>NW_028136489.1:1200000-1715951 GCF_964662115.1 Mustela nivalis
CCTCTTAGTCCAGGGGGGCCTACACTATTGATGGCCTCAGGGGCCTTGGAGCTTTTCCCTAACCTGTAGTGTTGTGGTCAATGGACTGGGCACACTTTCCTTGGAGAGGGCAGGCACAATCTTTCGCTGTGGCCCTAGAGGCCCTAGCCTGGAGGTGTGTGGGTCCAGGCTGTGGGCACAGAAGTCTGAATACACAAACTCAGCTTATGAGTGGCGCCTAGGGTATGGCAGGCCGGATGTACAGCCCGAGAGGGAGCTCCTGGGCCTCTGAAACAAGGGCGAGTGGGAGGCGTTCCTTCAGGCTTTTGTCTCTGGATGTTGTGTCCGGGAGAGCCGTGGATTGGAGCGGTGGCCTCAGGTACTGTGGCCGAGTATCCCTCTCTGGGGATTTGTCCCAGCTCCCAAGAGTTTGGGGTCATTTTGTGGGAAGGGTGGAGTCGTGTTGTCTGGCTCATGGGTCTCTCCAAGAAAGGGATTCCAGAGCAGAGCTCCAGGTACGGGCGGGGCGACTGGAAAATTCAAACCGTGGTGAGGATTGGGTGCATAGGGGCTTGGCAAGCCCCATATGTGGGCTCTTGGTCCAGGCCCTGACAGGCCTTTCTTTGACATGGGGCTCATGCTGAGGATCACAGTGTGAATTTGTGCCCAAGCAGCACTCAAGTTTGAGCGTGGCCTCAGGGGCCATGAAGGTTTCTACCACCCTGAAGGTGTGACTCCATGCCAAGAGCAAGCTTGACAGCCATGGGGAAGGGGGAGTTCTGTTTTGTGCTTGCTATACCCAGCTGTGTGGAGAATTGATATAATGTCTAGGTTCAGATATCTGAAAACCAAGGTTAGGATGAGGTGACGGCATAAGACCATGGCGTGTCCGAAGTGCTGGGTGTGCGGCCAGCTGTCTCCTTGTCTGTCTGGACGTCTGGCTTGAGGCTGTGTCAGGCAGAGCATGAGTGCCCAGAGCAGCCTATCCAGTTCGGGTACCGTCGAGGCCCGAGCAGGTTGATCCTCATCTGGGTTTTCTGGAGAGCCCCACAGGGAAACGTTTTTCTTCCGTTGGCCAGACACTGGGCTGGGTTTGGGTTCCGGAGTTCCTAGTCCGGAGGGCTTGTTTGCCAGGAGTGTGAGGAAGGAAGTCTGAAAACACAAGCTAGCGTGTGGTTTGGGACCGAGGTCACGGCATGCCCACTCTGCAGAGGCTGAATCGGGATCTCCTGCACTGAGGTCATGTCAACTATGAGACGTGCCTCAAGCTAGAGTTCTTGTCCAGCATGGCCTCTTCCTGAAGGGTGTGGGGGCTTCATGAGGCCAGAAAGTTTTGCCTACGATGGGATTTGTGAACTGCTCCAAAACTGAAGGTTACCTTCTGCACGACAGTCGAGTCCTATTGGATGGTTCCAAGAGGCCCCATATGGAAAGACTCGAGAGCAGGTGTCTAAGCATGGATGCCTGGGAACGCCACCTCATATTCCCACTCTTTAGTCAGGACAAGGCAGGCTCAATCTGCGGGCTCCTGGGTGAGCTACCCAGAGGGGAGAGTTGAAATGGACTCTCCTGAAGATGAGTCCTACTGTGGCTTGGTGGCCTGGGAGACCTTGGAATGTGGAGGTGGCTCAGGGACTCTGCATAATTCTCCAACATGAGGTGTTTGACACGGCTCCAACAAGGAAACTTCCCATGTGGAGACGAGAGGAGTTCTGTTCCGTGCCTCAGGAAAGCCCCATACCCTGTTCTTCCAACCAAAGCCTCTGAGGAGTGACACCTGGAAACCAAAGTAAGAGTTGAGACTACGGCCTAAAGGTCTGTCCGGCTCAACCTTCTATCTCTGTTGTCATCTGTGTGCATGCATTCATGGATGTAGCTGCTCAGCTTGTGTCCGAATGCCCCTGTGAGTCCAGTGAGGCTCCCAGTAGTGGGATGTCCTCGGAGGCCTTGAGGTTTCTCATACTCTGGAGGTGTGTGGCCAAAGGAATGGACACAGTTTCCCAGGAGAGAGCAGGCACGGTCCTGTGGTATGGCTCCAGAGGACCCAGCCTAGAGGCTCTGTTTGCCAGGGCTGTGGGGACAGATGTCTGAAAAAGCAAACTTGGCTCAGCTAGGGGCCAATGTAATGGCAGGCCTGATCTCTAGTCCGTGAGGGGAGATCCTCTGGAAATCAAAGTAGGGCAAGTGGGAGGCAGTCACTCAGGATTTTGTCTCTGGGTGTTGCGTTTACAGTGTCCGGTCAGGGTAGGGGTTGTCTCAGAGGCCGAGGAAGAGCCTTCCTCTCAGGGGATTGTCCAAGCTCCCAAGTGTTTGTGTTCATTCTGCGGGAATGAAGAGTACTGTTTCCTGCCACAGGGGAACCCCCAGGAGAGGGACTCTAGAGCACAGCAGTGGGTTCCCTCAACTGGAATACACACCATCTAGTTAGTCCTGGGTGCCTATGGGCATGGCAAGCCACATATGCGGGCTCTTGGTCCAGTCACTGAGAGGCGTTACTTGAATAAGGTACTCACGCTGAGGGTCACAATGTGTGTTTGTGCCCAAGGCGGCCCTCACGCTTGGGCGTGGCCTCATGGGCCATGCCGTTTTCTCCTACACTGAAGGTTTGACTCACTGCCAGCAGCAAGGTTTCTTGCCAGGGGGAAGGAGGGGTTCTGACTTGTGCATCAGGTTCCCCCCTGTGCAGGGATTGGAGATAAGGTCTAGGTTCCGATGACTGAAAACCCAGGTTGGGAATGGATGGTGGCCTAAGGCAGTGGCGGGTCCAATGTGCTGGGTGTGCAGCCAGCTGTGTCGGTGTCTGTTGGAAGGTCTGGGCTCAGGCTATTTGCGACAGAGCATCACTGTTTAAGGTAGCCTATGCAATTGGGGTGTTGCCGAGGGCCAAGCAGTTTGATCCTCATTTGGGGTTTCTGGGCAGCGCCATAGACAAGGTTTTTCTCTTGGGAGACAGGCACAGTGCTTCATTGTGGCCCCAGAATTCCCAGTAGGGAGGGTTTGTGGGCCAGGAGTGTGAGGACGGAAGTCTGAAAACACAAGCTAGTGTGAGGATTGGAACCAAGGGCAGAGCAGGCCCACTCTGCAGAGGCTGAATCAAAATCTCCTGCATCTGAAGTCAGGCTGAGGATCAGACGTTGGCTGAGGCTGGAGTATGTGTCCATGATGGCACCTTCATGAAGTGGGGGCCTCATGAGGCCAAGGAAGTTTTCCCACGCTGAGTTTGGAGGTTGCCCCAAACCACAAGGTTTCCTTCTGCGGGACATTCGAGTCCTGTTGCATGGCTCCAGGACATACCATACGGAAGGACTGGAGAGCAGGGTTCGAAGGATGGATCCCTGTACAGCATGCCTCGCATTCCCATTGGCTATTAGCGACAAGATATGTTTGATCTGCTGCCTCTGGAACACGCGACCCAGGGGGCTGAGTTGAAATGGCCTCTCCTGAGGATGCGTCATAATGTGCGTTTGGGTCCATGGAGACCTTGGAATGTGCTGGTTGTTCAGTGGCCCTGCGGAACTCTCCTACCTGAAGTGTTTGATACATCCCAGTAAGAAAGCTGCCCATGTGGAGATGAGAGAGGTTTGGTTTGGTGCCTCAGAAAAGCCCCATGTGCTGGTCTACGAAAACAGTCCTCTGAGAACGGAAACATGGAAACCAAAGCTAAGGTTCAGATTAGGGCCTGGGGGCCTGTCCATTTCAACCTTCTGTCTCTGGGGACACTGTCTGAGAGTCTAAGTGGAGATAGTTGCTCCGCTGGTGTCAGAGAGCCCCTCTTAGTCCAGGGGGGCCTACACTATTGATGGCCTCAGGGGCCTTGGAGCTTTTCCCTAACCTGTAGTGTTGTGGTCAATGGACTGGGCACACTTTCCTTGGAGAGGGCAGGCACAATCTTTCGCTGTGGCCCTAGAGGCCCTAGCCTGGAGGTGTGTGGGTCCAGGCTGTGGGCACAGAAGTCTGAATACACAAACTCAGCTTATGAGTGGCGCCTAGGGTATGGCAGGCCGGATGTACAGCCCGAGAGGGAGCTCCTGGGCCTCTGAAACAAGGGCGAGTGGGAGGCGTTCCTTCAGGCTTTTGTCTCTGGATGTTGTGTCCGGGATAGCCGTGGATTGGAGCGGTGGCCTCAGGTACTGTGGACGAGTATCCCTCTCTGGGGATTTGTCCCAGCTCCCAAGAGTTTGGGGTCATTTTGTGGGAAGGGTGGAGTCGTGTTGTCTGGCTCATGGGTCTCTCCAAGAAAGGGATTCCAGAGCAGAGCTCCAGGTACGGGCGGGGCGACTGGAAAATTCAAACCGTGGTGAGGATTGGGTGCATAGGGGCTTGGCAAGCCCCATATGTGGGCTCTTGGTCCAGGCCCTGACAGGCCTTTCTTTGACATGGGGCTCATGCTGAGGATCACAGAGTGAATTTGTGCCCAAGCAGCACTCAAGTTTGGGCGTGGCATCAGGGGCCATGAAGGTTTCTCCCACCCTGAAGGTGTGACTCCATGCCAAGAGCAAGCTTGACAGCCATGGGGAAGGAGGAGTTCTGTTTTGTGCTTGCTATACCCAGCTGTGTGGAGAATTGATATAATGTCTAGGTTCAGATATCTGAAAACCAAGGTTAGGATGAGGTGACGGCATAAGACCATGGCGTGTCCGAAGTGCTGGGTGTGCGGCCAGCTGTCTCCTTGTCTGTCTGGACGTCTGGCTTGAGGCTGTGTCAGGCAGAGCATGAGTGCCCAGAGCAGCCTATCCAGTTCGGGTACCGTCGAGGCCCGAGCAGGTTGATCCTCATCTGGGTTTTCTGGAGAGCCCCACAGGGAAACGTTTTTCTTCCGTTGGGCAGACACTGGGCTGGGTTTTGGTTCCGGAGTTCCTAGTCCGGAGGGCTTGTTTGCCAGGAGTGTGAGGAAGGAAGTCTGAAAACACAAGCTAGCGTGAGGTTTGGGACCGAGGTCACGGCATGCCCACTCTGCAGAGGCTGAATCGGGATCTCCTGCACTGAGGTCATGTCAACTATGAGACGTGCCTCAGGCTAGAGTTCTTGTCCAGCATGGCCTCTTCCTGAAGGGTGTGGGGGCTTCATGAGGCCAGAAAGTTTTGCCTACGATGGGATTTGTGAACTGCTCCAAAACTGAAGGTTACCTTCTGCACGACAGTCGAGTCCTATTGGATGGTTCCAAGAGGCCCCATATGGAAAGACTCGAGAGCAGGTGTCTAAGCATGGATGCCTGGGAACGCCACCTCATATTCCCACTCTTTAGTCAGGACAAGGCAGGCTCAATCTGCGGGCTCCTGGGTGAGCTACCCAGAGGGGAGAGTTGAAATGGACTCTCCTGAAGATGAGTCCTACTGTGGCTTGGTGGCCTGGGAGACCTTGGAATGTGGAGGTGGCTCAGGGACTCTGCAGGATTCTCCAACATGAGGTGTTTGACACGGCTCCAACAAGGAAACTTCCCATGTGGAGACGAGAGGAGTTCTGTTCCGTGCCTCAGGAAAGCCCCATACCCTGTTCTTCCAACCAAAGCCTCTGAGGAGTGACACCTGGAAACCAAAGTAAGAGTTGAGACTACGGCCTAAAGGCCTGTCCGGCTCAACCTTCTATCTCTGTTGTCATCTGTGTGCATGCATTCATGGATGTAGCTGCTCAGCTTGTGTCCGAATGCCCCTGTGAGTCCAGTGAGGCTCCCAGTAGTGGGATGTCCTCGGAGGCCTTGAGGTTTCTCATATTCTGGAGGTGTGTGGCCAAAGGAATGGACACAGTTTCCCAGGAGAGAGCAGGCACGGTCCTGTGGTATGGCTCCAGAGGACCCAGCCTAGAGGCTCTGTTTGCCAGGGCTGTGGGGACAGATGTCTGAAAAAGCAAACTTGGCTCAGCTAGGGGCCAATGTAATGGCAGGCCTTATCTCTAGTCCGTGAGGGGAGATCCTCTGGAAATCAAAGTAGGGCAAGTGGGAGGCAGTCACTCAGGATTTTGTCTCTGGGTGTTGCGTTTACAGTGTCCGGTCAGGGTAGGGGTTGTCTCAGAGGCCGAGGAAGAGCCTTCCTCTCAGGGGATTGTCCAAGCTCCCAAGTGTTTGTGTTCATTCTGCGGGAATGAAGAGTACTGTTTCCTGCCACAGGGGAACCCCCAGGAGAGGGACTCTAGAGCACAGCAGTGGGTTCCCTCAACTGGAATACACACCATCTAGTTAGTCCTGGGTGCCTATGGGCATGGCAAGCCACATATGCGGGCTCTTGGTCCAGTCACTGAGAGGCGTTACTTGAATAAGGTACTCACGCTGAGGGTCACAATGTGTGTTTGTGCCCAAGGCGGCCCTCACGCTTGGGCGTGGCCTCATGGGCCATGCCGTTTTCTCCTACACTGAAGGTTTGACTCACTGCCAGCAGCAAGGTTTCTTGCCAGGGGGAAGGAGGGGTTCTGACTTGTGCATCAGGTTCCCCCCTGTGCAGGGATTGGAGATAAGGTCTAGGTTCCGATGACTGAAAACCCAGGTTGGGAATGGATGGTGGCCTAAGGCAGTGGCGGGTCCAATGTGCTGGGTGTGCAGCCAGCTGTGTCGGTGTCTGTTGGAAGGTCTGGGCTCAGGCTATTTGCGACAGAGCATCACTGTTTAAGGTAGCCTATGCAATTGGGGTGTTGCCGAGGGCCAAGCAGTTTGATCCTCATTTGGGGTTTCTGGGCAGCGCCATAGACAATGTTTTTCTCTTGGGAGGCAGGCACAGTGCTTCATTGTGGCCCCAGAATTCCCAGTAGGGAGGGTTTGTGGGCCAGGAGTGTGAGGACGGAAGTCTGAAAACACAAGCTAGTGTGAGGATTGGAACCAAGGGCAGAGCAGGCCCACTCTGCAGAGGCTGAATCAAAATCTCCTGCATCTGAAGTCAGGCTGAGGATCAGACGTTGGCTGAGGCTGCAGTATGTGTCCATGATGGCACCTTCATGAAGTGGGGGCCTTATGAGGCCAAGGAAGTTTTCCCACGCTGAGTTTGGAGGTTGCCCCAAACCACAAGGTTTCCTTCTGCGGGACATTCGAGTCCTGTTGCATGGCTCCAGGACATACCATACGGAAGGACTGGAGAGCAGGGTTCGAAGGATGGATCCCTGTACAGCATGCCTCGCATTCCCATTGGCTATTAGCGACAAGATATGTTTGATCTGCTGCCTCTGGAACACGCGACCCAGGGGGCTGAGTTGAAATGGCCTCTCCTGAGGATGCGTCATAATGTGCGTTTGGGTCCATGGAGACCTTGGAATGTGCTGGTTGTTCAGTGGCCCTGCGGAACTCTCCTACCTGAAGTGTTTGATACATCCCAGTAAGAAAGCTGCCCATGTGGAGATGAGAGAGGTTTGGTTTGGTGCCTCAGAAAAGCCCCATGTGCTGGTCTACGAAAACAGTCCTCTGAGAACGGAAACATGGAAACCAAAGCTAAGGTTCAGATTAGGGCCTGGGGGCCTGTCCATTTCAACCTTCTGTCTCTGGGGACACTGTCTGAGAGTCTAAGTGGAGATAGTTGCTCCGCTGGTGTCAGAGAGCCCCTCTTAGTCCAGGGGGGCCTACACTATTGATGGCCTCAGGGGCCTTGGAGCTTTTCCCTAACCTGTAGTGTTGTGGTCAATGGACTGGGCACACTTTCCTTGGAGAGGGCAGGCACAATCTTTCGCTGTGGCCCTAGAGGCCCTAGCCTGGAGGTGTGTGGGTCCAGGCTGTGGGCACAGAAGTCTGAATACACAAACTCAGCTTATGAGTGGCGCCTAGGGTATGGCAGGCCGGATGTACAGCCCGAGAGGGAGCTCCTGGGCCTCTGAAACAAGGGCGAGTGGGAGGCGTTCCTTCAGGCTTTTGTCTCTGGATGTTGTGTCCGGGATAGCCGTGGATTGGAGCGGTGGCCTCAGGTACTGTGGACGAGTATCCCTCTCTGGGGATTTGTCCCAGCTCCCAAGAGTTTGGGGTCATTTTGTGGGAAGGGTGGAGTCGTGTTGTCTGGCTCATGGGTCTCTCCAAGAAAGGGATTCCAGAGCAGAGCTCCAGGTACGGGCGGGGCGACTGGAAAATTCAAACCGTGGTGAGGATTGGGTGCATAGGGGCTTGGCAAGCCCCATATGTGGGCTCTTGGTCCAGGCCCTGACAGGCCTTTCTTTGACATGGGGCTCATGCTGAGGATCACAGAGTGAATTTGTGCCCAAGCAGCACTCAAGTTTGGGCGTGGCATCAGGGGCCATGAAGGTTTCTCCCACCCTGAAGGTGTGACTCCATGCCAAGAGCAAGCTTGACAGCCATGGGGAAGGAGGAGTTCTGTTTTGTGCTTGCTATACCCAGCTGTGTGGAGAATTGATATAATGTCTAGGTTCAGATATCTGAAAACCAAGGTTAGGATGAGGTGACGGCATAAGACCATGGCGTGTCCGAAGTGCTGGGTGTGCGGCCAGCTGTCTCCTTGTCTGTCTGGACGTCTGGCTTGAGGCTGTGTCAGGCAGAGCATGAGTGCCCAGAGCAGCCTATCCAGTTCGGGTACCGTCGAGGCCCGAGCAGGTTGATCCTCATCTGGGTTTTCTGGAGAGCCCCACAGGGAAACGTTTTTCTTCCGTTGGGCAGACACTGGGCTGGGTTTTGGTTCCGGAGTTCCTAGTCCGGAGGGCTTGTTTGCCAGGAGTGTGAGGAAGGAAGTCTGAAAACACAAGCTAGCGTGAGGTTTGGGACCGAGGTCACGGCATGCCCACTCTGCAGAGGCTGAATCGAGATCTCCTGCACTGAGGTCATGTCAACTATGAGACGTGCCTCAGGCTAGAGTTCTTGTCCAGCATGGCCTCTTCCTGAAGGGTGTGGGGGCTTCATGAGGCCAGAAAGTTTTGCCTACGATGGGATTTGTGAACTGCTCCAAAACTGAAGGTTACCTTCTGCACGACAGTCGAGTCCTATTGGATGGTTCCAAGAGGCCCCATATGGAAAGACTCGAGAGCAGGTGTCTAAGCATGGATGCCTGGGAACGCCACCTCATATTCCCACTCTTTATTCAGGACAAGGCAGGCTCAATCTGCGGGCTCCTGGGTGAGCTACCCAGAGGGGAGAGTTGAAATGGACTCTCCTGAAGATGAGTCCTACTGTGGCTTGGTGGCCTGGGAGACCTTGGAATGTGGAGGTGGCTCAGGGACTCTGCAGGATTCTCCAACATGAGGTGTTTGACACGGCTCCAACAAGGAAACTTCCCATGTGGAGACGAGAGGAGTTCTGTTCCGTGCCTCAGGAAAGCCCCATACCCTGTTCTTCGAACCAAAGCCTCTGAGGAGTGACACCTGGAAACCAAAGTAAGAGTTGAGACTACGGCCTAAAGGCCTGTCCGGCTCAACCTTCTATCTCTGTTGTCATCTGTGTGCATGCATTCATGGATGTAGCTGCTCAGCTTGTGTCCGAATGCCCCTGTGAGTCCAGTGAGGCTCCCAGTAGTGGGATGTCCTCAGAGGCCTTGAGGTTTCTCATATTCTGGAGGTGTGTGGCCAAAGGAATGGACACAGTTTCCCAGGAGAGAGCAGGCACGGTCCTGTGGTATGGCTCCAGAGGACCCAGCCTAGAGGCTCTGTTTGCCAGGGCTGTGGGGACAGATGTCTGAAAAAGCAAACTTGGCTCAGCTAGGGGCCAATGTAATGGCAGGCCTGATCTCTAGTCCGTGAGGGGAGATCCTCTGGAAATCAAAGTAGGGCAAGTGGGAGGCAGTCACTCAGGATTTTGTCTCTGGGTGTTGCGTTTACAGTGTCCGGTCAGGGTAGGGGTTGTCTCAGAGGCCGAGGAAGAGCCTTCCTCTCAGGGGATTGTCCAAGCTCCCAAGTGTTTGTGTTCATTCTGCGGGAATGAAGAGTACTGTTTCCTGCCACAGGGGAACCCCCAGGAGAGGGACTCTAGAGCACAGCAGTGGGTTCCCTCAACTGGAATACACACCATCTAGTTAGTCCTGGGTGCCTATGGGCATGGCAAGCCACATATGCGGGCTCTTGGTCCAGTCACTGAGAGGCGTTACTTGAATAAGGTACTCACGCTGAGGGTCACAATGTGTGTTTGTGCCCAAGGCGGCCCTCACGCTTGGGCGTGGCCTCATGGGCCATGCCGTTTTCTCCTACACTGAAGGTTTGACTCACTGCCAGCAGCAAGGTTTCTTGCCAGGGGGAAGGAGGGGTTCTGACTTGTGCATCAGGTTCCCCCCTGTGCAGGGATTGGAGATAAGGTCTAGGTTCCGATGACTGAAAACCCAGGTTGGGAATGGATCGTGGCCTAAGGCAGTGGCGGGTCCAATGTGCTGGGTGTGCAGCCAGCTGTGTCGGTGTCTGTTGGAAGGTCTGGGCTCAGGCTATTTGCGACACAGCATCACTGTTTAAGGTAGCCTATGCAATTGGGGTGTTGCCGAGGGCCAAGCAGTTTGATCCTCATTTGGGGTTTCTGGGCAGCGCCATAGACAAGGTTTTTCTCCTGGGAGGCAGGCACAGTGCTTCATTGTGGCCCCAGAATTCCCAGTAGGGAGGGTTTGTGGGCCAGGAGTGTGAGGACGGAAGTCTGAAAACACAAGCTAGTGTGAGGATTGGAACCAAGGGCAGAGCAGGCCCACTCTGCAGAGGCTGAATCAAAATCTCCTGCATCTGAAGTCAGGCTGAGGATCAGACGTTGGCTGAGGCTGGAGTATGTGTCCATGATGGCACCTTCATGAAGTGGGGGCCTCATGAGGTCAAGGAAGTTTTCCCACGCTGAGTTTGGAGGTTGCCCCAAACCACAAGGTTTCCTTCTGCGGGACATTCGAGTCCTGTTGCATGGCTCCAGGACATACCATACGGAAAGACTGGAGAGCAGGGTTCGAAGGATGGATCCCTGTACAGCATGCCTCGCATTCCCATTGGCTATTAGCGACAAGATATGTTTGATCTGCTGCCTCTGGAACACGCGACCCAGGGGGCTGAGTTGAAATGGCCTCTCCTGAGGATGTGTCATAATGTGCGTTTGGGTCCATGGAGACCTTGGAATGTGCTGGTTGTTCAGTGGCCCTGCGGAACTCTCCTACCTGAAGTGTTTGATACATCCCAGTAAGAAAGCTGCCCATGTGGAGATGAGAGATGTTTGGTTTGGTGCCTCAGAAAAGCCCCATGTGCTGGTCTACGAAAACAGTCCTCTGAGAACGGAAACATGGAAACCAAAGCTAAGGTTCAGATTAGGGCCTGGGGGCTTGTCCATTTCAACCTTCTGTCTCTGGGGACACTGTCTGAGAGTCTAAGTGGAGATAGTTGCTCCGCTGGTGTCAGAGAGCCCCTCTTAGTCCAGGGGGGCCTACACTATTGATGGCCTCAGGGGCCTTGGAGCTTTTCCCTAACCTGTAGTGTTGTGGTCAATGGACTGGGCACACTTTCCTTGGAGAGGGCAGGCACAATCTTTCGCTGTGGCCCTAGAGGCCCTAGCCTGGAGGTGTGTGGGTCCAGGCTGTGGGCACAGAAGTCTGAATACACAAACTCAGCTTATGAGTGGCGCCTAGGGTATGGCAGGCCGGATGTACAGCCCGAGAGGGAGCTCCTGGGCCTCTGAAACAAGGGCGAGTGGGAGGCGTTCCTTCAGGCTTTTGTCTCTGGATGTTGTGTCCGGGATAGCCGTGGATTGGAGCGGTGGCCTCAGGTACTGTGGACGAGTATCCCTCTCTGGGGATTTGTCCCAGCTCCCAAGAGTTTGGGGTCATTTTGTGGGAAGGGTGGAGTCGTGTTGTCTGGCTCATGGGTCTCTCCAAGAAAGGGATTCCAGAGCAGAGCTCCAGGTACGGGCGGGGCGACTGGAAAATTCAAACCGTGGTGAGGATTGGGTGCATAGGGGCTTGGCAAGCCCCATATGTGGGCTCTTGGTCCAGGCCCTGACAGGCCTTTCTTTGACATGGGGCTCATGCTGAGGATCACAGTGTGAATTTGTGCCCAAGCAGCACTCAAGTTTGGGCGTGGCATCAGGGTCCATGAAGGTTTCTCCCACCCTGAAGGTGTGACTCCATGCCAAGAGCAAGCTTGACAGCCATGGGGAAGGAGGAGTTCTGTTTTGTGCTTGCTATACCCAGCTGTGTGGAGAATTGATATAATGTCTAGGTTCAGATATCTGAAAACCAAGGTTAGGATGAGGTGACGGCATAAGACCATGGCGTGTCCGAAGTGCTGGGTGTGCGGCCAGCTGTCTCCTTGTCTGTCTGGACGTCTGGCTTGAGGCTGTGTCAGGCAGAGCATGAGTGCCCAGAGCAGCCTATCCAGTTCGGGTACCGTCGAGGCCCGAGCAGGTTGATCCTCATCTGGGTTTTCTGGAGAGCCCCACAGGGAAACGTTTTTCTTCCGTTGGGCAGACACTGGGCTGGGTTTTGGTTCCGGAGTTCCTAGTCCGGAGGGCTTGTTTGCCAGGAGTGTGAGGAAGGAAGTCTGAAAACACAAGCTAGCGTGAGGTTTGGGACCGAGGTCACGGCATGCCCACTCTGCAGAGGCTGAATCGGGATCTCCTGCACTGAGGTCATGTCAACTATGAGACGTGCCTCAGGCTAGAGTTCTTGTCCAGCATGGCCTCTTCCTGAAGGGTGTGGGGGCTTCATGAGGCCAGAAAGTTTTGCCTACGATGGGATTTGTGAACTGCTCCAAAACTGAAGGTTACCTTCTGCACGACAGTCGAGTCCTATTGGATGGTTCCAAGAGGCCCCATATGGAAAGACTCGAGAGCAGGTGTCTAAGCATGGATGCCTGGGAACGCCACCTCATATTCCCACTCTTTAGTCAGGACAAGGCAGGCTCAATCTGCGGGCTCCTGGGTGAGCTACCCAGAGGGGAGAGTTGAAATGGACTCTCCTGAAGATGAGTCCTACTGTGGCTTGGTGGCCTGGGAGACCTTGGAATGTGGAGGTGGCTCAGGGACTCTGCAGGATTCTCCAACATGAGGTGTTTGACACGGCTCCAACAAGGAAACTTCCCATGTGGAGACGAGAGGAGTTCTGTTCCGTGCCTCAGGAAAGCCCCATACCCTGTTCTTCGAACCAAAGCCTCTGAGGAGTGACACCTGGAAACCAAAGTAAGAGTTGAGACTACGGCCTAAAGGCCTGTCCGGCTCAACCTTCTATCTCTGTTGTCATCTGTGTGCATGCATTCATGGATGTAGCTGCTCAGCTTGTGTCCGAATGCCCCTGTGAGTCCAGTGAGGCTCCCAGTAGTGGGATGTCCTCAGAGGCCTTGAGGTTTCTCATATTCTGGAGGTGTGTGGCCAAAGGAATGGACACAGTTTCCCAGGAGAGAGCAGGCACGGTCCTGTGGTATGGCTCCAGAGGACCCAGCCTAGAGGCTCTGTTTGCCAGGGCTGTGGGGACAGATGTCTGAAAAAGCAAACTTGGCTCAGCTAGGGGCCAATGTAATGGCAGGCCTGATCTCTAGTCCGTGAGGGGAGATCCTCTGGAAATCAAAGTAGGGCAAGTGGGAGGCAGTCACTCAGGATTTTGTCTCTGGGTGTTGCGTTTACAGTGTCCGGTCAGGGTAGGGGTTGTCTCAGAGGCCGAGGAAGAGCCTTCCTCTCAGGGGATTGTCCAAGCTCCCAAGTGTTTGTGTTCATTCTGTGGGAATGAAGAGTACTGTTTCCTGCACAGGGGAACCCCCAGGAGAGGGACTCTAGAGCACAGCAGTGGGTTCCCTCAACTGGAATACACACCATCTAGTTAGTCCTGGGTGCCTATGGGCATGGCAAGCCACATATGCGGGCTCTTGGTCCAGTCACTGAGAGGCGTTACTTGAATAAGGTACTCACGCTGAGGGTCACAATGTGTGTTTGTGCCCAAGGCGGCCCTCACGCTTGGGCGTGGCCTCATGGGCCATGCCGTTTTCTCCTACACTGAAGGTTTGACTCACTGCCAGCAGCAAGGTTTCTTGCCATGGGGAAGGAGGGGTTCTGACTTGTGCATCAGGTTCCCCCCTGTGCAGGGATTGGAGATAAGGTCTAGGTTCCGATGACTGAAAACCCAGGTTGGGAATGGATGGTGGCCTAAGGCAGTGGCGGGTCCAATGTGCTGGGTGTGCAGCCAGCTGTGTCGGTGTCTGTTGGAAGGTCTGGGCTCAGGCTATTTGCGACACAGCATCACTGTTTAAGGTAGCCTATGCAATTGGGGTGTTGCCGAGGGCCAAGCAGTTTGATCCTCATTTGGGGTTTCTGGGCAGCGCCATAGACAAGGTTTTTCTCCTGGGAGGCAGGCACAGTGCTTCATTGTGGCCCCAGAATTCCCAGTAGGGAGGGTTTGTGGGCCAGGAGTGTGAGGACGGAAGTCTGAAAACACAAGCTAGTGTGAGGATTGGAACCAAGGGCAGAGCAGGCCCACTCTGCAGAGGCTGAATCAAAATCTCCTGCATCTGAAGTCAGGCTGAGGATCAGACGTTGGCTGAGGCTGGAGTATGTGTCCATGATGGCACCTTCATGAAGTGGGGGCCTCATGAGGTCAAGGAAGTTTTCCCACGCTGAGTTTGGAGGTTGCCCCAAACCACAAGGTTTCCTTCTGCGGGACATTCGAGTCCTGTTGCATGGCTCCAGGACATACCATACGGAAAGACTGGAGAGCAGGGTTCGAAGGATGGATCCCTGTACAGCATGCCTCGCATTCCCATTGGCTATTAGCGACAAGATATGTTTGATCTGCTGCCTCTGGAACACGCGACCCAGGGGGCTGAGTTGAAATGGCCTCTCCTGAGGATGTGTCATAATGTGCGTTTGGGTCCATGGAGACCTTGGAATGTGCTGGTTGTTCAGTGGCCCTGCGGAACTCTCCTACCTGAAGTGTTTGATACATCCCAGTAAGAAAGCTGCCCATGTGGAGATGAGAGATGTTTGGTTTGGTGCCCCAGAAAAGCCCCATGTGCTGGTCTACGAAAACAGTCCTCTGAGAACGGAAACATGGAAACCAAAGCTAAGGTTCAGATTAGGGCCTGGGGGCTTGTCCATTTCAACCTTCTGTCTCTGGGGACACTGTCTGAGAGTCTAAGTGGAGATAGTTGCTCCGCTGGTGTCAGAGAGCCCCTCTTAGTCCAGGGGGGCCTACACTATTGATGGCCTCAGGGGCATTGGAGCTTTTCCCTAACCTGTAGTGTTGTGGTCAATGGACTGGGCACACTTTCCTTGGAGAGGGCAGGCACAATCTTTCGCTGTGGCCCTAGAGGCCCTAGCCTGGAGGTGTGTGGGTCCAGGCTGTGGGCACAGAAGTCTGAATACACAAACTCAGCTTATGAGTGGCGCCTAGGGTATGGCAGGCCGGATGTACAGCCCGAGAGGGAGCTCCTGGGCCTCTGAAACAAGGGCGAGTGGGAGGCGTTCCTTCAGGCTTTTGTCTCTGGATGTTGTGTCCGGGATAGCCGTGGATTGGAGCGGTGGCCTCAGGTACTGTGGACGAGTATCCCTCTCTGGGGATTTGTCCCAGCTCCCAAGAGTTTGGGGTCATTTTGTGGGAAGGGTGGAGTCGTGTTGTCTGGCTCATGGGTCTCTCCAAGAAAGGGATTCCAGAGCAGAGCTCCAGGTACGGGCGGGGCGACTGGAAAATTCAAACCGTGGTGAGGATTGGGTGCATAGGGGCTTGGCAAGCCCCATATGTGGGCTCTTGGTCCAGGCCCTGACAGGCCTTTCTTTGACATGGGGCTCATGCTGAGGATCACAGTGTGAATTTGTGCCCAAGCAGCACTCAAGTTTGGGCGTGGCATCAGGGTCCATGAAGGTTTCTCCCACCCTGAAGGTGTGACTCCATGCCAAGAGCAAGCTTGACAGCCATGGGGAAGGAGGAGTTCTGTTTTGTGCTTGCTATACCCAGCTGTGTGGAGAATTGATATAATGTCTAGGTTCAGATATCTGAAAACCAAGGTTAGGATGAGGTGACGGCATAAGACCATGGCGTGTCCGAAGTGCTGGGTGTGCGGCCAGCTGTCTCCTTGTCTGTCTGGACGTCTGGCTTGAGGCTGTGTCAGGCAGAGCATGAGTGCCCAGAGCAGCCTATCCAGTTCGGGTACCGTCGAGGCCCGAGCAGGTTGATCCTCATCTGGGTTTTCTGGAGAGCCCCACAGGGAAACGTTTTTCTTCCGTTGGGCAGACACTGGGCTGGGTTTTGGTTCCGGAGTTCCTAGTCCGGAGGGCTTGTTTGCCAGGAGTGTGAGGAAGGAAGTCTGAAAACACAAGCTAGCGTGAGGTTTGGGACCGAGGTCACGGCATGCCCACTCTGCAGAGGCTGAATCGGGATCTCCTGCACTGAGGTCATGTCAACTATGAGACGTGCCTCAGGCTAGAGTTCTTGTCCAGCATGGCCTCTTCCTGAAGGGTGTGGGGGCTTCATGAGGCCAGAAAGTTTTGCCTACGATGGGATTTGTGAACTGCTCCAAAACTGAAGGTTACCTTCTGCACGACAGTCGAGTCCTATTGGATGGTTCCAAGAGGCCCCATATGGAAAGACTCGAGAGCAGGTGTCTAAGCATGGATGCCTGGGAACGCCACCTCATATTCCCACTCTTTAGTCAGGACAAGGCAGGCTCAATCTGCGGGCTCCTGGGTGAGCTACCCAGAGGGGAGAGTTGAAATGGACTCTCCTGAAGATGAGTCCTACTGTGGCTTGGTGGCCTGGGAGACCTTGGAATGTGGAGGTGGCTCAGGGACTCTGCAGGATTCTCCAACATGAGGTGTTTGACACGGCTCCAACAAGGAAACTTCCCATGTGGAGACGAGAGGAGTTCTGTTCCGTGCCTCAGGAAAGCCCCATACCCTGTTCTTCGAACCAAAGCCTCTGAGGAGTGACACCTGGAAACCAAAGTAAGAGTTGAGACTACGGCCTAAAGGCCTGTCCGGCTCAACCTTCTATCTCTGTTGTCATCTGTGTGCATGCATTCATGGATGTAGCTGCTCAGCTTGTGTCCGAATGCCCCTGTGAGTCCAGTGAGGCTCCCAGTAGTGGGATGTCCTCAGAGGCCTTGAGGTTTCTCATATTCTGGAGGTGTGTGGCCAAAGGAATGGACACAGTTTCCCAGGAGAGAGCAGGCACGGTCCTGTGGTATGGCTCCAGAGGACCCAGCCTAGAGGCTCTGTTTGCCAGGGCTGTGGGGACAGATGTCTGAAAAAGCAAACTTGGCTCAGCTAGGGGCCAATGTAATGGCAGGCCTGATCTCTAGTCCGTGAGGGGAGATCCTCTGGAAATCAAAGTAGGGCAAGTGGGAGGCAGTCACTCAGGATTTTGTCTCTGGGTGTTGCGTTTACAGTGTCCGGTCAGGGTAGGGGTTGTCTCAGAGGCCGAGGAAGAGCCTTCCTCTCAGGGGATTGTCCAAGCTCCCAAGTGTTTGTGTTCATTCTGTGGGAATGAAGAGTACTGTTTCCTGCACAGGGGAACCCCCAGGAGAGGGACTCTAGAGCACAGCAGTGGGTTCCCTCAACTGGAATACACACCATCTAGTTAGTCCTGGGTGCCTATGGGCATGGCAAGCCACATATGCGGGCTCTTGGTCCAGTCACTGAGAGGCGTTACTTGAATAAGGTACTCACGCTGAGGGTCACAATGTGTGTTTGTGCCCAAGGGGGCCCTCACGCTTGGGCGTGGCCTCATGGGCCATGCCGTTTTCTCCTACACTGAAGGTTTGACTCACTGCCAGCAGCAAGGTTTCTTGCCATGGGGAAGGAGGGGTTCTGACTTGTGCATCAGGTTCCCCCCTGTGCAGGGATTGGAGATAAGGTCTAGGTTCCGATGACTGAAAACCCAGGTTGGGAATGGATGGTGGCCTAAGGCAGTGGCGGGTCCAATGTGCTGGGTGTGCAGCCAGCTGTGTCGGTGTCTGTTGGAAGGTCTGGGCTCAGGCTATTTGCGACAGAGCATCACTGTTTAAGGTAGCCTATGCAATTGGGGTGTTGCCGAGGGCCAAGCAGTTTGATCCTCATTTGGGGTTTCTGGGCAGCGCCATAGACAAGGTTTTTCTCCTGGGAGGCAGGCACAGTGCTTCATTGTGGCCCCAGAATTCCCAGTAGGGAGGGTTTGTGGGCCAGGAGTGTGAGGACGGAAGTCTGAAAACACAAGCTAGTGTGAGGATTGGAACCAAGGGCAGAGCAGGCCCACTCTGCAGAGGCTGAATCAAAATCTCCTGCATCTGAAGTCAGGCTGAGGATCAGACGTTGGCTGAGGCTGGAGTATGTGTCCATGATGGCACCTTCATGAAGTGGGGGCCTCATGAGGTCAAGGAAGTTTTCCCACGCTGAGTTTGGAGGTTGCCCCAAACCACAAGGTTTCCTTCTGCGGGACATTCGAGTCCTGTTGCATGGCTCCAGGACATACCATACGGAAAGACTGGAGAGCAGGGTTCGAAGGATGGATCCCTGTACAGCATGCCTCGCATTCCCATTGGCTATTAGCGACAAGATATGTTTGATCTGCTGCCTCTGGAACACGCGACCCAGGGGGCTGAGTTGAAATGGCCTCTCCTGAGGATGTGTCATAATGTGCGTTTGGGTCCATGGAGACCTTGGAATGTGCTGGTTGTTCAGTGGCCCTGCGGAACTCTCCTACCTGAAGTGTTTGATACATCCCAGTAAGAAAGCTGCCCATGTGGAGATGAGAGATGTTTGGTTTGGTGCCCCAGAAAAGCCCCATGTGCTGGTCTACGAAAACAGTCCTCTGAGAACGGAAACATGGAAACCAAAGCTAAGGTTCAGATTAGGGCCTGGGGGCTTGTCCATTTCAACCTTCTGTCTCTGGGGACACTGTCTGAGAGTCTAAGTGGAGATAGTTGCTCCGCTGGTGTCAGAGAGCCCCTCTTAGTCCAGGGGGGCCTACACTATTGATGGCCTCAGGGGCATTGGAGCTTTTCCCTAACCTGTAGTGTTGTGGTCAATGGACTGGGCACACTTTCCTTGGAGAGGGCAGGCACAATCTTTCGCTGTGGCCCTAGAGGCCCTAGCCTGGAGGTGTGTGGGTCCAGGCTGTGGGCACAGAAGTCTGAATACACAAACTCAGCTTATGAGTGGCGCCTAGGGTATGGCAGGCCGGATGTACAGCCCGAGAGGGAGCTCCTGGGCCTCTGAAACAAGGGCGAGTGGGAGGCGTTCCTTCAGGCTTTTGTCTCAGGATGTTGTGTCCGGGATAGCCGTGGATTGGAGCGGTGGCCTCAGGTACTGTGGACGAGTATCCCTCTCTGGGGATTTGTCCCAGCTCCCAAGAGTTTGGGGTCATTTTGTGGGAAGGGTGGAGTCGTGTTGTCTGGCTCATGGGTCTCTCCAAGAAAGGGATTCCAGAGCAGAGCTCCAGGTACGGGCGGGGCGACTGGAAAATTCAAACCGTGGTGAGGATTGGGTGCATAGGGGCTTGGCAAGCCCCATATGTGGGCTCTTGGTCCAGGCCCTGACAGGCCTTTCTTTGACATGGGGCTCATGCTGAGGATCACAGTGTGAATTTGTGCCCAAGCAGCACTCAAGTTTGGGCGTGGCATCAGGGTCCATGAAGGTTTCTCCCACCCTGAAGGTGTGACTCCATGCCAAGAGCAAGCTTGACAGCCATGGGGAAGGAGGAGTTCTGTTTTGTGCTTGCTATACCCAGCTGTGTGGAGAATTGATATAATGTCTAGGTTCAGATATCTGAAAACCAAGGTTAGGATGAGGTGACGGCATAAGACCATGGCGTGTCCGAAGTGCTGGGTGTGCGGCCAGCTGTCTCCTTGTCTGTCTGGACGTCTGGCTTGAGGCTGTGTCAGGCAGAGCATGAGTGCCCAGAGCAGCCTATCCAGTTCGGGTACCGTCGAGGCCCGAGCAGGTTGATCCTCATCTGGGTTTTCTGGAGAGCCCCACAGGGAAACGTTTTTCTTCCGTTGGGCAGACACTGGGCTGGGTTTTGGTTCCGGAGTTCCTAGTCCGGAGGGCTTGTTTGCCAGGAGTGTGAGGAAGGAAGTCTGAAAACACAAGCTAGCGTGAGGTTTGGGACCGAGGTCACGGCATGCCCACTCTGCAGAGGCTGAATCGGGATCTCCTGCACTGAGGTCATGTCAACTATGAGACGTGCCTCAGGCTAGAGTTCTTGTCCAGCATGGCCTCTTCCTGAAGGGTGTGGGGGCTTCATGAGGCCAGAAAGTTTTGCCTACGATGGGATTTGTGAACTGCTCCAAAACTGAAGGTTACCTTCTGCACGACAGTCGAGTCCTATTGGATGGTTCCAAGAGGCCCCATATGGAAAGACTCGAGAGCAGGTGTCTAAGCATGGATGCCTGGGAACGCCATCTCATATTCCCACTCTTTAGTCAGGACAAGGCAGGCTCAATCTGCGGGCTCCTGGGTGAGCTACCCAGAGGGGAGAGTTGAAATGGACTCTCCTGAAGATGAGTCCTACTGTGGCTTGGTGGCCTGGGAGACCTTGGAATGTGGAGGTGGCTCAGGGACTCTGCAGGATTCTCCAACATGAGGTGTTTGACACGGCTCCAACAAGGAAACTTCCCATGTGGAGACGAGAGGAGTTCTGTTCCGTGCCTCAGGAAAGCCCCATACCCTGTTCTTCGAACCAAAGCCTCTGAGGAGTGACACCTGGAAACCAAAGTAAGAGTTGAGACTACGGCCTAAAGGCCTGTCCGGCTCAACCTTCTATCTCTGTTGTCATCTGTGTGCATGCATTCATGGATGTAGCTGCTCAGCTTGTGTCCGAATGCCCCTGTGAGTCCAGTGAGGCTCCCAGTAGTGGGATGTCCTCAGAGGCCTTGAGGTTTCTCATATTCTGGAGGTGTGTGGCCAAAGGAATGGACACAGTTTCCCAGGAGAGAGCAGGCACGGTCCTGTGGTATGGCTCCAGAGGACCCAGCCTAGAGGCTCTGTTTGCCAGGGCTGTGGGGACAGATGTCTGAAAAAGCAAACTTGGCTCAGCTAGGGGCCAATGTAATGGCAGGCCTGATCTCTAGTCCGTGAGGGGAGATCCTCTGGAAATCAAAGTAGGGCAAGTGGGAGGCAGTCACTCAGGATTTTGTCTCTGGGTGTTGCGTTTACAGTGTCCGGTCAGGGTAGGGGTTGTCTCAGAGGCCGAGGAAGAGCCTTCCTCTCAGGGGATTGTCCAAGCTCCCAAGTGTTTGTGTTCATTCTGTGGGAATGAAGAGTACTGTTTCCTGCACAGGGGAACCCCCAGGAGAGGGACTCTAGAGCACAGCAGTGGGTTCCCTCAACTGGAATACACACCATCTAGTTAGTCCTGGGTGCCTATGGGCATGGCAAGCCACATATGCGGGCTCTTGGTCCAGTCACTGAGAGGCGTTACTTGAATAAGGTACTCACGCTGAGGGTCACAATGTGTGTTTGTGCCCAAGGCGGCCCTCACGCTTGGGCGTGGCCTCATGGGCCATGCCGTTTTCTCCTACACTGAAGGTTTGACTCACTGCCAGCAGCAAGGTTTCTTGCCATGGGGAAGGAGGGGTTCTGACTTGTGCATCAGGTTCCCCCCTGTGCAGGGATTGGAGATAAGGTCTAGGTTCCGATGACTGAAAACCCAGGTTGGGAATGGATGGTGGCCTAAGGCAGTGGCGGGTCCAATGTGCTGGGTGTGCAGCCAGCTGTGTCGGTGTCTGTTGGAAGGTCTGGGCTCAGGCTATTTGCGACAGAGCATCACTGTTTAAGGTAGCCTATGCAATTGGGGTGTTGCCGAGGGCCAAGCAGTTTGATCCTCATTTGGGGTTTCTGGGCAGCGCCATAGACAAGGTTTTTCTCCTGGGAGGCAGGCACAGTGCTTCATTGTGGCCCCAGAATTCCCAGTAGGGAGGGTTTGTGGGCCAGGAGTGTGAGGACGGAAGTCTGAAAACACAAGCTAGTGTGAGGATTGGAACCAAGGGCAGAGCAGGCCCACTCTGCAGAGGCTGAATCAAAATCTCCTGCATCTGAAGTCAGGCTGAGGATCAGACGTTGGCTGAGGCTGGAGTATGTGTCCATGATGGCACCTTCATGAAGTGGGGGCCTCATGAGGTCAAGGAAGTTTTCCCACGCTGAGTTTGGAGGTTGCCCCAAACCACAAGGTTTCCTTCTGCGGGACATTCGAGTCCTGTTGCATGGCTCCAGGACATACCATACGGAAAGACTGGAGAGCAGGGTTCGAAGGATGGATCCCTGTACAGCATGCCTCGCATTCCCATTGGCTATTAGCGACAAGATATGTTTGATCTGCTGCCTCTGGAACACGCGACCCAGGGGGCTGAGTTGAAATGGCCTCTCCTGAGGATGTGTCATAATGTGCGTTTGGGTCCATGGAGACCTTGGAATGTGCTGGTTGTTCAGTGGCCCTGCGGAACTCTCCTACCTGAAGTGTTTGATACATCCCAGTAAGAAAGCTGCCCATGTGGAGATGAGAGATGTTTGGTTTGGTGCCCCAGAAAAGCCCCATGTGCTGGTCTACGAAAACAGTCCTCTGAGAACGGAAACATGGAAACCAAAGCTAAGGTTCAGATTAGGGCCTGGGGGCTTGTCCATTTCAACCTTCTGTCTCTGGGGACACTGTCTGAGAGTCTAAGTGGAGATAGTTGCTCCGCTGGTGTCAGAGAGCCCCTCTTAGTCCAGGGGGGCCTACACTATTGATGGCCTCAGGGGCATTGGAGCTTTTCCCTAACCTGTAGTGTTGTGGTCAATGGACTGGGCACACTTTCCTTGGAGAGGGCAGGCACAATCTTTCGCTGTGGCCCTAGAGGCCCTAGCCTGGAGGTGTGTGGGTCCAGGCTGTGGGCACAGAAGTCTGAATACACAAACTCAGCTTATGAGTGGCGCCTAGGGTATGGCAGGCCGGATGTACAGCCCGAGAGGGAGCTCCTGGGCCTCTGAAACAAGGGCGAGTGGGAGGCGTTCCTTCAGGCTTTTGTCTCTGGATGTTGTGTCCGGGATAGCCGTGGATTGGAGCGGTGGCCTCAGGTACTGTGGACGAGTATCCCTCTCTGGGGATTTGTCCCAGCTCCCAAGAGTTTGGGGTCATTTTGTGGGAAGGGTGGAGTCGTGTTGTCTGGCTCATGGGTCTCTCCAAGAAAGGGATTCCAGAGCAGAGCTCCAGGTACGGGCGGGGCGACTGGAAAATTCAAACCGTGGTGAGGATTGGGTGCATAGGGGCTTGGCAAGCCCCATATGTGGGCTCTTGGTCCAGGCCCTGACAGGCCTTTCTTTGACATGGGGCTCATGCTGAGGATCACAGTGTGAATTTGTGCCCAAGCAGCACTCAAGTTTGGGCGTGGCATCAGGGGCCATGAAGGTTTCTCCCACCCTGAAGGTGTGACTCCATGCCAAGAGCAAGCTTGACAGCCATGGGGAAGGAGGAGTTCTGTTTTGTGCTTGCTATACCCAGCTGTGTGGAGAATTGATATAATGTCTAGGTTCAGATATCTGAAAACCAAGGTTAGGATGAGGTGACGGCATAAGACCATGGCGTGTCCGAAGTGCTGGGTGTGCGGCCAGCTGTCTCCTTGTCTGTCTGGACGTCTGGCTTGAGGCTGTGTCAGGCAGAGCATGAGTGCCCAGAGCAGCCTATCCAGTTCGGGTACCGTCGAGGCCCGAGCAGGTTGATCCTCATCTGGGTTTTCTGGAGAGCCCCACAGGGAAACGTTTTTCTTCCGTTGGGCAGACACTGGGCTGGGTTTTGGTTCCGGAGTTCCTAGTCCGGAGGGCTTGTTTGCCAGGAGTGTGAGGAAGGAAGTCTGAAAACACAAGCTAGCGTGAGGTTTGGGACCGAGGTCACGGCATGCCCACTCTGCAGAGGCTGAATCGGGATCTCCTGCACTGAGGTCATGTCAACTATGAGACGTGCCTCAGGCTAGAGTTCTTGTCCAGCATGGCCTCTTCCTGAAGGGTGTGGGGGCTTCATGAGGCCAGAAAGTTTTGCCTACGATGGGATTTGTGAACTGCTCCAAAACTGAAGGTTACCTTCTGCACGACAGTCGAGTCCTATTGGATGGTTCCAAGAGGCCCCATATGGAAAGACTCGAGAGCAGGTGTCTAAGCATGGATGCCTGGGAACGCCACCTCATATTCCCACTCTTTAGTCAGGACAAGGCAGGCTCAATCTGCGGGCTCCTGGGTGAGCTACCCAGAGGGGAGAGTTGAAATGGACTCTCCTGAAGATGAGTCCTACTGTGGCTTGGTGGCCTGGGAGACCTTGGAATGTGGAGGTGGCTCAGGGACTCTGCAGGATTCTCCAACATGAGGTGTTTGACACGGCTCCAACAAGGAAACTTCCCATGTGGAGACGAGAGGAGTTCTGTTCCGTGCCTCAGGAAAGCCCCATACCCTGTTCTTCGAACCAAAGCCTCTGAGGAGTGACACCTGGAAACCAAAGTAAGAGTTGAGACTACGGCCTAAAGGCCTGTCCGGCTCAACCTTCTATCTCTGTTGTCATCTGTGTGCATGCATTCATGGATGTAGCTGCTCAGCTTGTGTCCGAATGCCCCTGTGAGTCCAGTGAGGCTCCCAGTAGTGGGATGTCCTCAGAGGCCTTGAGGTTTCTCATATTCTGGAGGTGTGTGGCCAAAGGAATGGACACAGTTTCCCAGGAGAGAGCAGGCACGGTCCTGTGGTATGGCTCCAGAGGACCCAGCCTAGAGGCTCTGTTTGCCAGGGCTGTGGGGACAGATGTCTGAAAAAGCAAACTTGGCTCAGTAGGGGCCAATGTAATGGCAGGCCTGATCTCTAGTCCGTGAGGGGAGATCCTCTGGAAATCAAAGTAGGGCAAGTGGGAGGCAGTCACTCAGGATTTTGTCTCTGGGTGTTGCGTTTACAGTGTCCGGTCAGGGTAGGGGTTGTCTCAGAGGCCGAGGAAGAGCCTTCCTCTCAGGGGATTGTCCAAGCTCCCAAGTGTTTGTGTTCATTCTGTGGGAATGAAGAGTACTGTTTCCTGCCACAGGGGAACCCCCAGGAGAGGGACTCTAGAGCACAGCAGTGGGTTCCCTCAACTGGAATACACACCATCTAGTTAGTCCTGGGTGCCTATGGGCATGGCAAGCCACATATGCGGGCTCTTGGTCCAGTCACTGAGAGGCGTTACTTGAATAAGGTACTCACGCTGAGGGTCACAATGTGTGTTTGTGCCCAAGGCGGCCCTCACGCTTGGGCGTGGCCTCATGGGCCATGCCGTTTTCTCCTACACTGAAGGTTTGACTCACTGCCAGCAGCAAGGTTTCTTGCCATGGGGAAGGAGGGGTTCTGACTTGTGCATCAGGTTCCCCCCTGTGCAGGGATTGGAGATAAGGTCTAGGTTCCGATGACTGAAAACCCAGGTTGGGAATGGATGGTGGCCTAAGGCAGTGGCGGGTCCAATGTGCTGGGTGTGCAGCCAGCTGTGTCGGTGTCTGTTGGAAGGTCTGGGCTCAGGCTATTTGCGACACAGCATCACTGTTTAAGGTAGCCTATGCAATTGGGGTGTTGCCGAGGGCCAAGCAGTTTGATCCTCATTTGGGGTTTCTGGGCAGCGCCATAGACAATGTTTTTCTCTTGGGAGGCAGGCACAGTGCTTCATTGTGGCCCCAGAATTCCCAGTAGGGAGGGTTTGTGGGCCAGGAGTGTGAGGACGGAAGTCTGAAAACACAAGCTAGTGTGAGGATTGGAACCAAGGGCAGAGCAGGCCCACTCTGCAGAGGCTGAATCAAAATCTCCTGCATCTGAAGTCAGGCTGAGGATCAGACGTTGGCTGAGGCTGGAGTATGTGTCCATGATGGCACCTTCATGAAGTGGGGGCCTCATGAGGCCAAGGAAGTTTTCCCACGCTGAGTTTGGAGGTTGCCCCAAACCACAAGGTTTCCTTCTGCGGGACATTCGAGTCCTGTTGCATGGCTCCAGGACATACCATACGGAAGGACTGGAGAGCAGGGTTCGAAGGATGGATCCCTGTACAGCATGCCTCGCATTCCCATTGGCTATTAGCGACAAGATATGTTTGATCTGCTGCCTCTGGAACACGCGACCCAGGGGGCTGAGTTGAAATGGCCTCTCCTGAGGATGCGTCATAATGTGCGTTTGGGTCCATGGAGACCTTGGAATGTGCTGGTTGTTCAGTGGCCCTGCGGAACTCTCCTACCTGAAGTGTTTGATACATCCCAGTAAGAAAGCTGCCCATGTGGAGATGAGAGAGGTTTGGTTTGGTGCCTCAGAAAAGCCCCATGTGCTGGTCTACGAAAACAGTCCTCTGAGAACGGAAACATGGAAACCAAAGCTAAGGTTCAGATTAGGGCCTGGGGGCCTGTCCATTTCAACCTTCTGTCTCTGGGGACACTGTCTGAGAGTCTAAGTGGAGATAGTTGCTCCGCTGGTGTCAGAGAGCCCCTCTTAGTCCAGGGGGGCCTACACTATTGATGGCCTCAGGGGCCTTGGAGCTTTTCCCTAACCTGTAGTGTTGTGGTCAATGGACTGGGCACACTTTCCTTGGAGAGGGCAGGCACAATCTTTCGCTGTGGCCCTAGAGGCCCTAGCCTGGAGGTGTGTGGGTCCAGGCTGTGGGCACAGAAGTCTGAATACACAAACTCAGCTTATGAGTGGTGCCTAGGGTATGGCAGGCCGGATGTACAGCCCGAGAGGGAGCTCCTGGGCCTCTGAAACAAGGGCGAGTGGGAGGCGTTCCTTCAGGCTTTTGTCTCTGGATGTTGTGTCCGGGATAGCCGTGGATTGGAGCGGTGGCCTCAGGTACTGTGGCCGAGTATCCCTCTCTGGGGATTTGTCCCAGCTCCCAAGAGTTTGGGGTCATTTTGTGGGAAGGGTGGAGTCGTGTTGTCTGGCTCATGGGTCTCTCCAAGAAAGGGATTCCAGAGCAGAGCTCCAGGTACGGGCGGGGCGACTGGAAAACTCAAACCGTGGTGAGGATTGGGTGCATAGGGGCTTGGCAAGCCCCATATGTGGGCTCTTGGTCCAGGCCCTGACAGGCCTTTCTTTGACATGGGGCTCATGCTGAGGATCACAGTGTGAATTTGTGCCCAAGCAGCACTCAAGTTTGGGCGTGGCATCAGGGGCCATGAAGGTTTCTCCCACCCTGAAGGTGTGACTCCATGCCAAGAGCAAGCTTGACAGCCATGGGGAAGGAGGAGTTCTGTTTTGTGCTTGCTATACCCAGCTGTGTGGAGAATTGATATAATGTCTAGGTTCAGATATCTGAAAACCAAGGTTAGGATGAGGTGACGGCATAAGACCATGGCGTGTCTGAAGTGCTGGGTGTGCGGCCAGCTGTCTCCTTGTCTGTCTGGACGTCTGGCTTGAGGCTGTGTCAGGCAGAGCATGAGTGCCCAGAGCAGCCTATCCAGTTCGGGTACCGTCGAGGCCCGAGCAGGTTGATCCTCATCTGGGTTTTCTGGAGAGCCCCACAGGGAAACGTTTTTCTTCCGTTGGGCAGACACTGGGCTGGGTTTTGGTTCCGGAGTTCCTAGTCCGGAGGGCTTGTTTGCCAGGAGTGTGAGGAAGGAAGTCTGAAAACACAAGCTAGCGTGAGGTTTGGGACCGAGGTCACGGCATGCCCACTCTGCAGAGGCTGAATCGGGATCTCCTGCACTGAGGTCATGTCAACTATGAGACGTGCCTCAGGCTAGAGTTCTTGTCCAGCATGGCCTCTTCCTGAAGGGTGTGGGGGCTTCATGAGGCCAGAAAGTTTTGCCTACGATGGGATTTGTGAACTGCTCCAAAACTGAAGGTTACCTTCTGCACGACAGTCGAGTCCTATTGGATGGTTCCAAGAGGCCCCATATGGAAAGACTCGAGAGCAGGTGTCTAAGCATGGATGCCTGGGAATGCCACCTCATATTCCCACTCTTTAGTCAGGACAAGGCAGGCTCAATCTGCGGGCTCCTGGGTGAGCTACCCAGAGTGGAGAGTTGAAATGGACTCTCCTGAAGATGAGTCCTACTGTGGCTTGGTGGCCTGGGAGACCTTGGAATGTGGAGGTGGCTCAGGGACTCTGCAGGATTCTCCAACATGAGGTGTTTGACACGGCTCCAACAAGGAAACTTCCCATGTGGAGACGAGAGGAGTTCTGTTCCGTGCCTCAGGAAAGCCCCATACCCTGTTCTTCGAACCAAAGCCTCTGAGGAGTGACACCTGGAAACCAAAGTAAGAGTTGAGACTACGGCCTAAAGGCCTGTCCGGCTCAACCTTCTATCTCTGTTGTCATCAGTGTGCATGCATTCATGGATGTAGCTGCTCAGCTTGTGTCCGAATGCCCCTGTGAGTCCAGTGAGGCTCCCAGTAGTGGGATGTCCTCGGAGGCCTTGAGGTTTCTCATATTCTGGAGGTGTGTGGCCAAAGGAATGGACACAGTTTCCCAGGAGAGAGCAGGCACGGTCCTGTGTTATGGCTCCAGAGGACCCAGCCTAGAGGCTCTGTTTGCCAGGGCTGTGGGGACAGATGTCTGAAAAAGCAAACTTGGCTCAGCTAGGGGCCAATGTAATGGCAGGCCTGATCTCTAGTCCGTGAGGGGAGATCCTCTGGAAATCAAAGTAGGGCAAGTGGGAGGCAGTCACTCAGGATTTTGTCTCTGGGTGTTGCGTTTACAGTGTCCGGTCAGTGTAGGGGTTGTCTCAGAGGCCGAGGAAGAGCCTTCCTCTCAGGGGATTGTCCAAGCTCCCAAGTGTTTGTGTTCATTCTGTGGGAATGAAGAGTACTGTTTCCTGCCACAGGGGAACCCCCAGGAGAGGGACTCTAGAGCACAGCAGTGGGTTCCCTCAACTGGAATACACACCATCTAGTTAGTCCTGGGTGCCTATGGGCATGGCAAGCCACATATGCGGGCTCTTGGTCCAGTCACTGAGAGGCGTTACTTGAATAAGGTACTCACGCTGAGGGTCACAATGTGTGTTTGTGCCCAAGGCGGCCCTCACGCTTGGGCGTGGCTTCATGGGCCATGCCGTTTTCTCCTACACTGAAGGTTTGACTCACTGCCAGCAGCAAGGTTTCTTGCCATGGGGAAGGAGGGGTTCTGACTTGTGCATCAGGTTCCCCCCTGTGCAGGGATTGGAGATAAGGTCTAGGTTCCGATGACTGAAAACCCAGGTTGGGAATGGATGGTGGCCTAAGGCAGTGGCGGGTCCAATGTGCTGGGTGTGCAGCCAGCTGTGTCGGTGTCTGTTGGAAGGTCTGGGCTCAGGCTATTTGCGACAGAGCATCACTGTTTAAGGTAGCCTATGCAATTGGGGTGTTGCCGAGGGCCAAGCAGTTTGATCCTCATTTGGGGTTTCTGGGCAGTGCCATAGACAATGTTTTTCTCTTGGGAGGCAGGCACAGTGCTTCATTGTGGCCCCAGAATTCCCAGTAGGGAGTGTTTGTGGGCCAGGAGTGTGAGGACGGAAGTCTGAAAACACAAGCTAGTGTGAGGATTGGAACCAAGGGCAGAGCAGGCCCACTCTGCAGAGGCTGAATCAAAATCTCCTGCATCTGAAGTCAGGCTGAGGATCAGACGTTGGCTGAGGCTGGAGTATGTGTCCATGATGGCACCTTCATGAAGTGGGGGCCTCATGAGGCCAAGGAAGTTTTCCCACGCTGAGTTTGGAGGTTGCCCCAAACCACAAGGTTTCCTTCTGCGGGACATTCGAGTCCTGTTGCATGGCTCCAGGACATACCATACGGAAGGACTGGAGAGCAGGGTTCGAAGGATGGATCCCTGTACAGCATGCCTCGCATTCCCATTGGCTATTAGCGACAAGATATGTTTGATCTGCTGCCTCTGGAACACGCGACCCAGGGGGCTGAGTTGAAATGGCCTCTCCTGAGGATGCGTCATTATGTGCGTTTGGGTCTATGGAGACCTTGGAATGTGCTGGTTGTTCAGTGGCCCTTCGGAACTCTCCTACCTGAAGTGTTTGATACATCCCAGTAAGAAAGCTGCCCATGTGGAGATGAGAGAGGTTTGGTTTGGTGCCTCAGAAAAGCCCCATGTGCTGGTCTACGAAAACAGTCCTCTGAGAACGGAAACATGGAAACCAAAGCTAAGGTTCAGATTAGGGCCTGGGGGCCTGTCCATTTCAACCTTCTGTCTCTGGGGACACTGTCTGAGAGTCTAAGTGGAGATAGTTGCTCCGCTGGTGTCAGAGAGCCCCTCTTAGTCCAGGGGGGCCTACACTATTGATGGCCTCAGGGGCCTTGGAGCTTTTCCCTAACCTGTAGTGTTGTGGTCAATGGACTGGGCACACTTTCCTTGGAGAGGGCAGGCACAATCTTTCGCTGTGGCCCTAGAGGCCCTAGCCTGGAGGTGTGTGGGTCCAGGCTGTGGGCACAGAAGTCTGAATACACAAACTCAGCTTATGAGTGGCGCCTAGGGTATGGCAGGCCGGATGTACAGCCCGAGAGGGAGCTCCTGGGCCTCTGAAACAAGGGCGAGTGGGAGGCGTTCCTTCAGGCTTTTGTCTCTGGATGTTGTGTCCGGGATAGCCGTGGATTGGAGCGGTGGCCTCAGGTACTGTGGCCGAGTATCCCTCTCTGGGGATTTGTCCCAGCTCCCAAGAGTTTGGGGTCATTTTGTGGGAAGGGTGGAGTCGTGTTGTCTGGCTCATGGGTCTCTCCAAGAAAGGGATTCCAGAGCAGAGCTCCAGGTACGGGCGGGGCGACTGGAAAATTCAAACCGTGGTGAGGATTGGGTGCATAGGGGCTTGGCAAGCCCCATATGTGGGCTCTTGGTCCAGGCCCTGACAGGCCTTTCTTTGACATGGGGCTCATGCTGAGGATCACAGTGTGAATTTGTGCCCAAGCAGCACTCAAGTTTGGGCGTGGCATCAGGGGCCATGAAGGTTTCTCCCACCCTGAAGGTGTGACTCCATGCCAAGAGCAAGCTTGACAGCCATGGGGAAGGAGGAGTTCTGTTTTGTGCTTGCTATACCCAGCTGTGTGGAGAATTGATATAATGTCTAGGTTCAGATATCTGAAAACCAAGGTTAGGATGAGGTGACGGCATAAGACCATGGCGTGTCCGAAGTGCTGGGTGTGCGGCCAGCTGTCTCCTTGTCTGTCTGGACGTCTGGCTTCAGGCTGTGTCAGGCAGAGCATGAGTGCCCAGAGCAGCCTATCCAGTTCGGGTACCGTCGAGGCCCGAGCAGGTTGATCCTCATCTGGGTTTTCTGGAGAGCCCCACAGGGAAACGTTTTTCTTCCGTTGGGCAGACACTGGGCTGGGTTTTGGTTCCGGAGTTCCTAGTCCGGAGGGCTTGTTTGCCAGGAGTGTGAGGAAGGAAGTCTGAAAACACAAGCTAGCGTGAGGTTTGGGACCGAGGTCACGGCATGCCCACTCTGCAGAGGCTGAATCGGGATCTCCTGCACTGAGGTCATGTCAACTATGAGACGTGCCTCAGGCTAGAGTTCTTGTCCAGCATGGCCTCTTCCTGAAGGGTGTGGGGGCTTCATGAGGCCAGAAAGTTTTGCCTACGATGGGATTTGTGAACTGCTCCAAAACTGAAGGTTACCTTCTGCACGACAGTCGAGTCCTATTGGATGGTTCCAAGAGGCCCCATATGGAAAGACTCGAGAGCAGGTGTCTAAGCATGGATGCCTGGGAATGCCACCTCATATTCCCACTCTTTAGTCAGGACAAGGCAGGCTCAATCTGCGGGCTCCTGGGTGAGCTACCCAGAGGGGAGAGTTGAAATGGACTCTCCTGAAGATGAGTCCTACTGTGGCTTGGTGGCCTGGGAGACCTTGGAATGTGGAGGTGGCTCAGGGACTCTGCAGGATTCTCCAACATGAGGTGTTTGACACGGCTCCAACAAGGAAACTTCCCATGTGGAGACGAGAGGAGTTCTGTTCCGTGCCTCAGGAAAGCCCCATACCCTGTTCTTCGAACCAAAGCCTCTGAGGAGTGACACCTGGAAACCAAAGTAAGAGTTGAGACTACGGCCTAAAGGCCTGTCCGGCTCAACCTTCTATCTCTGTTGTCATCTGTGTGCAGACTCACTGCCAGCAGCAAGGTTTCCTGCCAGGGGGAAGGAGGGGTTCTGACTTGTGCATCAGGTTCCCCCCTGTGCAGGGATTGGAGATAAGGTCTAGGTTCCGATGACTGAAAACCCAGGTTGGGAATGGATGGTGGCCTAAGGCAGTGGCGGGTCCAATGTGCTGGGTGTGCAGCCAGCTGTGTCGGTGTCTGTTGGAAGGTCTGGGCTCAGGCTATTTGCGACAGAGCATCACTGTTTAAGGTAGCCTATGCAATTGGGGTGTTGCCGAGGGCCAAGCAGTTTGATCCTCATTTGGGGTTTCTGGGCAGCGCCATAGACAAGGTTTTTCTCTTGGGAGGCAGGCACAGTGCTTCATTGTGGCCCCAGAATTCCCAGTAGGGAGGGTTTGTGGGCCAGGAGTGTGAGGACGGAAGTCTGAAAACACAAGCTAGTGTGAGGATTGGAACCAAGGGCAGAGCAGGCCCACTCTGCAGAGGCTGAATCAAAATCTCCTGCATCTGAAGTCAGGCTGAGGATCAGACGTTGGCTGAGGCTGGAGTATGTGTCCATGATGGCACCTTCATGAAGTGGGGGCCTCATGAGGCCAAGGAAGTTTTCCCACGCTGAGTTTGGAGGTTGCCCCAAACCACAAGGTTTCCTTCTGCGGGACATTCGAGTCCTGTTGCATGGCTCCAGGACATACCATACGGAAGGACTGGAGAGCAGGGTTCGAAGGATGGATCCCTGTACAGCATGCCTCGCATTCCCATTGGCTATTAGCGACAAGATATGTTTGATCGGCTGCCTCTGGAACACGCGACCCAGGGGGCTGAGTTGAAATGGCCTCTCCTGAGGATGCGTCATAATGTGCGTTTGGGTCCATGGAGACCTTGGAATGTGCTGGTTGTTCAGTGGCCCTGCGGAACTCTCCTACCTGAAGTGTTTGATACATCCCAGTAAGAAAGCTGCCCATGTGGAGATGAGAGAGGTTTGGTTTGGTGCCTCAGAAAAGCCCCATGTGCTGGTCTACGAAAACAGTCCTCTGAGAACGGAAACATGGAAACCAAAGCTAAGGTTCAGATTAGGGCCTGGGGGACTGTCCATTTCAACCTTCTGTCTCTGGGGACACTGTCTGAGAGTCTAAGTGGAGATAGTTGCTCCGCTGGTGTCAGAGAGCCCCTCTTAGTCCAGGGGGGCCTACACTATTGATGGCCTCAGGGGCCTTGGAGCTTTTCCCTAACCTGTAGTGTTGTGGTCAATGGACTGGGCACACTTTCCTTGGAGAGGGCAGGCACAATCTTTCGCTGTGGCCCTAGAGGCCCTAGCCTGGAGGTGTGTGGGTCCAGGCTGTGGGCACAGAAGTCTGAATACACAAACTCAGCTTATGAGTGGCGCCTAGGGTATGGCCGGCCGGATGTACAGCCCGAGAGGGAGCTCCTGGGCCTCTGAAACAAGGGCGAGTGGGAGGCGTTCCTTCAGGCTTTTTTCTCTGGATGTTGTGTCCGGGATAGCCGTGGATTGGAGCGGTGGCCTCAGGTACTGTGGACGAGTATCCCTCTCTGGGGATTTGTCCCAGCTCCCAAGAGTTTGGGGTCATTTTGTGGGAAGGGTGGAGTCGTGTTGTCTGGCTCATGGGTCTCTCCAAGAAAGGGATTCCAGAGCAGAGCTCCAGGTACGGGCGGGGCGACTGGAAAATTCAAACCGTGGTGAGGATTGGGTGCATAGGGGCTTGGCAAGCCCCATATGTGGGCTCTTGGTCCAGGCCCTGACAGGCCTTTCTTTGACATGGGGCTCATGCTGAGGATCACAGTGTGAATTTGTGCCCAAGCAGCACTCAAGTTTGGGCGTGGCATCAGGGGCCATGAAGGTTTCTCCCACCCTGAAGGTGTGACTCCATGCCAAGAGCAAGCTTGACAGCCATGGGGAAGGAGGAGTTCTGTTTTGTGCTTGCTATACCCAGCTGTGTGGAGAATTGATATAATGTCTAGGTTCAGATATCTGAAAACCAAGGTTAGGATGAGGTGACGGCATAAGACCATGGCGTGTCCGAAGTGCTGGGTGTGCGGCCAGCTGTATCCTTGTCTGTCTGGACGTCTGGCTTCAGGCTGTGTCATGCAGAGCATGAGTGCCCAGAGCAGCCTATCCAGTTCGGGTACCGTCGAGGCCCGAGCAGGTTGATCCTCATCTGGGTTTTCTGGAGAGCCCCACAGGGAAACGTTTTTCTTCCGTTGGGCAGACACTGGGCTGGGTTTTGGTTCTGGAGTTCCTAGTCCGGAGGGCTTGTTTGCCAGGAGTGTGAGGAAGGAAGTCTGAAAACACAAGCTAGCGTGAGGTTTGGGACCGAGGTCACGGCATGCCCACTCTGCAGAGGCTGAATCGGGATCTCCTGCACTGAGGTCATGTCAACTATGAGACGTGCCTCAGGCTAGAGTTCTTGTCCAGCATGGCCTCTTCCTGAAGGGTGTGGGGGCTTCATGAGGCCAGAAAGTTTTGCCTACGATGGGATTTGTGAACTGCTCCAAAACTGAAGGTTACCTTCTGCACGACAGTCGAGTCCTATTGGATGGTTCCAAGAGGCCAAATATGGAAAGACTCGAGAGCAGGTGTCTAAGCATGGATGCCTGGGAACGCCACCTCATATTCCCACTCTTTAGTCAGGACAAGGCAGGCTCAATCTGCGGGCTCCTGGGTGAGCTACCCAGAGGGGAGAGTTGAAATGGACTCTCCTGAAGATGAGTCCTACTGTGGCTTGGTGGCCTGGGAGACCTTGGAATGTGGAGGTGGCTCAGGGACTCTGCAGGATTCTCCAACATGAGGTGTTTGACACGGCTCCAACAAGGAAACTTCCCATGTGGAGACGAGAGGAGTTCTGTTCCGTGCCTCAGGAAAGCCCCATACCCTGTTCTTCGAACCAAAGCCTCTGAGGAGTGGAAACCAAAGTAAGAGTTGAGACTACGGCCTAAAGGCCTGTCCGGCTCAACCTTCTATCTCTGTTGTCATCTGTGTGCATGCATTCATGGATGTAGCTGCTCAGCTTGTGTCCGAATGCCCCTGTGAGTCCAGTGAGGCTCCCAGTAGTGGGATGTCCTCGGAGGCCTTGAGGTTTTTCATATTCTGGAGGTGTGTGGCCAAAGGAATGGACACAGTTTCCCAGGAGAGAGCAGGCACGGTCCTGTGGTATGGCTCCAGAGGACCCAGCCTAGAGGCTCTGTTTGCCAGGGCTGTGGGGACAGATGTCTGAAAAAGCAAACTTGGCTCAGCTAGGGGCCAATGTAATGGCAGGCCTGATCTCTAGTCCGTGAGGGGAGATCCTCTGGAAATCAAAGTAGGGCAAGTGGGAGGCAGTCACTCAGGATTTTGTCTCTGGGTGTTGCGTTTACAGTGTCCGGTCAGGGTAGGGGTTGTCTCAGAGGCCGAGGAAGAGCCTTCCTCTCAGGGGATTGTCCAAGCTCCCAAGTGTTTGTGTTCATTCTGTGGGAATGAAGAGTACTGTTTCCTGCCACAGGGGAACCCCCAGGAGAGGGACTCTAGAGCACAGCAGTGGGTTCCCTCAACTGGAATACACACCATCTAGTTAGTCCTGGGTGCCTATGGGCATGGCAAGCCACATATGCGGGCTCTTGGTCCAGTCACTGAGAGGCGTTACTTGAATAAGGTACTCACGCTGAGGGTCACAATGTGTGTTTGTGCCCAAGGCGGCCCTCACGCTTGGGCGTGGCCTCATGGGCCATGCCGTTTTCTCCTACACTGAAGGTTTGACTCACTGCCAGCAGCAAGGTTTCTTGCCAGGGGGAAGGAGGGGTTCTGACTTGTGCATCAGGTTCCCCCCTGTGCAGGGATTGGAGATAAGGTCTAGGTTCCGATGACTGAAAACCCAGGTTGGGAATGGATGGTGGCCTAAGGCAGTGGCGGGTCCAATGTGCTGGGTGTGCAGCCAGCTGTGTCGGTGTCTGTTGGAAGGTCTGGGCTCAGGCTATTTGCGACAGAGCATCACTGTTTAAGGTAGCCTATGCAATTGGGGTGTTGCCGAGGGCCAAGCAGTTTGATCCTCATTTGGGGTTTCTGGGCAGCGCCATAGACAATGTTTTTCTCTTGGGAGGCAGGCACAGTGCTTCATTGTGGCCCCAGAATTCCCAGTAGGGAGGGTTTGTGGGCCAGGAGTGTGAGGACGGAAGTCTGAAAACACAAGCTAGTGTGAGGATTGGAACCAAGGGCAGAGCAGGCCCACTCTGCAGAGGCTGAATCAAAATCTCCTGCATCTGAAGTCAGGCTGAGGATCAGACGTTGGCTGAGGCTGGAGTATGTGTCCATGATGGCACCTTCATGAAGTGGGGGCCTCATGAGGCCAAGGAAGTTTTCCCACGCTGAGTTTGGAGGTTGCCCCAAACCACAAGGTTTCCTTCTGCGGGACATTCGAGTCCTGTTGCATGGCTCCAGGACATACCATACGGAAGGACTGGAGAGCAGGGTTCGAAGGATGGATCCCTGTACAGCATGCCTCGCATTCCCATTGGCTATTAGCGACAAGATATGTTTGATCGGCTGCCTCTGGAACACGCGACCCAGGGGGCTGAGTTGAAATGGCCTCTCCTGAGGATGCGTCATAATGTGCGTTTGGGTCCATGGAGACCTTGGAATGTGCTGGTTGTTCAGTGGCCCTGCGGAACTCTCCTACCTGAAGTGTTTGATACATCCCAGTAAGAAAGCTGCCCATGTGGAGATGAGAGAGGTTTGGTTTGGTGCCTCAGAAAAGCCCCATGTGCTGGTCTACGAAAACAGTCCTCTGAGAACGGAAACATGGAAACCAAAGCTAAGGTTCAGATTAGGGCCTGGGGGACTGTCCATTTCAACCTTCTGTCTTAGGGGCCACTATCTGAGAGTCTAAGTGGAGATAGTTGCTCCGCTGGTGTCAGAGAGCCCCTCTTAGTCCAGGGGGGCCTACACTATTGATGGCCTCAGGGGCCTTGGAGCTTTTCCCTAACCTGTAGTGTTGTGGTCAATGGACTGGGCACACTTTCCTTGGAGAGGGCAGGCACAATCTTTCGCTGTGGCCCTAGAGGCCCTAGCCTGGAGGTGTGTGGGTCCAGGCTGTGGGCACAGAAGTCTGAATACACAAACTCAGCTTATGAGTGGCGCCTAGGGTATGGCAGGCCGGATGTACAGCCCGAGAGGGAGCTCCTGGGCCTCTGAAACAAGGGCGAGTGGGAGGCGTTCCTTCAGGCTTTTGTCTCTGGATGTTGTGTCCGGGATAGCCGTGGATTGGAGCGGTGGCCTCAGGTACTGTGGACGAGTATCCCTCTCTGGGGATTTGTCCCAGCTCCCAAGAGTTTGGGGTCATTTTGTGGGAAGGGTGGAGTCGTGTTGTCTGGCTCATGGGTCTCTCCAAGAAAGGGATTCCAGCAGAGCTCCAGGTACGGGCGGGGCGACTGGAAAATTCAAACCGTGGTGAGGATTGGGTGCATAGGGGCTTGGCAAGCCCCATATGTGGGCTCTTGGTCCAGGCCCTGACAGGCCTTTCTTTGACATGGGGCTCATGCTGAGGATCACAGTGTGAATTTGTGCCCAAGCAGCACTCAAGTTTGGGCGTGGCATCAGGGGCCATGAAGGTTTCTCCCACCCTGAAGGTGTGACTCCATGCCAAGAGCAAGCTTGACAGCCATGGGGAAGGAGGAGTTCTGTTTTGTGCTTGCTATACCCAGCTCTGTGGAGAATTGATATAATGTCTAGGTTCAGATATCTGAAAACCAAGGTTAGGATGAGGTGACGGCATAAGACCATGGCGTGTCCGAAGTGCTGGGTGTGCGGCCAGCTGTCTCCTTGTCTGTCTGGACGTCTGGCTTCAGGCTGTGTCAGGCAGAGCATGAGTGCCCAGAGCAGCCTATCCAGTTCGGGTACCGTCGAGGCCCGAGCAGGTTGATCCTCATCTGGGTTTTCTGGAGAGCCCCACAGGGAAACGTTTTTCTTCCGTTGGGCAGACACTGGGCTGGGTTTTGGTTCCGGAGTTCCTAGTCCGGAGGGCTTGTTTGCCAGGAGTGTGAGGAAGGAAGTCTGAAAACACAAGCTAGCGTGAGGTTTGGGACCGAGGTCACGGCATGCCCACTCTGCAGAGGCTGAATCGGGATCTCCTGCACTGAGGTCATGTCAACTATGAGACGTGCCTCAGGCTAGAGTTCTTGTCCAGCATGGCCTCTTCCTGAAGGGTGTGGGGGCTTCATGAGGCCAGAAAGTTTTGCCTACGATGGGATTTGTGAACTGCTCCAAAACTGAAGGTTACCTTCTGCACGACAGTCGAGTCCTATTGGATGGTTCCAAGAGGCCCCATATGGAAAGACTCGAGAGCAGGTGTCTAAGCATGGATGCCTGGGAACGCCACCTCATATTCCCACTCTTTAGTCAGGACAAGGCAGGCTCAATCTGCGGGCTCCTGGGTGAGCTACCCAGAGGGGAGAGTTGAAATGGACTCTCCTGAAGATGAGTCCTACTGTGGCTTGGTGGCCTGGGAGACCTTGGAATGTGGAGGTGGCTCAGGGACTCTGCAGGATTCTCCAACATGAGGTGTTTGACACGGCTCCAACAAGGAAACTTCCCATGTGGAGACGAGAGGAGTTCTATTCCGTGCCTCAGGAAAGCCCCATACCCTGTTCTTCGAACCAAAGCCTCTGAGGTGTGGAAACCAAAGTAAGAGTTGAGACTACGGCCTAAAGGCCTGTCCGGCTCAACCTTCTATCTCTGTTGTCATCTGTGTGCATGCATTCATGGATGTAGCTGCTCAGCTTGTGTCCGAATGCCCCTGTGAGTCCAGTGAGGCTCCCAGTAGTGGGATGTCCTCGGAGGCCTTGAGGTTTTTCATATTCTGGAGGTGTGTGGCCAAAGGAATGGACACAGTTTCCCAGGAGAGAGCAGGCACGGTCCTGTGGTATGGCTCCAGAGGACCCAGCCTAGAGGCTCTGTTTGCCAGGGCTGTGGGGACAGATGTCTGAAAAAGCAAACTTGGCTCAGCTAGGGGCCAATGTAATGGCAGGCCTGATCTCTAGTCCGTGAGGGGAGATCCTCTGGAAATCAAAGTAGGGCAAGTGGGAGGCAGTCACTCAGGATTTTGTCTCTGGGTGTTGCGTTTACAGTGTCCGGTCAGGGTAGGGGTTGTCTCAGAGGCCGAGGAAGAGCCTTCCTCTCAGGGGATTGTCCAAGCTCCCAAGTGTTTGTGTTCATTCTGTGGGAATGAAGAGTACTGTTTCCTGCCACAGGGGAACCCCCAGGAGAGGGACTCTAGAGCACAGCAGTGGGTTCCCTCAACTGGAATACACACCATCTAGTTAGTCCTGGGTGCCTATGGGCATGGCAAGCCACATATGCGGGCTCTTGGTCCAGTCACTGAGAGGCGTTACTTGAATAAGGTACTCACGCTGAGGGTCACAATGTGTGTTTGTGCCCAAGGCGGCCCTCACGCTTGGGCGTGGCCTCATGGGCCATGCCGTTTTCTCCTACACTGAAGGTTTGACTCACTGCCAGCAGCAAGGTTTCTTGCCAGGGGGAAGGAGGGGTTCTGACTTGTGCATCAGGTTCCCCCCTGTGCAGGGATTGGAGATAAGGTCTAGGTTCCGATGACTGAAAACCCAGGTTGGGAATGGATGGTGGCCTAAGGCAGTGGCGGGTCCAATGTGCTGGGTGTGCAGCCAGCTGTGTCGGTGTCTGTTGGAAGGTCTGGGCTCAGGCTATTTGCGACAGAGCATCACTGTTTAAGGTAGCCTATGCAATTGGGGTGTTGCCGAGGGCCAAGCAGTTTGATCCTCATTTGGGGTTTCTGGGCAGCGCCATAGACAAGGTTTTTCTCTTGGGAGGCAGGCACAGTGCTTCATTGTGGCCCCAGAATTCCCAGTAGGGAGGGTTTGTGGGCCAGGAGTGTGAGGACGGAAGTCTGAAAACACAAGCTAGTGTGAGGATTGGAACCAAGGGCAGAGCAGGCCCACTCTGCAGAGGCTGAATCAAAATCTCCTGCATCTGAAGTCAGGCTGAGGATCAGACGTTGGCTGAGGCTGGAGTATGTGTCCATGATGGCACCTTCATGAAGTGGGGGCCTCATGAGGCCAAGGAAGTTTTCCCACGCTGAGTTTGGAGGTTGCCCCAAACCACAAGGTTTCCTTCTGCGGGACATTCGAGTCCTGTTGCATGGCTCCAGGACATACCATACGGAAGGACTGGAGAGCAGGGTTCGAAGGATGGATCCCTGTACAGCATGCCTCGCATTCCCATTGGCTATTAGCGACAAGATATGTTTGATCGGCTGCCTCTGGAACACGCGACCCAGGGGGCTGAGTTGAAATGGCCTCTCCTGAGGATGCGTCATAATGTGCGTTTGGGTCCATGGAGACCTTGGAATGTGCTGGTTGTTCAGTGGCCCTGCGGAACTCTCCTACCTGAAGTGTTTGATACATCCCAGTAAGAAAGCTGCCCATGTGGAGATGAGAGCTGTTTGGTTTGGTGCCTCAGAAAAGCCCCATGTGCTGGTCTACGAAAACAGTCCTCTGAGAACGGAAACATGGAAACCAAAGCTAAGGTTCAGATTAGGGCCTGGGGGCTTGTCCATTTCAACCTTCTGTCTCTGGGGACACTGTCTGAGAGTCTAAGTGGAGATAGTTGCTCCGCTGGTGTCAGAGAGCCCCTCTTAGTCCAGGGGGGCCTACACTATTGATGGCCTCAGAGGCCTTGGAGCTTTTCCCTAACCTGTAGTGTTGTGGTCAATGGACTGGGCACACTTTCCTTGGAGAAGGCAGGCACAATCTTTCGCTGTGGCCCTAGAGGCCCTAGCCTGGAGGTGTGTGGGTCCAGGCTGTGGGCACAGAAGTCTGAATACACAAACTCAGCTTATGAGTGGCGCCTAGGGTATGGCAGGCCGGATGTACAGCCCGAGAGGGAGCTCCTGGGCCTCTGAAACAAGGGCGAGTGGGAGGCGTTCCTTCAGGCTTTTGTCTCTGGATGTTGTGTCCGGGATAGCCGTGGATTGGAGCGGTGGCCTCAGGTTCTGTGGACGAGTATCCCTCTCTGGGGATTTGTCCCAGCTCCCAAGAGTTTGGGGTCATTTTGTGGGAAGGGTGGAGTCGTGTTGTCTGGCTCATGGGTCTCTCCAAGAAAGGGATTCCAGAGCAGAGCTCCAGGTACGGGCGGGGCGACTGGAAAATTCAAACCGTGGTGAGGATTGGGTGCATAGGGGCTTGGCAAGCCCCATATGTGGGCTCTTGGTCCAGGCCCTGACAGGCCTTTCTTTGACATGGGGCTCATGCTGAGGATCACAGTGTGAATTTGTGCCCAAGCAGCACTCAAGTTTGGGCGTGGCATCAGGGGCCATGAAGGTTTCTCCCACCCTGAAGGTGTGACTCCATGCCAAGAGCAAGCTTGACAGCCATGGGGAAGGAGGAGTTCTGTTTTGTGCTTGCTATACCCAGCTGTGTGGAGAATTGATATAATGTCTAGGTTCAGATATCTGAAAACCAAGGTTAGGATGAGGTGACGGCATAAGACCATGGCGTGTCCGAAGTGCTGGGTGTGCGGCCAGCTGTCTCCTTGTCTGTCTGGACGTCTGGCTTCAGGCTGTGTCAGGCAGAGCATGAGTGCCCAGAGCAGCCTATCCAGTTCGGGTACCGTCGAGGCCCGAGCAGGTTGATCCTCATCTGGGTTTTCTGGAGAGCCCCACAGGGAAACGTTTTTCTTCCGTTGGGCAGGCACTGGGCTGGGTTTTGGTTCTGGAGTTCCTAGTCCGGAGGGCTTGTTTGCCAGGAGTGTGAGGAAGGAAGTCTGAAAACACAAGCTAGCGTGAGGTTTGGGACCGAGGTCACGGCATGCCCACTCTGCAGAGGCTGAATCGGGATCTCCTGCACTGAGGTCATGTCAACTATGAGACGTGCCTCAGGCTAGAGTTCTTGTCCAGCATGGCCTCTTCCTGAAGGGTGTGGGGGCTTCATGAGGCCAGAAAGTTTTGCCTACGATGGGATTTGTGAACTGCTCCAAAACTGAAGGTTACCTTCTGCACGACAGTCGAGTCCTATTGGATGGTTCCAAGAGGCCCCATATGGAAAGACTCGAGAGCAGGTGTCTAAGCATGGATGCCTGGGAACGCCACCTCATATTCCCACTCTTTAGTCAGGACAAGGCAGGCTCAATCTGCGGGCTCCTGGGTGAGCTACCCAGAGGGGAGAGTTGAAATGGACTCTCCTGAAGATGAGTCCTACTGTGGCTTGGTGGCCTGGGAGACCTTGGAATGTGGAGGTGGCTCAGGGACTCTGCAGGATTCTCCAACATGAGGTGTTTGACACGGCTCCAACAAGGAAACTTCCCATGTGGAGACGAGAGGAGTTCTGTTCCGTGCCTCAGGAAAGCCCCATACCCTGTTCTTCGAACCAAAGCCTCTGAGGTGTGGAAACCAAAGTAAGAGTTGAGACTACGGCCTAAAGGCCTGTCCGGCTCAACCTTCTATCTCTGTTGTCATCTGTGTGCATGCATTCATGGATGTAGCTGCTCAGCTTGTGTCCGAATGCCCCTGTGAGTCCAGTGAGGCTCCCAGTAGTGGGATGTCCTCGGAGGCCTTGAGGTTTTTCATATTCTGGAGGTGTGTGGCCAAAGGAATGGACACAGTTTCCCAGGAGAGAGCAGGCACGGTCCTGTGGTATGGCTCCAGAGGACCCAGCCTAGAGGCTCTGTTTGCCAGGGCTGTGGGGACAGATGTCTGAAAAAGCAAACTTGGCTCAGCTAGGGGCCAATGTAATGGCAGGCCTGATCTCTAGTCCGTGAGGGGAGATCCTCTGGAAATCAAAGTAGGGCAAGTGGGAGGCAGTCACTCAGGATTTTGTCTCTGGGTGTTGCGTTTACAGTGTCCGGTCAGGGTAGGGGTTGTCTCAGAGGCCGAGGAAGAGCCTTCCTCTCAGGGGATTGTCCAAGCTCCCAAGTGTTTGTGTTCATTCTGTGGGAATGAAGAGTACTGTTTCCTGCCACAGGGGAACCCCCAGGAGAGGGACTCTAGAGCACAGCAGTGGGTTCCCTCAACTGGAATACACACCATCTAGTTAGTCCTGGGTGCCTATGGGCATGGCAAGCCACATATGCGGGCTCTTGGTCCAGTCACTGAGAGGCGTTACTTGAATAAGGTACTCACGCTGAGGGTCACAATGTGTGTTTGTGCCCAAGGCGGCCCTCACGCTTGGGCGTGGCCTCATGGGCCATGCCGTTTTCTCCTACACTGAAGGTTTGACTCACTGCCAGCAGCAAGGTTTCTTGCCAGGGGGAATGAGGGGTTCTGACTTGTGCATCAGGTTCCCCCCTGTGCAGGGATTGGAGATAAGGTCTAGGTTCCGATGACTGAAAACCCAGGTTGGGAATGGATGGTGGCCTAAGGCAGTGGCGGGTCCAATGTGCTGGGTGTGCAGCCAGCTGTGTCGGTGTCTGTTGGAAGGTCTGGGCTCAGGCTATTTGCGACAGAGCATCACTGTTTAAGGTAGCCTATGCAATTGGGGTGTTGCCGAGGGCCAAGCAGTTTGATCCTCATTTGGGGTTTCTGGGCAGCGCCATAGACAAGGTTTTTCTCTTGGGAGGCAGGCACAGTGCTTCATTGTGGCCCCAGAATTCCCAGTAGGGAGGGTTTGTGGGCCAGGAGTGTGAGGACGGAAGTCTGAAAACACAAGCTAGTGTGAGGATTGGAACCAAGGGCAGAGCAGGCCCACTCTGCAGAGGCTGAATCAAAATCTCCTGCATCTGAAGTCAGGCTGAGGATCAGACGTTGGCTGAGGCTGGAGTATGTGTCCATGATGGCACCTTCATGAAGTGGGGGCCTCATGAGGCCAAGGAAGTTTTCCCACGCTGAGTTTGGAGGTTGCCCCAAACCACAAGGTTTCCTTCTGCGGGACATTCGAGTCCTGTTGCATGGCTCCAGGACATACCATACGGAAGGACTGGAGAGCAGGGTTCGAAGGATGGATCCCTGTACAGCATGCCTCGCATTCCCATTGGCTATTAGCGACAAGATATGTTTGATCGGCTGCCTCTGGAACACGCGACCCAGGGGGCTGAGTTGAAATGGCCTCTCCTGAGGATGCGTCATAATGTGCGTTTGGGTCCATGGAGACCTTGGAATGTGCTGGTTGTTCAGTGGCCCTGCGGAACTCTCCTACCTGAAGTGTTTGATACATCCCAGTAAGAAAGCTGCCCATGTGGAGATGAGAGCTGTTTGGTTTGGTGCCTCAGAAAAGCCCCATGTGCTGGTCTACGAAAACAGTCCTCTGAGAACGGAAACATGGAAACCAAAGCTAAGGTTCAGATTAGGGCCTGGGGGCCTGTCCATTTCAACCTTCTGTCTCTGGGGACACTGTCTGAGAGTCTAAGTGGAGATAGTTGCTCCGCTGGTGTCAGAGAGCCCCTCTTAGTCCAGGGGGGCCTACACTATTGATGGCCTCAGAGGCCTTGGAGCTTTTCCCTAACCTGTAGTGTTGTGGTCAATGGACTGGGCACACTTTCCTTGGAGAAGGCAGGCACAATCTTTCGCTGTGGCCCTAGAGGCCCTAGCCTGGAGGTGTGTGGGTCCAGGCTGTGGGCACAGAAGTCTGAATACACAAACTCAGCTTATGAGTGGCGCCTAGGGTATGGCAGGCCGGATGTACAGCCCGAGAGGGAGCTCCTGGGCCTCTGAAACAAGGGCGAGTGGGAGGCGTTCCTTCAGGCTTTTGTCTCTGGATGTTGTGTCCGGGATAGCCGTGGATTGGAGCGGTGGCCTCAGGTTCTGTGGACGAGTATCCCTCTCTGGGGATTTGTCCCAGCTCCCAAGAGTTTGGGGTCATTTTGTGGGAAGGGTGGAGTCGTGTTGTCTGGCTCATGGGTCTCTCCAAGAAAGGGATTCCAGAGCAGAGCTCCAGGTACGGGCGGGGCGACTGGAAAATTCAAACCGTGGTGAGGATTGGGTGCATAGGGGCTTGGCAAGCCCCATATGTGGGCTCTTGGTCCAGGCCCTGACAGGCCTTTCTTTGACATGGGGCTCATGCTGAGGATCACAGTGTGAATTTGTGCCCAAGCAGCACTCAAGTTTGGGCGTGGCATCAGGGGCCATGAAGGTTTCTCCCACCCTGAAGGTGTGACTCCATGCCAAGAGCAAGCTTGACAGCCATGGGGAAGGAGGAGTTCTGTTTTGTGCTTGCTATACCCAGCTGTGTGGAGAATTGATATAATGTCTAGGTTCAGATATCTGAAAACCAAGGTTAGGATGAGGTGACGGCATAAGACCATGGCGTGTCCGAAGTGCTGGGTGTGCGGCCAGCTGTCTCCTTGTCTGTCTGGACGTCTGGCTTCAGGCTGTGTCAGGCAGAGCATGAGTGCCCAGAGCAGCCTATCCAGTTCGGGTACCGTCGAGGCCCGAGCAGGTTGATCCTCATCTGGGTTTTCTGGAGAGCCCCACAGGGAAACGTTTTTCTTCCGTTGGGCAGGCACTGGGCTGGGTTTTGGTTCTGGAGTTCCTAGTCCGGAGGGCTTGTTTGCCAGGAGTGTGAGGAAGGAAGTCTGAAAACACAAGCTAGCGTGAGGTTTGGGACCGAGGTCACGGCATGCCCACTCTGCAGAGGCTGAATCGGGATCTCCTGCACTGAGGTCATGTCAACTATGAGACGTGCCTCAGGCTAGAGTTCTTGTCCAGCATGGCCTCTTCCTGAAGGGTGTGGGGGCTTCATGAGGCCAGAAAGTTTTGCCTACGATGGGATTTGTGAACTGCTCCAAAACTGAAGGTTACCTTCTGCACGACAGTCGAGTCCTATTGGATGGTTCCAAGAGGCCCCATATGGAAAGACTCGAGAGCAGGTGTCTAAGCATGGATGCCTGGGAACGCCACCTCATATTCCCACTCTTTAGTCAGGACAAGGCAGGCTCAATCTGCGGGCTCCTGGGTGAGCTACCCAGAGGGGAGAGTTGAAATGGACTCTCCTGAAGATGAGTCCTACTGTGGCTTGGTGGCCTGGGAGACCTTGGAATGTGGAGGTGGCTCAGGGACTCTGCAGGATTCTCCAACATGAGGTGTTTGACACGGCTCCAACAAGGAAACTTCCCATGTGGAGACGAGAGGAGTTCTGTTCCGTGCCTCAGGAAAGCCCCATACCCTGTTCTTCGAACCAAAGCCTCTGAGGAGTGGAAACCAAAGTAAGAGTTGAGACTACGGCCTAAAGGCCTGTCCGGCTCAACCTTCTATCTCTGTTGTCATCTGTGTGCATGCATTCATGGATGTAGCTGCTCAGCTTGTGTCCGAATGCCCCTGTGAGTCCAGTGAGGCTCCCAGTAGTGGAATGTCCTCGGAGGCATTGAGGTTTTTCATATTCTGGAGGTGTGTGGCCAAAGGAATGGACACAGTTTCCCAGGAGAGAGCAGGCACGGTCCTGTGGTATGGCTCCAGAGGACCCAGCCTAGAGGCTCTGTTTGCCAGGGCTGTGGGGACAGATGTCTGAAAAAGCAAACTTGGCTCAGCTAGGGGCCAATGTAATGGCAGGCCTGATCTCTAGTCCGTGAGGGGAGATCCTCTGGAAATCAAAGTAGGGCAAGTGGGAGGCAGTCACTCAGGATTTTGTCTCTGGGTGTTGCGTTTACAGTGTCCGGTCAGGGTAGGGGTTGTCTCAGAGGCCGAGGAAGAGCCTTCCTCTCAGGGGATTGTCCAAGCTCCCAAGTGTTTGTGTTCATTCTGTGGGAATGAAGAGTACTGTTTCCTGCCACAGGGGAACCCCCAGGAGAGGGACTCTAGAGCACAGCAGTGGGTTCCCTCAACTGGAATACACACCATCTAGTTAGTCCTGGGTGCCTATGGGCATGGCAAGCCACATATGCGGGCTCTTGGTCCAGTCACTGAGAGGCGTTACTTGAATAAGGTACTCACGCTGAGGGTCACAATGTGTGTTTGTGCCCAAGGCGGCCCTCACGCTTGGGCGTGGCCTCATGGGCCATGCCGTTTTCTCCTACACTGAAGGTTTGACTCACTGCCAGCAGCAAGGTTTCTTGCCAGGGGGAAGGAGGGGTTCTGACTTGTGCATCAGGTTCCCCCCTGTGCAGGGATTGGAGATAAGGTCTAGGTTCCGATGACTGAAAACCCAGGTTGGGAATGGATGGTGGCCTAAGGCAGTGGCGGGTCCAATGTGCTGGGTGTGCAGCCAGCTGTGTCGGTGTCTGTTGGAAGGTCTGGGCTCAGGCTATTTGCGACAGAGCATCACTGTTTAAGGTAGCCTATGCAATTGGGGTGTTGCCGAGGGCCAAGCAGTTTGATCCTCATTTGGGGTTTCTGGGCAGCGCCATAGACAATGTTTTTCTCTTGGGAGGCAGGCACAGTGCTTCATTGTGGCCCCAGAATTCCCAGTAGGGAGGGTTTGTGGGCCAGGAGTGTGAGGACGGAAGTCTGAAAACACAAGCTAGTGTGAGGATTGGAACCAAGGGCGGAGCAGGCCCACTCTGCAGAGGCTGAATCAAAATCTCCTGCATCTGAAGTCAGGCTGAGGATCAGACGTTGGCTGAGGCTGGAGTATGTGTCCATGATGGCACCTTCATGAAGTGGGGGCCTCATGAGGCCAAGGAAGTTTTCCCACGCTGAGTTTGGAGGTTGCCCCAAACCACAAGGTTTCCTTCTGCGGGACATTCGAGTCCTGTTGCATGGCTCCAGGACATACCATACGGAAGGACTGGAGAGCAGGGTTCGAAGGATGGATCCCTGTACAGCATGCCTCGCATTCCCATTGGCTATTAGCGACAAGATATGTTTGATCGGCTGCCTCTGGAACACGCGACCCAGGGGGCTGAGTTGAAATGGCCTCTCCTGAGGATGCGTCATAATGTGCGTTTGGGTCCATGGAGACCTTGGAATGTGCTGGTTGTTCAGTGGCCCTGCGGAACTCTCCTACCTGAAGTGTTTGATACATCCCAGTAAGAAAGCTGCCCATGTGGAGATGAGAGCTGTTTGGTTTGGTGCCTCAGAAAAGCCCCATGTGCTGGTCTACGAAAACAGTCCTCTGAGAACGGAAACATGGAAACCAAAGCTAAGGTTCAGATTAGGGCCTGGGGGCCTGTCCATTTCAACCTTCTGTCTCTGGGGACACTGTCTGAGAGTCTAAGTGGAGATAGTTGCTCCGCTGGTGTCAGAGAGCCCCTCTTAGTCCAGGGGGGCCTACACTATTGATGGCCTCAGAGGCCTTGGAGCTTTTCCCTAACCTGTAGTGTTGTGGTCAATGGACTGGGCACACTTTCCTTGGAGAAGGCAGGCACAATCTTTCGCTGTGGCCCTAGAGGCCCTAGCCTGGAGGTGTGTGGGTCCAGGCTGTGGGCACAGAAGTCTGAATACACAAACTCAGCTTATGAGTGGCGCCTAGGGTATGGCAGGCCGGATGTACAGCCCGAGAGGGAGCTCCTGGGCCTCTGAAACAAGGGCGAGTGGGAGGCGTTCCTTCAGGCTTTTGTCTCTGGATGTTGTGTCCGGGATAGCCGTGGATTGGAGCGGTGGCCTCAGGTTCTGTGGACGAGTATCCCTCTCTGGGGATTTGTCCCAGCTCCCAAGAGTTTGGGGTCATTTTGTGGGAAGGGTGGAGTCGTGTTGTCTGGCTCATGGGTCTCTCCAAGAAAGGGATTCCAGAGCAGAGCTCCAGGTACGGGCGGGGCGACTGGAAAATTCAAACCGTGGTGAGGATTGGGTGCATAGGGGCTTGGCAAGCCCCATATGTGGGCTCTTGGTCCAGGCCCTGACAGGCCTTTCTTTGACATGGGGCTCATGCTGAGGATCACAGTGTGAATTTGTGCCCAAGCAGCACTCAAGTTTGGGCGTGGCATCAGGGGCCATGAAGGTTTCTCCCACCCTGAAGGTGTGACTCCATGCCAAGAGCAAGCTTGACAGCCATGGGGAAGGAGGAGTTCTGTTTTGTGCTTGCTATACCCAGCTCTGTGGAGAATTGATATAATGTCTAGGTTCAGATATCTGAAAACCAAGGTTAGGATGAGGTGACGGCATAAGACCATGGCGTGTCCGAAGTGCTGGGTGTGCGGCCAGCTGTCTCCTTGTCTGTCTGGACGTCTGGCTTCAGGCTGTGTCAGGCAGAGCATGAGTGCCCAGAGCAGCCTATCCAGTTCGGGTACCGTCGAGGCCCGAGCAGGTTGATCCTCATCTGGGTTTTCTGGAGAGCCCCACAGGGAAACGTTTTTCTTCCGTTGGGCAGACACTGGGCTGGGTTTTGGTTCCGGAGTTCCTAGTCCGGAGGGCTTGTTTGCCAGGAGTGTGAGGAAGGAAGTCTGAAAACACAAGCTAGCGTGAGGTTTGGGACCGAGGTCACGGCATGCCCACTCTGCAGAGGCTGAATCGGGATCTCCTGCACTGAGGTCATGTCAACTATGAGACGTGCCTCAGGCTAGAGTTCTTGTCCAGCATGGCCTCTTCCTGAAGGGTGTGGGGGCTTCATGAGGCCAGAAAGTTTTGCCTACGATGGGATTTGTGAACTGCTCCAAAACTGAAGGTTACCTTCTGCACGACAGTCGAGTCCTATTGGATGGTTCCAAGAGGCCCCATATGGAAAGACTCGAGAGCAGGTGTCTAAGCATGGATGCCTGGGAACGCCACCTCATATTCCCACTCTTTAGTCAGGACAAGGCAGGCTCAATCTGCGGGCTCCTGGGTGAGCTACCCAGAGGGGAGAGTTGAAATGGACTCTCCTGAAGATGAGTCCTACTGTGGCTTGGTGGCCTGGGAGACCTTGGAATGTGGAGGTGGCTCAGGGACTCTGCAGGATTCTCCAACATGAGGTGTTTGACACGGCTCCAACAAGGAAACTTCCCATGTGGAGACGAGAGGAGTTCTGTTCCGTGCCTCAGGAAAGCCCCATACCCTGTTCTTCGAACCAAAGCCTCTGAGGAGTGACACCTGGAAACCAAAGTAAGAGTTGAGACTACGGCCTAAAGGCCTGTCCGGCTCAACCTTCTATCTCTGTTGTCATCTGTGTGCATGCATTCATGGATGTAGCTGCTCAGCTTGTGTCCGAATGCCCCTGTGAGTCCAGTGAGGCTCCCAGTAGTGGGATGTCCTCGGAGGCCTTGAGGTTTCTCATATTCTGGAGGTGTGTGGCCAAAGGAATGGACACAGTTTCCCAGGAGAGAGCAGGCACGGTCCTGTGGTATGGCTCCAGAGGACCCAGCCTAGAGGCTCTGTTTGCCAGGGCTGTGGGGACAGATGTCTGAAAAAGCAAACTTGGCTCAGCTAGGGGCCAATGTAATGGCAGGCCTGATCTCTAGTCCGTGAGGGGAGATCCTCTGGAAATCAAAGTAGGGCAAGTGGGAGGCAGTCACTCAGGATTTTGTCTCTGGGTGTTGCGTTTACAGTGTCCGGTCAGGGTAGGGGTTGTCTCAGAGGCCGAGGAAGAGCCTTCCTCTCAGGGGATTGTCCAAGCTCCCAAGTGTTTGTGTTCATTCTGTGGGAATGAAGAGTACTGTTTCCTGCCACAGGGGAACCCCCTGGAGAGGGACTCTAGAGCACAGCAGTGGGTTCCCTCAACTGGAATACACACCATCTAGTTAGTCCTGGGTGCCTATGGGCATGGCAAGCCACATATGCGGGCTCTTGGTCCAGTCACTGAGAGGCGTTACTTGAATAAGGTACTCACGCTGAGGGTCACAATGTGTGTTTGTGCCCAAGGCGGCCCTCACGCTTGGGCGTGGCCTCATGGGCCATGCCGTTTTCTCCTACACTGAAGGTTTGACTCACTGCCAGCAGCAAGGTTTCTTGCCAGGGGGAAGGAGGGGTTCTGACTTGTGCATCAGGTTCCCCCCTGTGCAGGGATTGGAGATAAGGTCTAGGTTCCGATGACTGAAAACCCAGGTTGGGAATGGATGGTGGCCTAAGGCAGTGGCGGGTCCAATGTGCTGGGTGTGCAGCCAGCTGTGTCGGTGTCTGTTGGAAGGTCTGGGCTCAGGCTATTTGCGACAGAGCATCACTGTTTAAGGTAGCCTATGCAATTGGGGTGTTGCCGAGGGCCAAGCAGTTTGATCCTCATTTGGGGTTTCTGGGCAGCGCCATAGACAATGTTTTTCTCTTGGGAGGCAGGCACAGTGCTTCATTGTGGCCCCAGAATTCCCAGTAGGGAGGGTTTGTGGGCCAGGAGTGTGAGGACGGAAGTCTGAAAACACAAGCTAGTGTGAGGATTGGAACCAAGGGCAGAGCAGGCCCACTCTGCAGAGGCTGAATCAAAATCTCCTGCATCTGAAGTCAGGCTGAGGATCAGACGTTGGCTGAGGCTGGAGTATGTGTCCATGATGGCACCTTCATGAAGTGGGGGCCTCATGAGGCCAAGGAAGTTTTCCCACGCTGAGTTTGGAGGTTGCCCCAAACCACAAGGTTTCCTTCTGCGGGACATTCGAGTCCTGTTGCATGGCTCCAGGACATACCATATGGAAGGACTGGAGAGCAGGGTTCGAAGGATGGATCCCTGTACAACATGCCTCGCATTCCCATTGGCTATTAGCGACAAGATATGTTTGATCTGCTGCCTCTGGAACACGCGACCCTGGGGGCTGAGTTGAAATGGCCTCTCCTGAGGATGCGTCATAATGTGCGTTTGGGTCCATGGAGACCTTGGAATGTGCTGGTTGTTCAGTGGCCCTGCGGAACTCTCCTACCTGAAGTGTTTGATACATCCCAGTAAGAAAGCTGCCCATGTGGAGATGAGAGCTGTTTGGTTTGGTGCCTCAGAAAAGCCCCATGTGCTGGTCTACGAAAACAGTCCTCTGAGAACGGAAACATGGAAACCAAAGCTAAGGTTCAGATTAGGGCCTGGGGGCCTGTCCATTTCAACCTTCTGTCTCTGGGGACACTGTCTGAGAGTCTAAGTGGAGATAGTTGCTCCGCTGGTGTCAGAGAGCCCCTCTTAGTCCAGGGGGGCCTACACTATTGATGGCCTCAGGGGCCTTGGAGCTTTTCCCTAACCTGTAGTGTTGTGGTCAATGGACTTGGGCACACTTTCCTTGGAGAGGGCAGGCACAATCTTTCGCTGTGGCCCTAGAGGCCCTAGCCTGGAGGTGTGTGGGTCCAGGCTGTGGGCACAGAAGTCTGAATACACAAACTCAGCTTATGAGTGGCGCCTAGGGTATGGCAGGCCGGATGTACAGCCCGAGAGGGAGCTCCTGGGCCTCTGAAACAAGGGCGAGTGGGAGGCGTTCCTTCAGGCTTTTGTCTCTGGATGTTGTGTCCGGGATAGCCGTGGATTGGAGCGGTGGCCTCAGGTTCTGTGGACGAGTATCCCTCTCTGGGGATTTGTCCCAGCTCCCAAGAGTTTGGGGTCATTTTGTGGGAAGGGTGGAGTCGTGTTGTCTGGCTCATGGGTCTCTCCAAGAAAGGGATTCCAGAGCAGAGCTCCAGGTACGGGCGGGGCGACTGGAAAATTCAAACCGTGGTGAGGATTGGGTGCATAGGGGCTTGGCAAGCCCCATATGTGGGCTCTTGGTCCAGGCCCTGACAGGCCTTTCTTTGACATGGGGCTCATGCTGAGGATCACAGTGTGAATTTGTGCCCAAGCAGCACTCAAGTTTGGGCGTGGCATCAGGGGCCATGAAGGTTTCTCCCACCCTGAAGGTGTGACTCCATGCCAAGAGCAAGCTTGACAGCCATGGGGAAGGAGGAGTTCTGTTTTGTGCTTGCTATACCCAGCTCTGTGGAGAATTGATATAATGTCTAGGTTCAGATATCTGAAAACCAAGGTTAGGATGAGGTGACGGCATAAGACCATGGCGTGTCCGAAGTGCTGGGTGTGCGGCCAGCTGTCTCCTTGTCTGTCTGGACGTCTGGCTTCAGGCTGTGTCAGGCAGAGCATGAGTGCCCAGAGCAGCCTATCCAGTTCGGGTACCGTCGAGGCCCGAGCAGGTTGATCCTCATCTGGGTTTTCTGGAGAGCCCCACAGGGAAACGTTTTTCTTCCGTTGGGCAGACACTGGGCTGGGTTTTGGTTCCGGAGTTCCTAGTCCGGAGGGCTTGTTTGCCAGGAGTGTGAGGAAGGAAGTCTGAAAACACAAGCTAGCGTGTGGTTTGGGACCGAGGTCACGGCATGCCCACTCTGCAGACGCTGAATCGGGATCTCCTGCACTGAGGTCATGTCAACTATGAGACGTGCCTCAGGCTAGAGTTCTTGTCCAGCATGGCCTCTTCCTGAAGGGTGTGGGGGCTTCATGAGGCCAGAAAGTTTTGCCTACGATGGGATTTGTGAACTGCTCCAAAACTGAAGGTTACCTTCTGCACGACAGTCGAGTCCTATTGGATGGTTCCAAGAGGCCAAATATGGAAAGACTCGAGAGCAGGTGTCTAAGCATGGATGCCTGGGAACGCCACCTCATATTCCCACTCTTTAGTCAGGACAAGGCAGGCTCAATCTGCGGGCTCCTGGGTGAGCTACCCAGAGGGGAGAGTTGAAATGGACTCTCCTGAAGATGAGTCCTACTGTGGCTTGGTGGCCTGGGAGACCTTGGAATGTGGAGGTGGCTCAGGGACTCTGCAGGATTCTCCAACATGAGGTGTTTGACACGGCTCCAACAAGGAAACTTCCCATGTGGAGACGAGAGGAGTTCTGTTCCGTGCCTCAGGAAAGCCCCATACCCTGTTCTTCGAACCAAAGCCTCTGAGGAGTGACACCTGGAAACCAAAGTAAGAGTTGAGACTACGGCCTAAAGGCCTGTCCGGCTCAACCTTCTATCTCTGTTGTCATCTGTGTGCATGCATTCATGGATGTAGCTGCTCAGCTTGTGTCCGAATGCCCCTGTGAGTCCAGTGAGGCTCCCAGTAGTGGGATGTCCTCGGAGGCCTTGAGGTTTCTCATATTCTGGAGGTGTGTGGCCAAAGGAATGGACACAGTTTCCCAGGAGAGAGCAGGCACGGTCCTGTGGTATGGCTCCAGAGGACCCAGCCTAGAGGCTCTGTTTGCCAGGGCTGTGGGGACAGATGTCTGAAAAAGCAAACTTGGCTCAGCTAGGGGCCAATGTAATGGCAGGCCTGATCTCTAGTCCGTGAGGGGAGATCCTCTGGAAATCAAAGTAGGGCAAGTGGGAGGCAGTCACTCAGGATTTTGTCTCTGGGTGTTGCGTTTACAGTGTCCGGTCAGGGTAGGGGTTGTCTCAGAGGCCGAGGAAGAGCCTTCCTCTCAGGGGATTGTCCAAGCTCCCAAGTGTTTGTGTTCATTCTGTGGGAATGAAGAGTACTGTTTCCTGCCACAGGGGAACCCCCAGGAGAGGGACTCTAGAGCACAGCAGTGGGTTCCCTCAACTGGAATACACACCATCTAGTTAGTCCTGGGTGCCTATGGGCATGGCAAGCCACATATGCGGGCTCTTGGTCCAGTCACTGAGAGGCGTTACTTGAATAAGGTACTCACGCTGAGGGACACAATTTGTGTTTGTGCCCAAGGCGGCCCTCACACTTGGGCGTGGCCTCATGGGCCATGCCGTTTTCTCCTACACTGAAGGTTTGACTCAGTGCCAGCAGCAAGGTTTCTTGCCAGGGGGAAGGAGGGGTTCTGTCTTATGCATCAGGTTCCCCCCTGTGCAGGGATTGGAGATAAGGTCTAGGTTCCGATGACTGAAAACCCAGGTTGGGAATGGATGGTGGCCTAAGGCAGTGGCGTGTCCAATGTGCTGGGTGTGCAGCCAGCTGTGTCGGTGTCTGTTGGAAGGTCTGGGCTCAGGCTATTTGCGACAGAGCATCACTGTTTAAGGTAGCCTATGCAATTGGGGTGTTGCCGAGGGCCAAGCAGTTTGATCCTCATTTGGGGTTTCTGGGCAGCGCCATAGACAAGGTTTTTCTCTTGGGAGGCAGGCACAGTGCTTCATTGTGGCCCCAGAATTCCCAGTAGGGAGGGTTTGTGGGCCAGGAGTGTGAGGACGGAAGTCTGAAAACACAAGCTAGTGTGAGGATTGGAACCAAGGGCAGAGCAGGCCCACTCTGCAGAGGCTGAATCAAAATCTCCTGCATCTGAAGTCAGGCTGAGGATCAGACGTTGGCTGAGGCTGGAGTATGTGTCCATGATGGCACCTTCATGAAGTGGGGGCCTCATGAGGCCAAGGAAGTTTTCCCACGCTGAGTTTGGAGGTTGCCCCAAACCACAAGGTTTCCTTCTGCGGGACATTCGAGTCCTGTTGCATGGCTCCAGGACATACCATACGGAAGGACTGGAGAGCAGGGTTCGAAGGATGGATCCCTGTACAGCATGCCTCGCATTCCCATTGGCTATTAGCGACAAGATATGTTTGATCTGCTGCCTCTGGAACACGCGACCCAGGGGGCTGAGTTGAAATGGCCTCTCCTGAGGATGCGTCATAATGTGCGTTTGGGTCCATGGAGACCTTGGAATGTGCTGGTTGTTCAGTGGCCCTGCGGAACTCTCCTACCTGAAGTGTTTGATACATCCCAGTAAGAAAGCTGCCCATGTGGAGATGAGAGATGTTTGGTTTGGTGCCTCAGAAAAGCCCCATGTGCTGGTCTACGAAAACAGTCCTCTGAGAACGGAAACATGGAAAACAAAGCTAAGGTTCAGATTAGGGCCTGGGGGCCTGTCCATTTCAACCTTCTGTCTCTGGGGACACTGTCTGAGAGTCTAAGTGGAGATAGTTGCTCCGCTGGTGTCAGAGAGCCCCTCTTAGTCCAGGGGGGCCTACACTATTGATGGCCTCAGAGGCCTTGGAGCTTTTCCCTAACCTGTAGTGTTGTGGTCAATGGACTGGGCACACTTTCCTTGGAGAAGGCAGGCACAATCTTTCGCTGTGGCCCTAGAGGCCCTAGCCTGGAGGTGTGTGGGTCCAGGCTGTGGGCACAGAAGTCTGAATACACAAACTCAGCTTATGAGTGGCGCCTAGGGTATGGCAGGCCGGATGTACAGCCCGAGAGGGAGCTCCTGGGCCTCTGAAACAAGGGCGAGTGGGAGGCGTTCCTTCAGGCTTTTGTCTCTGGATGTTGTGTCCGGGATAGCCGTGGATTGGAGCGGTGGCCTCAGGTTCTGTGGACGAGTATCCCTCTCTGGGGATTTGTCCCAGCTCCCAAGAGTTTGGGGTCATTTTGTGGGAAGGGTGGAGTCGTGTTGTCTGGCTCATGGGTCTCTCCAAGAAAGGGATTCCAGAGCAGAGCTCCAGGTACGGGCGGGGCGACTGGAAAATTCAAACCGTGGTGAGGATTGGGTGCATAGGGGCTTGGCAAGCCCCATATGTGGGCTCTTGGTCCAGGCCCTGACAGGCCTTTCTTTGACATGGGGCTCATGCTGAGGATCACAGTGTGAATTTGTGCCCAAGCAGCACTCAAGTTTGGGCGTGGCATCAGGGGCCATGAAGGTTTCTCCCACCCTGAAGGTGTGACTCCATGCCAAGAGCAAGCTTGACAGCCATGGGGAAGGAGGAGTTCTGTTTTGTGCTTGCTATACCCAGCTGTGTGGAGAATTGATATAATGTCTAGGTTCAGATATCTGAAAACCAAGGTTAGGATGAGGTGACGGCATAAGACCATGGCGTGTCCGAAGTGCTGGGTGTGCGGCCAGCTGTCTCCTTGTCTGTCTGGACGTCTGGCTTCAGGCTGTGTCAGGCAGAGCATGAGTGCCCAGAGCAGCCTATCCAGTTCGGGTACCGTCGAGGCCCGAGCAGGTTGATCCTCATCTGGGTTTTCTGGAGAGCCCCACAGGGAAACGTTTTTCTTCCGTTGGGCAGACACTGGGCTGGGTTTTGGTTCCGGAGTTCCTAGTCCGGAGGGCTTGTTTGCCAGGAGTGTGAGGAAGGAAGTCTGAAAACACAAGCTAGCGTGAGGTTTGGGACCGAGGTCACGGCATGCCCACTCTGCAGAGGCTGAATCGGGATCTCCTGCACTGAGGTCATGTCAACTATGAGACGTGCCTCAGGCTAGAGTTCTTGTCCAGCATGGCCTCTTCCTGAAGGGTGTGGGGGCTTCATGAGGCCAGAAAGTTTTGCCTACGATGGGATTTGTGAACTGCTCCAAAACTGAAGGTTACCTTCTGCACGACAGTCGAGTCCTATTGGATGGTTCCAAGAGGCCCCATATGGAAAGACTCGAGAGCAGGTGTCTAAGCATGGATGCCTGGGAACGCCACCTCATATTCCCACTCTTTAGTCAGGACAAGGCAGGCTCAATCTGCGGGCTCCTGGGTGAGCTACCCAGAGGGGAGAGTTGAAATGGACTCTCCTGAAGATGAGTCCTACTGTGGCATGGTGGCCTGGGAGACCTTGGAATGTGGAGGTGGCTCAGGGACTCTGCAGGATTCTCCAACATGAGGTGTTTGACACGGCTCCAACAAGGAAACTTCCCATGTGGAGACGAGAGGAGTTCTGTTCCGTGCCTCAGGAAAGCCCCATACCCTGTTCTTCGAACCAAAGCCTCTGAGGAGTGACACCTGGAAACCAAAGTAAGAGTTGAGACTACGGCCTAAAGGCCTGTCCGGCTCAACCTTCTATCTCTGTTGTCATCTGTGTGCATGCATTCATGGATGTAGCTTCTCAGCTTGTGTCCGAATGCCCCTGTGAGTCCAGTGAGGCTCCCAGTAGTGGGATGTCCTCGGAGGCCTTGAGGTTTCTCATATTCTGGAGGTGTGTGGCCAAAGGAATGGACACAGTTTCCCAGGAGAGAGCAGGCACGGTCCTGTGGTATGGCTCCAGAGGACCCAGCCTAGAGGCTCTGTTTGCCAGGGCTGTGGGGACAGATGTCTGAAAAAGCAAACTTGGCTCAGCTAGGGGCCAATGTAATGGCAGGCCTGATCTCTAGTCCGTGAGGGGAGATCCTCTGGAAATCAAAGTAGGGCAAGTGGGAGGCAGTCACTCAGGATTTTGTCTCTGGGTGTTGCGTTTACAGTGTCCGGTCAGGGTAGGGGTTGTCTCAGAGGCCGAGGAAGAGCCTTCCTCTCAGGGGATTGTCCAAGCTCCCAAGTGTTTGTGTTCATTCTGTGGGAATGAAGAGTACTGTTTCCTGCCACAGGGGAACCCCCAGGAGAGGGACTCTAGAGCACAGCAGTGGGTTCCCTCAACTGGAATACACACCATCTAGTTAGTCCTGGGTGCCTATGGGCATGGCAAGCCACATATGCGGGCTCTTGGTCCAGTCACTGAGAGGCGTTACTTGAATAAGGTACTCACGCTGAGGGTCACAATGTGTGTTTGTGCCCAAGGCGGCCCTCACGCTTGGGCGTGGCCTCATGGGCCATGCCGTTTTCTCCTACACTGAAGGTTTGACTCACTGCCAGCAGCAAGGTTTCTTGCCAGGGGGAAGGAGGGGTTCTGACTTGTGCATCAGGTTCCCCCCTGTGCAGGGATTGGAGATAAGGTCTAGGTTCCGATGACTGAAAACCCAGGTTGGGAATGGATGGTGGCCTAAGGCAGTGGCGGGTCCAATGTGCTGGGTGTGCAGCCAGCTGTGTCGGTGTCTGTTGGAAGGTCTGGGCTCAGGCTATTTGCGACAGAGCATCACTGTTTAAGGTAGCCTATGCAATTGGGGTGTTGCCGAGGGCCAAGCAGTTTGATCCTCATTTGGGGTTTCTGGGCAGCGCCATAGACAATGTTTTTCTCTTGGGAGGCAGGCACAGTGCTTCATTGTGGCCCCAGAATTCCCAGTAGGGAGGGTTTGTGGGCCAGGAGTGTGAGGACGGAAGTCTGAAAACACAAGCTAGTGTGAGGATTGGAACCAAGGGCAGAGCAGGCCCACTCTGCAGAGGCTGAATCAAAATCTCCTGCATCTGTAGTCAGGCTGAGGATCAGACGTTGGCTGAGGCTGGAGTATGTGTCCATGATGGCACCTTCATGAAGTGGGGGCCTCATGAGGCCAAGGAAGTTTTCCCACGCTGAGTTTGGAGGTTGCCCCAAACCACAAGGTTTCCTTCTGCGGGACATTCGAGTCCTGTTGCATGGCTCCAGGACATACCATACGGAAGGACTGGAGAGCAGGGTTCGAAAGATGGATCCCTGTACAGCATGCCTCGCATTCCCATTGGCTATTAGCGACAAGATATGTTTGATCTGCTGCCTCTGGAACACGCGACCCAGGGGGCTGAGTTGAAATGGCCTCTCCTGAGGATGCGTCATAATGTGCGTCTGGGTCCATGGAGACCTTGGAATGTGCTGGTTGTTCAGTGGCCCTGCGGAACTCTCCTACCTGAAGTGTTTGATACATCCCAGTAAGAAAGCTGCCCATGTGGAGATGAGAGCTGTTTGGTTTGGTGCCTCAGAAAAGCCCCATGTGCTGGTCTACGAAAACAGTCCTCTGAGAACGGAAACATGGAAACCAAAGCTAAGGTTCAGATTAGGGCCTGGGGGCCTGTCCATTTCAACCTTCTGTCTCTGGGGACACTGTCTGAGAGTCTAAGTGGAGATAGTTGCTCCGCTGGTGTCAGAGAGCCCCTCTTAGTCCAGGGGGGCCTACACTATTGATGGCCTCAGAGGCCTTGGAGCTTTTCCCTAACCTGTAGTGTTGTGGTCAATGGACTGGGCACACTTTCCTTGGAGAAGGCAGGCACAATCTTTCGCTGTGGCCCTAGAGGCCCTAGCCTGGAGGTGTGTGGGTCCAGGCTGTGGGCACAGAAGTCTGAATACACAAACTCAGCTTATGAGTGGCGCCTAGGGTATGGCAGGCCGGATGTACAGCCCGAGAGGGAGCTCCTGGGCCTCTGAAACAAGGGCGAGTGGGAGGCGTTCCTTCAGGCTTTTGTCTCTGGATGTTGTGTCCGGGATAGCCGTGGATTGGAGCGGTGGCCTCAGGTTCTGTGGACGAGTATCCCTCTCTGGGGATTTGTCCCAGCTCCCAAGAGTTTGGGGTCATTTTGTGGGAAGGGTGGAGTCGTGTTGTCTGGCTCATGGGTCTCTCCAAGAAAGGGATTCCAGAGCAGAGCTCCAGGTACGGGCGGGGCGACTGGAAAATTCAAACCGTGGTGAGGATTGGGTGCATAGGGGCTTGGCAAGCCCCATATGTGGGCTCTTGGTCCAGGCCCTGACAGGCCTTTCTTTGACATGGGGCTCATGCTGAGGATCACAGTGTGAATTTGTGCCCAAGCAGCACTCAAGTTTGGGCGTGGCATCAGGGGCCATGAAGGTTTCTCCCACCCTGAAGGTGTGACTCCATGCCAAGAGCAAGCTTGACAGCCATGGGGAAGGAGGAGTTCTGTTTTGTGCTTGCTATACCCAGCTGTGTGGAGAATTGATATAATGTCTAGGTTCAGATATCTGAAAACCAAGGTTAGGATGAGGTGACGGCATAAGACCATGGCGTGTCCGAAGTGCTGGGTGTGCGGCCAGCTGTCTCCTTGTCTGTCTGGACGTCTGGCTTCAGGCTGTGTCAGGCAGAGCATGAGTGCCCAGAGCAGCCTATCCAGTTCGGGTACCGTCGAGGCCCGAGCAGGTTGATCCTCATCTGGGTTTTCTGGAGAGCCCCACAGGGAAACGTTTTTCTTCCGTTGGGCAGACACTGGGCTGGGTTTTGGTTCCGGAGTTCCTAGTCCGGAGGGCTTGTTTGCCAGGAGTGTGAGGAAGGAAGTCTGAAAACACAAGCTAGCGTGAGGTTTGGGACCGAGGTCACGGCATGCCCACTCTGCAGAGGCTGAATCGGGATCTCCTGCACTGAGGTCATGTCAACTATGAGACGTGCCTCAGGCTAGAGTTCTTGTCCAGCATGGCCTCTTCCTGAAGGGTGTGGGGGCTTCATGAGGCCAGAAAGTTTTGCCTACGATGGGATTTGTGAACTGCTCCAAAACTGAAGGTTACCTTCTGCACGACAGTCGAGTCCTATTGGATGGTTCCAAGAGGCCCCATATGGAAAGACTCGAGAGCAGGTGTCTAAGCATGGATGCCTGGGAACGCCACCTCATATTCCCACTCTTTAGTCAGGACAAGGCAGGCTCAATCTGCGGGCTCCTGGGTGAGCTACCCAGAGGGGAGAGTTGAAATGGACTCTCCTGAAGATGAGTCCTACTGTGGCATGGTGGCCTGGGAGACCTTGGAATGTGGAGGTGGCTCAGGGACTCTGCAGGATTCTCCAACATGAGGTGTTTGACACGGCTCCAACAAGGAAACTTCCCATGTGGAGACGAGAGGAGTTCTGTTCCGTGCCTCAGGAAAGCCCCATACCCTGTTCTTCGAACCAAAGCCTCTGAGGAGTGACACCTGGAAACCAAAGTAAGAGTTGAGACTACGGCCTAAAGGCCTGTCCGGCTCAACCTTCTATCTCTGTTGTCATCTGTGTGCATGCATTCATGGATGTAGCTTCTCAGCTTGTGTCCGAATGCCCCTGTGAGTCCAGTGAGGCTCCCAGTAGTGGGATGTCCTCGGAGGCCTTGAGGTTTCTCATATACTGGAGGTGTGTGGCCAAAGGAATGGACACAGTTTCCCAGGAGAGAGCAGGCACGGTCCTGTGGTATGGCTCCAGAGGACCCAGCCTAGAGGCTCTGTTTGCCAGGGCTGTGGGGACAGATGTCTGAAAAAGCAAACTTGGCTCAGCTAGGGGCCAATGTAATGGCAGGCCTGATCTCTAGTCCGTGAGGGGAGATCCTCTGGAAATCAAAGTAGGGCAAGTGGGAGGCAGTCACTCAGGATTTTGTCTCTGGGTGTTGCGTTTACAGTGTCCGGTCAGGGTAGGGGTTGTCTCAGAGGCCGAGGAAGAGCCTTCCTCTCAGGGGATTGTCCAAGCTCCCAAGTGTTTGTGTTCATTCTGTGGGAATGAAGAGTACTGTTTCCTGCCACAGGGGAACCCCCAGGAGAGGGACTCTAGAGCACAGCAGTGGGTTCCCTCAACTGGAATACACACCATCTAGTTAGTCCTGGGTGCCTATGGGCATGGCAAGCCACATATGCGGGCTCTTGGTCCAGTCACTGAGAGGCGTTACTTGAATAAGGTACTCACGCTGAGGGTCACAATGTGTGTTTGTGCCCAAGGCGGCCCTCACGCTTGGGCGTGGCCTCATGGGCCATGCCGTTTTCTCCTACACTGAAGGTTTGACTCACTGCCAGCAGCAAGGTTTCTTGCCAGGGGGAAGGAGGGGTTCTGACTTGTGCATCAGGTTCCCCCCTGTGCAGGAATTGGAGATAAGGTCTAGGTTCCGATGACTGAAAACCCAGGTTGGGAATGGATGGTGGCCTAAGGCAGTGGCGGGTCCAATGTGCTGGGTGTGCAGCCAGCTGTGTCGGTGTCTGTTGGAAGGTCTGGGCTCAGGCTATTTGCGACAGAGCATCACTGTTTAAGGTAGCCTATGCAATTGGGGTGTTGCCGAGGGCCAAGCAGTTTGATCCTCATTTGGGGTTTCTGGGCAGCGCCATAGACAATGTTTTTCTCTTGGGAGGCAGGCACAGTGCTTCATTGTGGCCCCAGAATTCCCAGTAGGGAGGGTTTGTGGGCCAGGAGTGTGAGGACGGAAGTCTGAAAACACAAGCTAGTGTGAGGATTGGAACCAAGGGCAGAGCAGGCCCACTCTGCAGAGGCTGAATCAAAATCTCCTGCATCTGTAGTCAGGCTGAGGATCAGACGTTGGCTGAGGCTGGAGTATGTGTCCATGATGGCACCTTCATGAAGTGGGGGCCTCATGAGGCCAAGGAAGTTTTCCCACGCTGAGTTTGGAGGTTGCCCCAAACCACAAGGTTTCCTTCTGCGGGACATTCGAGTCCTGTTGCATGGCTCCAGGACATACCATACGGAAGGACTGGAGAGCAGGGTTCGAAGGATGGATCCCTGTACAGCATGCCTCGCATTCCCATTGGCTATTAGCGACAAGATATGTTTGATCTGCTGCCTCTGGAACACGCGACCCAGGGGGCTGAGTTGAAATGGCCTCTCCTGAGGATGCGTCATAATGTGCGTTTGGGTCCATGGAGACCTTGGAATGTGCTGGTTGTTCAGTGGCCCTGCGGAACTCTCCTACCTGAAGTGTTTGATACATCCCAGTAAGAAAGCTGCCCATGTGGAGATGAGAGATGTTTGGTTTGGTGCCTCAGAAAAGCCCCATGTGCTGGTCTACGAAAACAGTCCTCTGAGAACGGAAACATGGAAAACAAAGCTAAGGTTCAGATTAGGGCCTGGGGGCCTGTCCATTTCAACCTTCTGTCTCTGGGGACACTGTCTGAGAGTCTAAGTGGAGATAGTTGCTCCGCTGGTGTCAGAGAGCCCCTCTTAGTCCAGGGGGGCCTACACTATTGATGGCCTCAGAGGCCTTGGAGCTTTTCCCTAACCTGTAGTGTTGTGGTCAATGGACTGGGCACACTTTCCTTGGAGAAGGCAGGCACAATCTTTCGCTGTGGCCCTAGAGGCCCTAGCCTGGAGGTGTGTGGGTCCAGGCTGTGGGCACAGAAGTCTGAATACACAAACTCAGCTTATGAGTGGCGCCTAGGGTATGGCAGGCCGGATGTACAGCCCGAGAGGGAGCTCCTGGGCCTCTGAAACAAGGGCGAGTGGGAGGCGTTCCTTCAGGCTTTTGTCTCTGGATGTTGTGTCCGGGATAGCCGTGGATTGGAGCGGTGGCCTCAGGTTCTGTGGACGAGTATCCCTCTCTGGGGATTTGTCCCAGCTCCCAAGAGTTTGGGGTCATTTTGTGGGAAGGGTGGAGTCGTGTTGTCTGGCTCATGGGTCTCTCCAAGAAAGGGATTCCAGAGCAGAGCTCCAGGTACGGGCGGGGCGACTGGAAAATTCAAACCGTGGTGAGGATTGGGTGCATAGGGGCTTGGAAAGCCCCATATGTGGGCTCTTGGTCCAGGCCCTGACAGGCCTTTCTTTGACATGGGGCTCATGCTGAGGATCACAGTGTGAATTTGTGCCCAAGCAGCACTCAAGTTTGGGCGTGGCATCAGGGGCCATGAAGGTTTCTCCCACCCTGAAGGTGTGACTCCATGCCAAGAGCAAGCTTGACAGCCATGGGGAAGGAGGAGTTCTGTTTTGTGCTTGCTATACCCAGCTGTGTTGAGAATTGATATAATGTCTAGGTTCAGATATCTGAAAACCAAGGTTAGGATGAGGTGACGGCATAAGACCATGGCGTGTCCGAAGTGCTGGGTGTGCGGCCAGCTGTCTCCTTGTCTGTCTGGACGTCTGGCTTCAGGCTGTGTCAGGCAGAGCATGAGTGCCCAGAGCAGCCTATCCAGTTAGGGTACCGACGAGGCCCGAGCAGGTTGATCCTCATCTGGGTTTTCTGGAGAGCCCCACAGGGAAACGTTTTTCTTCCGTTGGGCAGACACTGGGCTGGGTTTTGGTTCCGGAGTTCCTAGTCCGGAGGGCTTGTTTGCCAGGAGTGTGAGGAAGGAAGTCTGAAAACACAAGCTAGCGTGTGGTTTGGGACCGAGGTCACGGCAGGCCCACTCTGCAGAGGCTGAATCGGGATCTCCTGCACTGAGGTCATGTCAACTATGAGACGTGCCTCAGGCTAGAGTTCTTGTCCAGCATGGCCTCTTCCTGAAGGGTGTGGGGGCTTCATGAGGCCAGAAAGTTTTGCCTACGATGGGATTTGTGAACTGCTCCAAAACTGAAGGTTACCTTCTGCACGACAGTCGAGTCCTATTGGATGGTTCCAAGAGGCCAAATATGGAAAGACTCGAGAGCAGGTGTCTAAGCATGGATGCCTGGGAACGCCACCTCATATTCCCACTCTTTAGTCAGGACAAGGCAGGCTCAATCTGCGGGCTCCTGGGTGAGCTACCCAGAGGGGAGAGTTGAAATGGACTCTCCTGAAGATGAGTCCTACTGTGGCTTGGTGGCCTGGGAGACCTTGGAATGTGGAGGTGGCTCAGGGACTCTGCAGGATTCTCCAACATGAGGTGTTTGACACGGCTCCAACAAGGAAACTTCCCATGTGGAGACGAGAGGAGTTCTGTTCCGTGCCTCAGGAAAGCCCCATACCCTGTTCTTCGAACCAAAGCCTCTGAGGAGTGACACCTGGAAACCAAAGTAAGAGTTGAGACTACGGCCTAAAGGCCTGTCCGGCTCAACCTTCTATCTCTGTTGTCATCTGTGTGCATGCATTCATGGATGTAGCTGCTCAGCTTGTGTCCGAATGCCCCTGTGAGTCCAGTGAGGCTCCCAGTAGTGGGATGTCCTCGGAGGCCTTGAGGTTTCTCATATTCTGGAGGTGTGTGGCCAAAGGAATGGACACAGTTTCCCAGGAGAGAGCAGGCACGGTCCTGTGGTATGGCTCCAGAGGACCCAGCCTAGAGGCTCTGTTTGCCAGGGCTGTGGGGACAGATGTCTGAAAAAGCAAACTTGGCTCAGCTAGGGGCCAATGTAATGGCAGGCCTGATCTCTAGTCCGTGAGGGGAGATCCTCTGGAAATCAAAGTAGGGCAAGTGGGAGGCAGTCACTCAGGATTTTGTCTCTGGGTGTTGCGTTTACAGTGTCCGGTCAGGGTAGGGGTTGTCTCAGAGGCCGAGGAAGAGCCTTCCTCTCAGGGGATTGTCCAAGCTCCCAAGTGTTTGTGTTCATTCTGTGGGAATGAAGAGTACTGTTTCCTGCCACAGGGGAACCCCCAGGAGAGGGACTCTAGAGCACAGCAGTGGGTTCCCTCAACTGGAATACACACCATCTAGTTAGTCCTGGGTGCCTATGGGCATGGCAAGCCACATATGCGGGCTCTTGGTCCAGTCACTGAGAGGCGTTACTTGAATAAGGTACTCACGCTGAGGGTCACAATGTGTGTTTGTGCCCAAGGCGGCCCTCACGCTTGGGCGTGGCCTCATGGGCCATGCCGTTTTCTCCTACACTGAAGGTTTGACTCACTGCCAGCAGCAAGGTTTCTTGCCAGGGGGAAGGAGGGGTTCTGACTTGTGCATCAGGTTCCCCCCTGTGCAGGGATTGGAGATAAGGTCTAGGTTCCGATGACTGAAAACCCAGGTTGGGAATGGATGGTGGCCTAAGGCAGTGGCGGGTCCAATGTGCTGGGTGTGCAGCCAGCTGTGTCGGTGTCTGTTGGAAGGTCTGGGCTCAGGCTATTTGCGACAGAGCATCACTGTTTAAGGTAGCCTATGCAATTGGGGTGTTGCCGAGGGCCAAGCAGTTTGATCCTCATTTGGGGTTTCTGGGCAGCGCCATAGACAATGTTTTTCTCTTGGGAGGCAGGCACAGTGCTTCATTGTGGCCCCAGAATTCCCAGTAGGGAGGGTTTGTGGGCCAGGAGTGTGAGGACGGAAGTCTGAAAACACAAGCTAGTGTGAGGATTGGAACCAAGGGCAGAGCAGGCCCACTCTGCAGAGGCTGAATCAAAATCTCCTGCATCTGTAGTCAGGCTGAGGATCAGACGTTGGCTGAGGCTGGAGTATGTGTCCATGATGGCACCTTCATGAAGTGGGGGCCTCATGAGGCCAAGGAAGTTTTCCCACGCTGAGTTTGGAGGTTGCCCCAAACCACAAGGTTTCCTTCTGCGGGACATTCGAGTCCTGTTGCATGGCTCCAGGACATACCATACGGAAGGACTGGAGAGCAGGGTTCGAAGGATGGATCCCTGTACAGCATGCCTCGCATTCCCATTGGCTATTAGCGACAAGATATGTTTGATCTGCTGCCTCTGGAACACGCGACCCAGGGGGCTGAGTTGAAATGGCCTCTCCTGAGGATGCGTCATAATGTGCGTTTGGGTCCATGGAGACCTTGGAATGTGCTGGTTGTTCAGTGGCCCTGCGGAACTCTCCTACCTGAAGTGTTTGATACATCCCAGTAAGAAAGCTGCCCATGTGGAGATGAGAGATGTTTGGTTTGGTGCCTCAGAAAAGCCCCATGTGCTGGTCTACGAAAACAGTCCTCTGAGAACGGAAACATGGAAACCAAAGCTAAGGTTCAGATTAGGGCCTGGGGGCCTGTCCATTTCAACCTTCTGTCTCTGGGGACACTGTCTGAGAGTCTAAGTGGAGATAGTTGCTCCGCTGGTGTCAGAGAGCCCCTCTTAGTCCAGGGGGGCCTACACTATTGATGGCCTCAGAGGCCTTGGAGCTTTTCCCTAACCTGTAGTGTTGTGGTCAATGGACTGGGCACACTTTCCTTGGAGAAGGCAGGCACAATCTTTCGCTGTGGCCCTAGAGGCCCTAGCCTGGAGGTGTGTGGGTCCAGGCTGTGGGCACAGAAGTCTGAATACACAAACTCAGCTTATGAGTGGCGCCTAGGGTATGGCAGGCGGGATGTACAGCCCGAGAGGGAGCTCCTGGGCCTCTGAAACAAGGGCGAGTGGGAGGCGTTCCTTCAGGCTTTTGTCTCTGGATGTTGTGTCCGGGATAGCCGTGGATTGGAGCGGTGGCCTCAGGTTCTGTGGACGAGTATCCCTCTCTGGGGATTTGTCCCAGCTCCCAAGAGTTTGGGGTCATTTTGTGGGAAGGGTGGAGTCGTGTTGTCTGGCTCATGGGTCTCTCCAAGAAAGGGATTCCAGAGCAGAGCTCCAGGTACGGGCGGGGCGACTGGAAAATTCAAACCGTGGTGAGGATTGGGTGCATAGGGGCTTGGCAAGCCCCATATGTGGGCTCTTGGTCCAGGCCCTGACAGGCCTTTCTTTGACATGGGGCTCATGCTGAGGATCACAGTGTGAATTTGTGCCCAAGCAGCACTCAAGTTTGGGCGTGGCATCAGGGGCCATGAAGGTTTCTCCCACCCTGAAGGTGTGACTCCATGCCAAGAGCAAGCTTGACAGCCATGGGGAAGGAGGAGTTCTGTTTTGTGCTTGCTATACCCAGCTGTGTGGAGAATTGATATAATGTCTAGGTTCAGATATCTGAAAACCAAGGTTAGGATGAGGTGACGGCATAAGACCATGGCGTGTCCGAAGTGCTGGGTGTGCGGCCAGCTGTCTCCTTGTCTGTCTGGACGTCTGGCTTCAGGCTGTGTCAGGCAGAGCATGAGTGCCCAGAGCAGCCTATCCAGTTCGGGTACCGTCGAGGCCCGAGCAGGTTGATCCTCATCTGGGTTTTCTGGAGAGCCCCACAGGGAAACGTTTTTCTTCCGTTGGGCAGACACTGGGCTGGGTTTTGGTTCCGGAGTTCCTAGTCCGGAGGGCTTGTTTGCCAGGAGTGTGAGGAAGGAAGTCTGAAAACACAAGCTAGCGTGTGGTTTGGGACCGAGGTCACGGCAGGCCCACTCTGCAGAGGCTGAATCGGGATCTCCTGCACTGAGGTCATGTCAACTATGAGACGTGCCTCAGGCTAGAGTTCTTGTCCAGCATGGCCTCTTCCTGAAGGGTGTGGGGGCTTCATGAGGCCAGAAAGTTTTGCCTACGATGGGATTTGTGAACTGCTCCAAAACTGAAGGTTACCTTCTGCACGACAGTCGAGTCCTATTGGATGGTTCCAAGAGGCCCCATATGGAAAGACTCGAGAGCAGGTGTCTAAGCATGGATGCCTGGGAACGCCACCTCATATTCCCACTCTTTAGTCAGGACAAGGCAGGCTCAATCTGCGGGCTCCTGGGTGAGCTACCCAGAGGGGAGAGTTGAAATGGACTCTCCTGAAGATGAGTCCTACTGTGGCTTGGTGGCCTGGGAGACCTTGGAATGTGGAGGTGGCTCAGGGACTCTGCAGGATTCTCCAACATGAGGTGTTTGACACGGCTCCAACAAGGAAACTTCCCATGTGGAGACGAGAGGAGTTCTGTTCCGTGCCTCAGGAAAGCCCCATACCCTGTTCTTCGAACCAAAGCCTCTGAGGAGTGACACCTGGAAACCAAAGTAAGAGTTGAGACTACGGCCTAAAGGCCTGTCCGGCTCAACCTTCTATCTCTGTTGTCATCTGTGTGCATGCATTCATGGATGTAGCTGCTCAGCTTGTGTCCGAATGCCCCTGTGAGTCCAGTGAGGCTCCCAGTAGTGGGATGTCCTCGGAGGCCTTGAGGTTTCTCATATTCTGGAGGTGTGTGGCCAAAGGAATGGACACAGTTTCCCAGGAGAGAGCAGGCACGGTCCTGTGGTATGGCTCCAGAGGACCCAGCCTAGAGGCTCTGTTTGCCAGGGCTGTGGGGACAGATGTCTGAAAAAGCAAACTTGGCTCAGCTAGGGGCCAATGTAATGGCAGGCCTGATCTCTAGTCCGTGAGGGGAGATCCTCTGGAAATCAAAGTAGGGCAAGTGGGAGGCAGTCACTCAGGATTTTGTCTCTGGGTGTTGCGTTTACAGTGTCCGGTCAGGGTAGGGGTTGTCTCAGAGGCCGAGGAAGAGCCTTCCTCTCAGGGGATTGTCCAAGCTCCCAAGTGTTTGTGTTCATTCTGTGGGAATGAAGAGTACTGTTTCCTGCCACAGGGGAACCCCCAGGAGAGGGACTCTAGAGCACAGCAGTGGGTTCCCTCAACTGGAATACACACCATCTAGTTAGTCCTGGGTGCCTATGGGCATGGCAAGCCACATATGCGGGCTCTTGGTCCAGTCACTGAGAGGCGTTACTTGAATAAGGTACTCACGCTGAGGGACACAATTTGTGTTTGTGCCCAAGGCGGCCCTCACACTTGGGCGTGGCCTCATGGGCCATGCCGTTTTCTCCTACACTGAAGGTTTGACTCAGTGCCAGCAGCAAGGTTTCTTGCCAGGGGGAAGGAGGGGTTCTGTCTTGTGCATCAGGTTCCCCCCTGTGCAGGGATTGGAGATAAGGTCTAGGTTCCGATGACTGAAAACCCAGGTTGGGAATGGATGGTGGCCTAAGGCAGTGGCGTGTCCAATGTGCTGGGTGTGCAGCCAGCTGTGTCGGTGTCTGTTGGAAGGTCTGGGCTCAGGCTATTTGCGACAGAGCATCACTGTTTAAGGTAGCCTATGCAATTGGGGTGTTGCCGAGGGCCAAGCAGTTTGATCCTCATTTGGGGTTTCTGGGCAGCGCCATAGACAATGTTTTTCTCTTGGGAGGCAGGCACAGTGCTTCATTGTGGCCCCAGAATTCCCAGTAGGGAGGGTTTGTGGGCCAGGAGTGTGAGGACGGAAGTCTGAAAACACAAGCTAGTGTGAGGATTGGAACCAAGGGCAGAGCAGGCCCACTCTGCAGAGGCTGAATCAAAATCTCCTGCATCTGAAGTCAGGCTGAGGATCAGACGTTGGCTGAGGCTGGAGTATGTGTCCATGATGGCACCTTCATGAAGTGGGGGCCTCATGAGGCCAAGGAAGTTTTCCCACGCTGAGTTTGGAGGTTGCCCCAAACCACAAGGTTTCCTTCTGCGGGACATTCGAGTCCTGTTGCATGGCTCCAGGACATACCATATGGAAGGACTGGAGAGCAGGGTTCGAAGGATGGATCCCTGTACAGCATGCCTCGCATTCCCATTGGCTATTAGCGACAAGATATGTTTGATCTGCTGCCTCTGGAACACGCGACCCAGGGGGCTGAGTTGAAATGGCCTCTCCTGAGGATGCGTCATAATGTGCGTTTGGGTCCATGGAGACCTTGGAATGTGCTGGTTGTTCAGTGGCCCTGCGGAACTCTCCTACCTGAAGTGTTTGATACATCCCAGTAAGAAAGCTGCCCATGTGGAGATGAGAGATGTTTGGTTTGGTGCCTCAGAAAAGCCCCATGTGCTGGTCTACGAAAACAGTCCTCTGAGAACGGAAACATGGAAACCAAAGCTAAGGTTCAGATTAGGGCCTGGGGGCCTGTCCATTTCAACCTTCTGTCTCTGGGGACACTGTCTGAGAGTCTAAGTGGAGATAGTTGCTCCGCTGGTGTCAGAGAGCCCCTCTTAGTCCAGGGGGGCCTACACTATTGATGGCCTCAGAGGCCTTGGAGCTTTTCCCTAACCTGTAGTGTTGTGGTCAATGGACTGGGCACACTTTCCTTGGAGAAGGCAGGCACAATCTTTCGCTGTGGCCCTAGAGGCCCTAGCCTGGAGGTGTGTGGGTCCAGGCTGTGGGCACAGAAGTCTGAATACACAAACTCAGCTTATGAGTGGCGCCTAGGGTATGGCAGGCCGGATGTACAGCCCGAGAGGGAGCTCCTGGGCCTCTGAAACAAGGGCGAGTGGGAGGCGTTCCTTCAGGCTTTTGTCTCTGGATGTTGTGTCCGGGATAGCCGTGGATTGGAGCGGTGGCCTCAGGTACTGTGGACGAGTATCCCTCTCTGGGGATTTGTCCCAGCTCCCAAGAGTTTGGGGTCATTTTGTGGGAAGGGTGGAGTCGTGTTGTCTGGCTCATGGGTCTCTCCAAGAAAGGGATTCCAGAGCAGAGCTCCAGGTATGGGCGGGGCGACTGGAAAATTCAAACCGTGGTGAGGATTGGGTGCATAGGGGCTTGGCAAGCCCCATATGTGGGCTCTTGGTCCAGGCCCTGACAGGCCTTTCTTTGACATGGGGCTCATGCTGAGGATCACAGTGTGAATTTGTGCCCAAGCAGCACTCAAGTTTGGGCGTGGCATCAGGGGCCATGAAGGTTTCTCCCACCCTGAAGGTGTGACTCCATGCCAAGAGCAAGCTTGACAGCCATGGGGAAGGAGGAGTTCTGTTTTGTGCTTGCTATACCCAGCTGTGTGGAGAATTGATATAATGTCTAGGTTCAGATATCTGAAAACCAAGGTTAGGATGAGGTGACGGCATAAGACCATGGCGTGTCCGAAGTGCTGGCTGTGCGGCCAGCTGTCTCCTTGTCTGTCTGGACGTCTGGCTTCAGGCTGTGTCAGGCAGAGCATGAGTGCCCAGAGCAGCCTATCCAGTTCGGGTACCGTCGAGGCCCGAGCAGGTTGATCCTCATCTGGGTTTTCTGGAGAGCCCCACAGGGAAACGTTTTTCTTCCGTTGGGCAGACACTGGGCTGGGTTTTGGTTCTGGAGTTCCTAGTCCGGAGGGCTTGTTTGCCAGGAGTGTGAGGAAGGAAGTCTGAAAACACAAGCTAGCGTGAGGTTTGGGACCGAGGTCACGGCAGGCCCACTCTGCAGAGGCTGAATCGGGATCTCCTGCACTGAGGTCATGTCAACTATGAGACGTGCCTCAGGCTAGAGTTCTTGTCCAGCATGGCCTCTTCCTGAAGGGTGTGGGGGCTTCATGAGGCCAGAAAGTTTTGCCTACGATGGGATTTGTGAACTGCTCCAAAACTGAAGGTTACCTTCTGCACGACAGTCGAGTCCTATTGGATGGTTCCAAGAGGCCCCATATGGAAAGACTCGAGAGCAGGTGTCTAAGCATGGATGCCTGGGAACGCCACCTCATATTCCCACTCTTTAGTCAGGACAAGGCAGGCTCAATCTGCGGGCTCCTGGGTGAGCTACCCAGAGGGGAGAGTTGAAATGGACTCTCCTGAAGATGAGTCCTACTGTGGCTTGGTGGCCTGGGAGACCTTGGAATGTGGAGGTGGCTCAGGGACTCTGCAGGATTCTCCAACATGAGGTGTTTGACACGGCTCCAACAAGGAAACTTCCCATGTGGAGACGAGAGGAGTTCTGTTCCGTGCCTCAGGAAAGCCCCATACCCTGTTCTTCGAACCAAAGCCTCTGAGGAGTGACACCTGGAAACCAAAGTAAGAGTTGAGACTACGGCCTAAAGGCCTGTCCGGCTCAACCTTCTATCTCTGTTGTCATCTGTGTGCATGCATTCATGGATGTAGCTGCTCAGCTTGTGTCCGAATGCCCCTGTGAGTCCAGTGAGGCTCCCAGTAGTGGGATGTCCTCGGAGGCCTTGAGGTTTCTCATATTCTGGAGGTGTGTGGCCAAAGGAATGGACACAGTTTCCCAGGAGAGAGCAGGCACGGTCCTGTGGTATGGCTCCAGAGGACCCAGCCTAGAGGCTCTGTTTGCCAGGGCTGTGGGGACAGATGTCTGAAAAAGCAAACTTGGCTCAGCTAGGGGCCAATGTAATGGCAGGCCTGATCTCTAGTCCGTGAGGGGAGATCCTCTGGAAATCAAAGTAGGGCAAGTGGGAGGCAGTCACTCAGGATTTTATCTCTGGGTGTTGCGTTTACAGTGTCCGGTCAGGGTAGGGGTTGTCTCAGGGGCCGAGGAAGAGCCTTCCTCTCAGGGGATTGTCCAAGCTCCCAAGTGTTTGTGTTCATTCTGTGGGAATGAAGAGTACTGTTTCTTGCCACAGGGGAACCCCCAGGAGAGGGACTCTAGAGCACAGCAGTGGGTTCCCTCAACTGGAATACACACCATCTAGTTAGTCCTGGGTGCCTATGGGCATGGCAAGCCACATATGCGGGCTCTTGGTCCAGTCCCTGAGAGGCGTTACTTGAATAAGTTACTCACGCTGAGGGTCACAATGTGTGTTTGTGCCCAAGGCGGCCCTCACGCTTGGGCGTGGCCTCATGGGCCATGCCGTTTTCTCCTACACTGAAGGTTTGACTCACTGCCAGCAGCAAGGTTTCTTGCCAGGGGGAAGGAGGGGTTCTGACTTGTGCATCAGGTTCCCCCCTGTGCAGGGATTGGAGATAAGGTCTAGGTTCCGATGACTGAAAACCCAGGTTGGGAATGGATGGTGGCCTAAGGCAGTGGCGTGTCCAATGTGCTGGGTGTGCAGCCAGCTGTGTCGGTGTCTGTTGGAAGGTCTGGGCTCAGGCTATTTGCGACAGAGCATCACTGTTTAAGGTAGCCTATGCAATTGGGGTGTTGCCGAGGGCCAAGCAGTTTGATCCTCATTTGGGGTTTCTGGGCAGCGCCATAGACAATGTTTTTCTCTTGGGAGGCAGGCACAGTGCTTCATTGTGGCCCCAGAATTCCCAGTAGGGAGGGTTTGTGGGCCAGGAGTGTGAGGACGGAAGTCTGAAAACACAAGCTAGTGTGAGGATTAGAACCAAGGGCAGAGCAGGCCCACTCTGCAGAGGCTGAATCAAAATCTCCTGCATCTGAAGTCAGGCTGAGGATCAGACGTTGGCTGAGGCTGGAGTATGTGTCCATGATGGCACCTTCATGAAGTGGGGGCCTCATGAGGCCAAGGAAGTTTTCCCACGCTGAGTTTGGAGGTTGCCCCAAACCACAAGGTTTCCTTCTGCGGGACATTCGAGTCCTGTTGCATGGCTCCAGGACATACCATATGGAAGGACTGGAGAGCAGGGTTCGAAGGATGGATCCCTGTACAGCATGCCTCGCATTCCCATTGGCTATTAGCGACAAGATATGTTTGATCTGCTGCCTCTGGAACACGCGACCCAGGGGGCTGAGTTGAAATGGCCTCTCCTGAGGATGCGTCATAATGTGCGTTTGGGTCCATGGAGACCTTGGAATGTGCTGGTTGTTCAGTGGCCCTGCGGAACTCTCCTACCTGAAGTGTTTGATACATCCCAGTAAGAAAGCTGCCCATGTGGAGATGAGAGATGTTTGGTTTGGTGCCTCAGAAAAGCCCCATGTGCTGGTCTACGAAAACAGTCCTCTGAGAACGGAAACATGGAAACCAAAGCTAAGGTTCAGATTAGGGCCTGGGGGCCTGTCCATTTCAACCTTCTGTCTCTGGGGACACTGTCTGAGAGTCTAAGTGGAGATAGTTGCTCCGCTGGTGTAAGAGAGCCCCTCTTAGTCCAGGGGGGCCTACACTATTGATGGCCTCAGGGGCCTTGGAGCTTTTCCCTAACCTGTAGTGTTGTGGTCAATGGACTGGGCACACTTTCCTTGGAGAGGGCAGGCACAATCATTCGCTGTGGCCCTAGAGGCCCTAGCCTGGAGGTGTGTGGGTCCAGGCTGTGGGCACAGAAGTCTGAATACACAAACTCAGCTTATGAGTGGCGCCTAGGGTATGGCAGGCCGGATGTACAGCCCGAGAGGGAGCTCCTGGGCCTCTGAAACAAGGGCGAGTGGGAGGCGTTCCTTCAGGCTTTTGTCTCTGGATGTTGTGTCCGGGATAGCCGTGGATTGGAGCGGTGGCCTCAGGTACTGTGGACGAGTATCCTCTCTGGGGATTTGTCCCAGCTCCCAAGAGTTTGGGGTCATTTTGTGGGAAGGGTGGAGTCGTGTTGTCTGGCTCATGGGTCTCTCCAAGAAAGGGATTCCAGAGCAGAGCTCCAGGTATGGGCGGGGCGACTGGAAAATTCAAACCGTGGTGAGGATTGGGTGCATAGGGGCTTGGCAAGCCCCATATGTGGGCTCTTGTTCCAGGCCCGACAGGCCTTTCTTTGACATGGGGCTCATGCTGAGGATCACAGTGTGAATTTGTGCCCAAGCAGCACTCAAGTTTGGGCGTGGCATCAGGGGCCATGAAGGTTTCTCCCACCCTGAAGGTGTGACTCCATGCCAAGAGCAAGCTTGACAGCCATGGGGAAGGAGGAGTTCTGTTTTGTGCTTGCTATACCCAGCTGTGTGGAGAATTGATATAATGTCTAGGTTCAGATATCTGAAAACCAAGGTTAGGATGAGGTGACGGCATAAGACCATGGCGTGTCCGAAGTGCTGGGTGTGCGGCCAGCTGTCTCCTTGTCTGTCTGGACGTCTGGCTTCAGGCTGTGTCAGGCAGAGCATGAGTGCCCAGAGCAGCCTATCCAGTTCGGGTACCGTCGAGGCCCGAGCAGGTTGATCCTCATCTGGGTTTTCTGGAGAGCCCCACAGGGAAACGTTTTTCTTCCGTTGGGCAGACACTGGGCTTGGTTTTGGTTCTGGAGTTCCTAGTCCGGAGGGCTTGTTTGCCAGGAGTGTGAGGAAGGAAGTCTGAAAACACAAGCTAGCGTGAGGTTTGGGACCGAGGTCACGGCATGCCCACTCTGCAGAGGCTGAATCGGGATCTCCTGCACTGAGGTCATGTCAACTATGAGACGTGCCTCAGGCTAGAGTTCTTGTCCAGCATGGCCTCTTCCTGAAGGGTGTGGGGGCTTCATGAGGCCAGAAAGTTTTGCCTACGATGGGATTTGTGAACTGCTCCAAAACTGAAGGTTACCTTCTGCACGACAGTCGAGTCCTATTGGATGGTTCCAAGAGGCCCCATATGGAAAGACTCGAGAGCAGGTGTCTAAGCATGGATGCCTGGGAACGCCACCTCATATTCCCACTCTTTAGTCAGGACAAGGCAGGCTCAATCTGCGGGCTCCTGGGTGAGCTACCCAGAGGGGAGAGTTGAAATGGACTCTCCTGAAGATGAGTCCTACTGTGGCTTGGTGGCCTGGGAGACCTTGGAATGTGGAGGTGGCTCAGGGACTCTGCAGGATTCTCCAACATGAGGTGTTTGACACGGCTCCAACAAGGAAACTTCCCATGTGGAGACGAGAGGAGTTCTGTTCCGTGCCTCAGGAAAGCCCCATACCCTGTTCTTCGAACCAAAGCCTCTGAGGAGTGACACCTGGAAACCAAAGTAAGAGTTGAGACTACGGCCTAAAGGCCTGTCCGGCTCAACCTTCTATCTCTGTTGTCATCTGTGTGCATGCATTCATGGATGTAGCTGCTCAGCTTGTGTCCGAATGCCCCTGTGAGTCCAGTGAGGCTCCCAGTAGTGGGATGTCCTCGGAGGCCTTGAGGTTTCTCATATTCTGGAGGTGTGTGGCCAAAGGAATGGACACAGTTTCCCAGGAGAGAGCAGGCACGGTCCTGTGGTATGGCTCCAGAGGACCCAGCCTAGAGGCTCTGTTTGCCAGGGCTGTGGGGACAGATGTCTGAAAAAGCAAACTTGGCTCAGCTAGGGGCCAATGTAATGGCAGGCCTGATCTCTAGTCCGTGAGGGGAGATCCTCTGGAAATCAAAGTAGGGCAAGTGGGAGGCAGTCACTCAGGATTTTGTCTCTGGGTGTTGCGTTTACAGTGTCCGGTCAGGGTAGGGGTTGTCTCAGAGGCCGAGGAAGAGCCTTCCTCTCAGGGGATTGTCCAAGCTCCCAAGTGTTTGTGTTCATTCTGTGGGAATGAAGAGTACTGTTTTCTGCCTCAGGGGACCCCCCAGGAGAGGGACTCTAGAGCACATCAGTGGGTTCCCTCAACTGGAATACACACCATCTAGTTAGTCCTGGGTGCCTATGGGCATGGCAAGCCACATATGCGGGCTCTTGGTCCAGTCACTGAGAGGCGTTACTTGAATAAGGTACTCACGCTGAGGGTCACAATGTGTGTTTGTGCCCAAGGCGGCCCTCACGCTTGGGCGTGGCCTCATGGGCCATGCCGTTTTCTCCTACACTGAAGGTTTGACTCACTGCCAGCAGCAAGGTTTCTTGCCAGGGGGAAGGAGGGGTTCTGACTTGTGCATCAGGTTCCCCCCTGTGCAGGGATTGGAGATAAGGTCTAGGTTCCGATGACTGAAAACCCAGGTTGGGAATGGATGGTGGCCTAAGGCAGTGGCGGGTCCAATGTGCTGGGTGTGCAGCCAGCTGTGTCGGTGTCTGTTGGAAGGTCTGGGCTCAGGCTATTTGCGACAGAGCATCACTGTTTAAGGTAGCCTATGCAATTGGGGTGTTGCCGAGGGCCAAGCAGTTTGATCCTCATTTGGGGTTTCTGGGCAGCGCCATAGACAAGGTTTTTCTCTTGGGAGGCAGGCACAGTGCTTCATTGTGGCCCCAGAATTCCCAGTAGGGAGGGTTTGTGGGCCAGGAGTGTGAGGACGGAAGTCTGAAAACACAAGCTAGTGTGAGGATTGGAACCAAGGGCAGAGCAGGCCCACTCTGCAGAGGCTGAATCAAAATCTCCTGCATCTGAAGTCAGGCTGAGGATCAGACGTTGGCTGAGGCTGGAGTATGTGTCCATGATGGCACCTTCATGAAGTGGGGGCCTCATGAGGCCAAGGAAGTTTTCCCACGCTGTGTTTGGAGGTTGCCCCAAACCACAAGGTTTCCTTCTGCGGGACATTCGAGTCCTGTTGCATGGCTCCAGGACATACCATATGGAAGGACTGGAGAGCAGGGTTCGAAGGATGGATCCCTGTACAGCATGCCTCGCATTCCCATTGGCTATTAGCGACAATATATGTTTGATCTGCTGCCTCTGGAACACGCGACCCAGGGGGCTGAGTTGAAATGGCCTCTCCTGAGGATGCGTCATAATGTGCGTTTGGGTCCATGGAGACCTTGGAATGTGCTGGTTGTTCAGTGGCCCTGCGGAACTCTCCTACCTGAAGTGTTTGATACATCCCAGTAAGAAAGCTGCCCATGTGGAGATGAGAGATGTTTGGTTTGGTGCCTCAGAAAAGCCCCATGTGCTGGTCTACGAAAACAGTCCTCTGAGAACGGAAAAGGGGAAACCAAAGCTAAGGTTCAGATTAGGGCCTGGGGGCCTGTCCATTTCAACCTTCTGTCTCTGGGGACACTGTCTGAGAGTCTAAGTGGAGATAGTTGCTCCGCTGGTGTCAGAGAGCCCCTCTTAGTCCAGGGGGGCCTACACTATTGATGGCCTCAGGGGCCTTGGAGCTTTTCCCTAACCTGTAGTGTTGTGGTCAATGGACTGGGCACACTTTCCTTGGAGAGGGCAGGCACAATCTTTCGCTGTGGCCCTAGAGGCCCTAGCCTGGAGGTTTGTGGGTCCAGGCTGTGGGCACAGAAGTCTGAATACACAAACTCAGCTTATGAGTGGCGCCTAGGGTATGGCAGGCCGGATGTACAGCCCGAGAGGGAGCTCCTGGGCCTCTGAAACAAGGGCGAGTGGGAGGCGTTCCTTCAGGCTTTTGTCTCTGGATGTTGTGTCCGGGATAGCCGTGGATTGGAGCGGTGGCCTCAGGTACTGTGGACGAGTATCCCTCTCTGGGGATTTGTCCCAGCTCCCAAGAGTTTGGGGTCATTTTGTGGGAAGGGTGGAGTCGTGTTGTCTGGCTCATGGGTCTCTCCAAGAAAGGGATTCCAGAGCAGAGCTCCAGGTACGGGCGGGGCGACTGGAATATTCAAACCGTGGTGAGGATTGGGTGCATAGGGGCTTGGCAAGCCCCATATGTGGGCTCTTGGTCCAGGCCCTGACAGGCCTTTCTTTGACATGGGGCTCATGCTGAGGATCACAGTGTGAATTTGTGCCCAAGCAGCACTCAAGTTTGGGCGTGGCATCAGGGGCCATGAAGGTTTCTCCCACCCTGAAGGTGTGACTCCATGCCAAGAGCAAGCTTGACAGCCATGGGGAAGGAGGAGTTCTGTTTTGTGCTTGCTATACCCAGCTGTGTGGAGATTTGATATAATGTCTAGGTTCAGATATCTGAAAACCAAGGTTAGGATGAGGTGACGGCATAAGACCATGGCGTGTCCGAAGTGCTGGGTGTGCGGCCAGCTGTCTCCTTGTCTGTCTGGACGTCTGGCTTCAGGCTGTGTCAGGCAGAGCATGAGTGCCCAGAGCAGCCTATCCAGTTCGGGTACCGTCGAGGCCCGAGCAGGTTGATCCTCATCTGGGTTTTCTGGAGAGCCCCACAGGGAAACGTTTTTCTTCCGTCGGGCAGACACTGGGCTGGGTTTTGGTTCTGGAGTTCCTAGTCCGGAGGGCTTGTTTGCCAGGAGTGTGAGGAAGGAAGTCTGAAAACACAAGCTAGCGTGAGGTTTGGGACCGAGGTCACGGCATGCCCAGTCTGCAGAGGCTGAATCGGGATCTCCTGCACTGAGGTCATGTCAACTATGAGACGTGCCTCAGGCTAGAGTTCTTGTCCAGCATGGCCTCTTCCTGAAGGGTGTGGGGGCTTCATGAGGCCAGAAAGTTTTGCCTACGATGGGATTTGTGAACTGCTCCAAAACTGAAGGTTACCTTCTGCACGACAGTCGAGTCCTATTGGATGGTTCCAAGAGGCCCCATATGGAAAGACTCGAGAGCAGGTGTCTAAGCATGGATGCCTGGGAACGCCACCTCATATTCCCACTCTTTAGTCAGGACAAGGCAGGCTCAATCTGCGGGCTCCTGGGTGAGCTACCCAGAGGGGAGAGTTGAAATGGACTCTCCTGAAGATGAGTCCTACTGTGGCTTGGTGGCCTGGGAGACCTTGGAATGTGGAGGTGGCTCAGGGACTCTGCAGGATTCTCCAACATGAGGTGTTTGACACGGCTCCAACAAGGAAACTTCCCATGTGGAGACGAGAGGAGTTCTGTTCCGTGCCTCAGGAAAGCCCCATACCCTGTTCTTCGAACCAAAGCCTCTGAGGAGTGACACCTGGAAACCAAAGTAAGAGTTGAGACTACGGCCTAAAGGCCTGTCCGGCTCAACCTTCTATCTCTGTTGTCATCTGTGTGCATGCATTCATGGATGTAGCTGCTCAGCTTGTGTCCGAATGCCCCTGTGAGTCCAGTGAGGCTCCCAGTAGTGGGATGTCCTCGGAGGCCTTGAGGTTTCTCATATTCTGGAGGTGTGTGGCCAAAGGAATGGACACAGTTTCCCAGGAGAGAGCAGGCACGGTCCTGTGGTATGGCTCCAGAGGACCCAGCCTAGAGGCTCTGTTTGCCAGGGCTGTGGGGACAGATGTCTGAAAAAGCAAACTTGGCTCAGCTAGGGGCCAATGTAATGGCAGGCCTGATCTCTAGTCCGTGAGGGGAGATCCTCTGGAAATCAAAGTAGGGCAAGTGGGAGGCAGTCACTCAGGATTTTGTCTCTGGGTGTTGCGTTTACAGTGTCCGGTCAGGGTAGGGGTTGTCTCAGAGGCCGAGGAAGAGTTTTCCTCTCAGGGGATTGTCCAAGCTCCCAAGTGTTTGTGTTCATTCTGTGGGAATGAAAAGTACTGTTTCCTGCCACAGGGGAACCCCCAGGAGAGGGACTCTAGAGCACAGCAGTGGGTTCCCTCAACTGGAATACACACCATCTAGTTAGTCCTGGGTGCCTATGGGCATGGCAAGCCACATATGCGGGCTCTTGGTCCAGTCACTGAGAGGCGTTACTTGAATAAGGTACTCACGCTGAGGGACACAATGTGTGTTTGTGCCCAAGGCGGCCCTCACGCTTGGGCGTGGCCTCATGGGCCATGCCGTTTTCTCCTACACTGAAGGTTTGACCCACTGCCAGCAGCAAGGTTTCTTGCCAGGGGGAAGGAGGGGTTCTGACTTGTGCATCAGGTTCCCCCCTGTGCAGGGATTGGAGATAAGGTCTAGGTTCCGATGACTGAAAACCCAGGTTGGGAATGGATGGTGGCCTAAGGCAGTGGCGGGTCCAATGTGCTGGGTGTGCAGCCAGCTGTGTCTGTGTCTGTTGGAATGTCTGGGCTCAGGCTATTTGCGACAGAGCATCACTGTTTAAGGTAGCCTATGCAATTGGGGTGTTGCCAAGGGCCAAGCAGTTTGATCCTCATTTGGGGTTTCTGGGCAGCGCCATAGACAATGTTTTTCTCTTGGGAGGCTGGCACAGTGCTTCATTGTGGCCCCAGAATTCCCAGTAGGGAGGGTTTGTGGGCCAGGAGTGTGAGGACGGAAGTCTGAAAACACAAGCTAGTGTGAGGATTGGAACCAGGGGCAGAGCAGGCCCACTCTGCAGAGGCTGAATCAAAATCTCCTGCGTCTGAAGTCAGGCTGAGGATCAGACGTTGGCTGAGGCTGGAGTATGTGTCCATGATGGCACCTTCACGAAGTGGGGGCCTCATGAGGCCAAGGAAGTTTTCCCACGCTGAGTTTGGAGGTTGCCCCAAACCACAAGGTTTCCTTCTGCGGGACATTCGAGTCCTGTTGCATGGCTCCAGGACATACCATATGGAAGGACTGGAGAGCAGGGTTCGAAGGATGGATCCCTGTACAGCATGCCTCGCATTCCCATTGGCTATTAGCGAAAAGATATGTTTGATCTGCTGCCTCTGGAACACGCGACCCAGGGGGCTGAGTTGAAATGGCCTCTCCTGAGGATGCGTCATAATGTGCGTTTGGGTCCATGGAGACCTTGGAATGTGCTGGTTGTTCAGTGGCCCTGCGGAACTCTCCTACCTGAAGTGTTTGATACATCCCAGTAAGAAAGCTGCCCATGTGGAGATGAGAGATGTTTGGTTTGGTGCCTCAGAAAAGCCCCATGTGCTGGTCTACAAAAACAGTCCTCTGAGAACGGAAACATGGAAACCAAAGCTAAGGTTCAGATTAGGGCCTGGGGGCCTGTCCATTTCAACCTTCTGTCTCTGGGGACACTGTCTGAGAGTCTAAGTGGAGAGAGTTGCTCCGCTGGTGTCAGAGAGCCCCTCTTAGTCCAGGGGGGCCTACACTATTGATGGCCTCAGGGGCCTTGGAGCTTTTCCCTAACCTGTAGTGTTGTGGTCAATGGACTGGGCACACTTTCCTTGGAGAGGGCAGGCACAATCTTTCGCTGTGGCCCTAGAGGCCCTAGCCTGGAGGTTTGTGGGTCCAGGCTGTGGGCACAGAAGTCTGAATACACAAACTCAGCTTATGAGTGGCGCCTAGGGTATGGCAGGCCGGATGTACAGCCCGAGAGGGAGCTCCTGGGCCTCTGAAACAAGGGCGAGTGGGAGGCGTTCCTTCAGGCTTTTGTCTCTGGATGTTGTGTCCGGGATAGCCGTGGATTGGAGCGGTGGCCTCAGGTACTGTGGACGAGTATCCCTCTCTGGGGATTTGTCCCAGCTCCCAAGAGTTTGGGGTCATTTTGTGGGAAGGGTGGAGTCGTGTTGTCTGGCTCATGGGTCTCTCCAAGAAAGGGATTCCAGAGCAGAGCTCCAGGTACGGGCGGGGCGACTGGAATATTCAAACCGTGGTGAGGATTGGGTGCATAGGGGCTTGGCAAGCCCCATATGTGGGCTCTTGGTCCAGGCCCTGACAGGCCTTTCTTTGACATGGGGCTCATGCTGAGGATCACAGTGTGAATTTGTGCCCAAGCAGCACTCAAGTTTGGGCGTGGCATCAGGGGCCATGAAGGTTTCTCCCACCCTGAAGGTGTGACTCCATGCCAAGAGCAAGCTTGACAGCCATGGGGAAGGAGGAGTTCTGTTTTGTGCTTGCTATACCCAGCTGTGTGGAGATTTGATATAATGTCTAGGTTCAGATATCTGAAAACCAAGGTTAGGATGAGGTGACGGCATAAGACCATGGCGTGTCCGAAGTGCTGGGTGTGCGGCCAGCTGTCTCCTTGTCTGTCTGGACGTCTGGCTTCAGGCTGTGTCAGGCAGAGCATGAGTGCCCAGAGCAGCCTATCCAGTTCGGGTACCGTCGAGGCCCGAGCAGGTTGATCCTCATCTGGGTTTTCTGGAGAGCCCCACAGGGAAACGTTTTTCTTCCGTTGGGCAGACACTGGGCTGGGTTTTGGTTCTGGAGTTCCTAGTCCGGAGGGCTTGTTTGCCAGGAGTGTGAGGAAGGAAGTCTGAAAACACAAGCTAGCGTGAGGTTTGGGACCGAGGTCACGGCATGCCCACTCTGCAGAGGCTGAATCGGGATCTCCTGCACTGAGGTCATGTCAACTATGAGACGTGCCTCAGGCTAGAGTTCTTGTCCAGCATGGCCTCTTCCTGAAGGGTGTGGGGGCTTCATGAGGCCAGAAAGTTTTGCCTACGATGGGATTTGTGAACTGCTCCAAAACTGAAGGTTACCTTCTGCACGACAGTCGAGTCCTATTGGATGGTTCCAAGAGGCCCCATATGGAAAGACTCGAGAGCAGGTGTCTAAGCATGGATGCCTGGGAACGCCACCTCATATTCCCACTCTTTAGTCAGGACAAGGCAGGCTCAATCTGCGGGCTCCTGGGTGAGCTACCCAGAGGGGAGAGTTGAAATGGACTCTCCTGAAGATGAGTCCTACTGTGGCTTGGTGGCCTGGGAGACCTTGGAATGTGGAGGTGGCTCAGGGACTCTGCAGGATTCTCCAACATGAGGTGTTTGACACGGCTCCAACAAGGAAACTTCCCATGTGGAGACGAGAGGAGTTCTGTTCCGTGCCTCAGGAAAGCCCCATACCCTGTTCTTCGAACCAAAGCCTCTGAGGAGTGACACCTGGAAACCAAAGTAAGAGTTGAGACTACGGCCTAAAGGCCTGTCCGGCTCAACCTTCTATCTCTGTTGTCATCTGTGTGCATGCATTCATGGATGTAGCTGCTCAGCTTGTGTCCGAATGCCCCTGTGAGTCCAGTGAGGCTCCCAGTAGTGGGATGTCCTCGGAGGCCTTGAGGTTTCTCATATTCTGGAGGTGTGTGGCCAAAGGAATGGACACAGTTTCCCAGGAGAGAGCAGGCACGGTCCTGTGGTATGGCTCCAGAGGACCCAGCCTAGAGGCTCTGTTTGCCAGGGCTGTGGGGACAGATGTCTGAAAAAGCAAACTTGGCTCACCTAGGGGCCAATGTAATGGCAGGCCTGATCTCTAGTCCGTGAGGGGAGATCCTCTGGAAATCAAAGTAGGGCAAGTGGGAGGCAGTCACTCAGGATTTTGTCTCTGGGTGTTGCGTTTACAGTGTCCGGTCAGGGTAGGGGTTGTCTCAGAGGCCGAGGAAGAGTTTTCCTCTCAGGGGATTGTCCAAGCTCCCAAGTGTTTGTGTTCATTCTGTGGGAATGAAAAGTACTGTTTCCTGCCACAGGGGAACCCCCAGGAGAGGGACTCTAGAGCACAGCAGTGGGTTCCCTCAACTGGAATACACACCATCTAGTTAGTCCTGGGTGCCTATGGGCATGGCAAGCCACATATGCGGGCTCTTGGTCCAGTCACTGAGAGGCGTTACTTGAATAAGGTACTCACGCTGAGGGACACAATGTGTGTTTGTGCCCAAGGCGGCCCTCACGCTTGGGCGTGGCCTCATGGGCCATGCCGTTTTCTCCTACACTGAAGGTTTGACCCACTGCCAGCAGCAAGGTTTCTTGCCAGGGGGAAGGAGGGGTTCTGACTTGTGCATCAGGTTCCCCCCTGTGCAGGGATTGGAGATAAGGTCTAGGTTCCGATGACTGAAAACCCAGGTTGGGAATGGATGGTGGCCTAAGGCAGTGGCGGGTCCAATGTGCTGGGTGTGCAGCCAGCTGTGTCTGTGTCTGTTGGAATGTCTGGGCTCAGGCTATTTGCGACAGAGCATCACTGTTTAAGGTAGCCTATGCAATTGGGGTGTTGCCAAGGGCCAAGCAGTTTGATCCTCATTTGGGGTTTCTGGGCAGCGCCATAGACAATGTTTTTCTCTTGGGAGGCTGGCACAGTGCTTCATTGTGGCCCCAGAATTCCCAGTAGGGAGGGTTTGTGGGCCAGGAGTGTGAGGACGGAAGTCTGAAAACACAAGCTAGTGTGAGGATTGGAACCAGGGGCAGAGCAGGCCCACTCTGCAGAGGCTGAATCAAAATCTCCTGCGTCTGAAGTCAGGCTGAGGATCAGACGTTGGCTGAGGCTGGAGTATGTGTCCATGATGGCACCTTCACGAAGTGGGGGCCTCATGAGGCCAAGGAAGTTTTCCCACGCTGAGTTTGGAGGTTGCCCCAAACCACAAGGTTTCCTTCTGCGGGACATTCGAGTCCTGTTGCATGGCTCCAGGACATACCATATGGAAGGACTGGAGAGCAGGGTTCGAAGGATGGATCCCTGTACAGCATGCCTCGCATTCCCATTGGCTATTAGCGAAAAGATATGTTTGATCTGCTGCCTCTGGAACACGCGACCCAGGGGGCTGAGTTGAAATGGCCTCTCCTGAGGATGCGTCATAATGTGCGTTTGGGTCCATGGAGACCTTGGAATGTGCTGGTTGTTCAGTGGCCCTGCGGAACTCTCCTACCTGAAGTGTTTGATACATCCCAGTAAGAAAGCTGCCCATGTGGAGATGAGAGATGTTTGGTTTGGTGCCTCAGAAAAGCCCCATGTGCTGGTCTACAAAAACAGTCCTCTGAGAACGGAAACATGGAAACCAAAGCTAAGGTTCAGATTAGGGCCTGGGGGCCTGTCCATTTCAACCTTCTGTCTCTGGGGACACTGTCTGAGAGTCTAAGTGGAGAGAGTTGCTCCGCTGGTGTCAGAGAGCCCCTCTTAGTCCAGGGGGGCCTACACTATTGATGGCCTCAGGGGCCTTGGAGCTTTTCCCTAACCTGTAGTGTTGTGGTCAATGGACTGGGCACACTTTCCTTGGAGAGGGCAGGCACAATCTTTCGCTGTGGCCCTAGAGGCCCTAGCCTGGAGGTGTGTGGGTCCAGGCTGTGGGCACAGAAGTCTGAATACACAAACTCAGCTTATGAGTGGCGCCTAGGGTATGGCAGGCCGGATGTACAGCCCGAGAGGGAGCTCCTGGGCCTCTGAAACAAGGGCGAGTGGGAGGCGTTCCTTCAGGCTTTTGTCTCTGGATGTTGTGTCCGGGATAGCCGTGGATTGGAGCGGTGGCCTCAGGTACTGTGGACGAGTATCCCTCTCTGGGGATTTGTCCCAGCTCCCAAGAGTTTGGGGTCATTTTGTGGGAAGGGTGGAGTCGTGTTGTCTGGCTCATGGGTCTCTCCAAGAAAGGGATTCCAGAGCAGAGCTCCAGGTACGGGCGGGGCGACTGGAAAATTCAAACCGTGGTGAGGATTGGGTGCATAGGGGCTTGGCAAGCCCCATATGTGGGCTCTTGGTCCAGGCCCTGACAGGCCTTTCTTTGACATGGGGCTCATGCTGAGGATCACAGTGTGAATTTGTGCCCAAGCAGCACTCAAGTTTGGGCGTGGCATCAGGGGCCATGAAGGTTTCTCCCACCCTGAAGGTGTGACTCCATGCCAAGAGCAAGCTTGACAGCCATGGGGAAGGGGGAGTTCTGTTTTGTGCTTGCTATACCCAGCTGTGTGGAGAATTGATATAATGTCTAGGTTCAGATATCGGAAAAACAAGGTTAGGATGAGGTGACGGCATAAGACCATGGCGTGTCCGAAGTGCTGGGTGTGCGGCCAGCTGTCTCCTTGTCTGTCTGGACGTCTGGCTTCAGGCTGTGTCAGGCAGAGCATGAGTGCCCAGAGCAGCCTATCCAGTTCGGGTACCGTCGAGGCCCGAGCAGGTTGATCCTCATCTGGGTATTCTGGAGAGCCCCACAGGGAAACGTTTTTCTTCCGTTGGGCAGACACTGGGCTGGGTTTTGGTTCTGGAGTTCCTAGTCCGGAGGGCTTGTTTGCCAGGAGTGTGAGGAAGGAAGTCTGAAAACACAAGCTAGCGTGAGGTTTGGGACCGAGGTCACGGCATGCCCACTCTGCAGAGGCTGAATCGGGATCTCCTGCACTGAGGTCATGTCAACTATGAGACGTGCCTCAGGCTAGAGTTCTTGTCCAGCATGGCCTCTTCCTGAAGGGTGTGGGGGCTTCATGAGGCCAGAAAGTTTTGCCTATGATGGGATTTGTGAACTGCTCCAAAACTGAAGGTTACCTTCTGCACGACAGTCGAGTCCTATTGGATGGTTCCAAGAGGCCCCATATGGAAAGACTCGAGAGCAGGTGTCTAAGCATGGATGCCTGGTAACGCCACCTCATATTCCCACTCTTTAGTCAGGACAAGGCAGGCTCAATCTGCGGGCTCCTGGGTGAGCTACCCAGAGGGGAGAGTTGAAATGGACTCTCCTGAAGATGAGTCCTACTGTGGCTTGGTGGCCTGGGAGACCTTGGAATGTGGAGGTGGCTCAGGGACTCTGCAGGATTCTCCAACATGAGGTGTTTGACACGGCTCCAACAAGGAAACTTCCCATGTGGAGATGAGAGGAGTTCTGTTCCGTGACTCAGGAAAGCCCCATACCCTGTTCTTCGAACCAAAGCCTCTGAGGAGTGACACCTGGAAACCAAAGTAAGAGTTGAGACTATGGCCTAAAGGCCTGTCCGGCTCAACCTTCTATCTCTGTTGTCATCTGTGTGCATGCATTCATGGATGTAGCTGCTCAGCTTGTGTCCGAATGCCCCTGTGAGTCCAGTGAGGCTCCCAGTAGTGGTATGTCCTCGGAGGCCTTGAGGTTTCTCATATTCTGGAGGTGTGTGGCCAAAGGAATGGACACAGTTTCCCAGGAGAGAGCAGGCACGGTCCTGTGGTATGGCTCCAGAGGACCCAGCCTAGAGGCTCTGTTTGCCAGGGCTGTGGGGACAGATGTCTGAAAAAGCAAACTTGGCTCAGCTAGGGGCCAATGTAATGGCAGGCCTGATCTCTAGTCCGTGAGGGGAGATCCTCTGGAAATCAAAGTAGGGCAAGTGGGAGGCAGTCACTCAGGATTTTGTCTCTGGGTGTTGCGTTTACAGTGTCCGGTCAGGATAGGGGTTGTCTCAGAGGCTGAGGAAGAGCCTTCCTCTCGGGGGATTGTCCAAGCTCCCAAGTGTTTGTGTTCATTCTGTGGGAATGAAGAGTACTGTTTTCTTCCACAGGGGACCCCCCAGGAGAGGGACTCTAGAGCACAGCAGTGGGTTCCCTCAACTGGAATACACACCATCTAGTTAGTCCTGGGTGCCTATGGGCATGGCAAGCCACATATGCGGGCTCTTGGTCCAGTCACTGAGAGGCGTTACTTGAATAAGGTACTCACGCTGAGGGTCACAATGTGTGTTTGTGCCCAAGGCGGCCCTCACGCTTGGGCGTGGCCTCATGGGCCATGCCGTTTTCTCCTACACTGAAGGTTTGACTCACTGCCAGCAGCAAGGTTTCTTGCCAGGGGGAAGGAGGGGTTCTGACTTGTGCATCAGGTTCCCCCCTGTGCAGGGATTGGAGATAAGGTCTAGGTTCCGATGACTGAAAACCCAGGTTGGGAATGGATGGTGGCCTAAGGCAGTGGCGGGTCCAATGTGCTGGGTGTGCAGCCAGCTGTGTCGGTGTCTGTTGGAAGGTCTGGGCTCAGGCTATTTGCGACAGAGCATCACTGTTTAAGGTAGCCTATGCAATTGGGGTGTTGCCGAGGGCCAAGCAGTTTGATCCTCATTTGGGGTTTCTGGGCAGCGCCATAGACAATGTTTTTCTCTTGGGAGGCAGGCACAGTGCTTCATTGTGGCCCCAGAATTCCCAGTAGGGAGGGTTTGTGGGCCAGGAGTGTGAGGACGGAAGTCTGAAAACACAAGCTAGTGTGAGGATTGGAACCAAGGGCAGAGCAGGCCCACTCTGCAGAGGCTGAATCAAAATCTCCTGCATCTGAAGTCAGGCTGAGGATCAGACGTTGGCTGAGGCTGGAGTATGTGTCCATGATGGCACCTTCATGAAGTGGGGGCCTCATGAGGCCAAGGAAGTTTTCCCACGCTGAGTTTGGAGGTTGCCCCAAACCACAAGGTTTCCTTCTGCGGGACATTCGAGTCCTGTTGCATGGCTCCAGGACATACCATATGGAAGGACTGGAGAGCAGGGTTCGAAGGATGGATCCCTGTACAGCATGCCTCGCATTCCCATTGGCTATTAGCGACAAGATATGTTTGATCTGCTGCCTCTGGAACACGCGACCCAGGGGGCTGAGTTGAAATGGCCTCTCCTGAGGATGCGTCATAATGTGCGTTTGGGTCCATGGAGACCTTGGAATGTGCTGGTTGTTCAGTGGCCCTGCGGAACTCTCCTACCTGAAGTGTTTGATACATCCCAGTAAGAAAGCTGCCCATGTGGAGATGAGAGAGGTTTGGTTTGGTGCCTCAGAAAAGCCCCATGTGCTGGTCTACGAAAACAGTCCTCTGAGAACGGAAACATGGAAACCAAAGCTAAGGTTCAGATTAGGGCCTGGGGGCCTGTCCATTTCAACCTTCTGTCTCTGGGGACACTGTCTGAGAGTCTAAGTGGAGATAGTTGCTCCGCTGGTGTCAGAGAGCCCCTCTTAGTCCAGGGGGGCCTACACTATTGATGGCCTCAGGGGCCTTGGAGCTTTTCCCTAACCTTTAGTGTTGTGGTCAATGGACTGGGCACACTTTCCTTGGAGAGGGCAGGCACAATCTTTCGCTGTGGCCCTAGAGGCCCTAGCCTGGAGGTGTGTGGGTCCAGGCTGTGGTCACAGAAGTCTGAATACACAAACTCAGCTTATGAGTGGCGCCTAGGCTATGGCAGGCCGGATGTACAGCCCGAGAGGGAGCTCCTGGGCCTCTGAAACAAGGGCGAGTGGGAGGCGTTTCTTCAGGCTTTTGTCTCTGGATGTTGTGTCCGGGATAGCCGTGGATTGGAGCGGTGGCCTCAGGTACTGTGGACGAGTATCCCTCTCTGGGGATTTGTCCCAGCTCCCAAGAGTTTGGGGTCATTTTGTGGGAAGGGTGGAGTCGTGTTGTCTGGCTCATGGGTCTCTCCAAGAAAGGGATTCCAGAGCAGAGCTCCAAGTACGGGCGGGGCGACTGGAAAATTCAAACCGTGGTGAGGATTGGGTGCATAGGGGCTTGGCAAGCCCCATATGTGGGCTCTTGGTCCAGGCCCTGACAGGCCTTTCTTTGACATGGTGCTCATGCTGAGGATCACAGTGTGAATTTGTGCCCAAGCAGCACTCAAGTTTGGGCGTGGCATCAGGGGCCATGAAGGTTTCTCCCACCCTGAAGGTGTGACTCCATGCCAAGAGCAAGCTTGACAGCCATGGGGAAGGGGGAGTTCTGTTTTGTGCTTGCTATACCCAGCTGTGTGGAGAATTGATATAATGTCTAGGTTCAGATATCTGAAAACCAAGGTTAGGATGAGGTGACGGCATAAGACCATGGCGTGTCCGAAGTGCTGGCTGTGCGGCCAGCTGTCTCCTTGTCTGTCTGGACGTCTGGCTTCAGGCTGTGTCAGGCAGAGCATGAGTGCCCAGAGCAGCCTATCCAGTTCGGGTACCGTCGAGGCCCGAGCAGGTTGATCCTCATCTGGGTTTTCTGGAGAGCCCCACAGGGAAACGTTTTTCTTCCGTTGGGCAGACACTGGGCTGGGTTTTGGTTCTGGAGTTCCTAGTCCGGAGGGCTTGTTTGCCAGGAGTGTGAGGAAGGAAGTCTGAAAACACAAGCTAGCGTGAGGTTTGGGACCGAGGTCACGGCATGCCCAGTCTGCAGAGGCTGAATCGGGATCTCCTGCACTGAGGTCATGTCAACTATGAGACGTGCCTCAGGCTAGAGTTCTTGTCCAGCATGGCCTCTTCCTGAAGGGTGTGGGGGCTTCATGAGGCCAGAAAGTTTTGCCTACGATGGGATTTGTGAACTGCTCCAAAACTGAAGGTTACCTTCTGCACGACAGTCGAGTCCTATTGGATGGTTCCAAGAGGCCCCATATGGAAAGACTCGAGAGCAGGTGTCTAAGCATGGATGCCTGGGAACGCCACCTCATATTCCCACTCTTTAGTCAGGACAAGGCAGGCTCAATCTGCAGGCTCCTGGGTGAGCTACCCAGAGGGGAGAGTTGAAATGGACTCTCCTGAAGATGAGTCCTACTGTGGCTTGGTGGCCTGGGAGACCTTGGAATGTGGAGGTGGCTCAGGGACTCTGCAGGATTCTCCAACATGAGGTGTTTGACACGGCTCCAACAAGGAAACTTCCCATGTGGAGACGAGAGGAGTTCTGTTCCGTGCCTCAGGAAAGCCCCATACCCTGTTCTTCGAACCAAAGCCTCTGAGGAGTGACACCTGGAAACCAAAGTAAGAGTTGAGACTACGGCCTAAAGGCCTGTCCGGCTCAACCTTCTATCTCTGTTGTCATCTGTGTGCATGCATTCATGGATGTAGCTGCTCAGCTTGTGTCCGAATGCCCCTGTGAGTCCAGTGAGGCTCCCAGTAGTGGGATGTCCTCGGAGGCCTTGAGGTTTCTCATATTCTGGAGGTGTGTGGCCAAAGGAATGGACACAGTTTCCCAGGAGAGAGCAGGCACGGTCCTGTGGTATGGCTCCAGAGGACCCAGCCTAGAGGCTCTGTTTGCCAGGGCTGTGGGGACAGATGTCTGAAAAAGCAAACTTGGCTCAGCTAGGGGCCAATGTAATGGCAGGCCTGATCTCTAGTCCGTGAGGGGAGATCCTCTGGAAATCAAAGTAGGGCAAGTGGGAGGCAGTCACTCAGGATTTTGTCTCTGGGTGTTGCGTTTACAGTGTCCGGTCAGGGTAGGGGTTGTCTCAGGGGCCGAGGAAGAGCCTTCCTCTCAGGGGATTGTCCAAGCTCCCAAGTGTTTGTGTTCATTCTGTGGGAATGAAGAGTACTGTTTCCTGCCACAGGGGAACCCCCAGGAGAGGGACTCTAGAGCACAGCAGTGGGTTCCCTCAACTGGAATACACACCATCTAGTTAGTCCTGGGTGCCTATGGGCATGGCAAGCCACATATGCGGGCTCTTGGTCCAGTCACTGAGAGGCGTTACTTGAATAAGGTACTCACGCTGAGGGACACAATGTGTGTTTGTGCCCAAGGCGGCCCTCACGCTTGGGCGTGGCCTCATGGGCCATGCCGTTTTCTCCTACACTGAAGGTTTGACTCACTGCCAGCAGCAAGGTTTCTTGCAAGGGGGAAGTAGGGGTTCTGACTTGTGCATCAGGTTCCCCCCTGTGCAGGGATTGGAGATAAGGTCTAGGTTCCGATGACTGAAAACCCAGGTTGGGAATGGATGGTGGCCTAAGGCAGTGGCGTGTCCAATGTGCTGGGTGTGCAGCCAGCTGTGTCGGTGTCTGTTGGAAGGTCTGGGCTCAGGCTATTTGCGACAGAGCATCACTGTTTAAGGTAGCCTATGCAATTGGGGTGTTGCCGAGGGCCAAGCAGTTTGATCCTCATTTGGGGTTTCTGGGCAGCGCCATAGACAATGTTTTTCTCTTGGGAGGCAGGCACAGTGCTTTATTGTGGCCCCAGAATTCCCAGTAGGAAGGGTTTGTGGGCCAGGAGTGTGAGGACGGAAGTCTGAAAACACAAGCTAGTGTGAGGATTGGAACCCAGGGCAGAGCAGGCCCACTCTGCAGAGGCTGAATCAAAATCTACTGCATCTGGGGCTTGCCATGTTCTTAGTTCCCAATGTTAACCAGAGGTCTGGTCGTCCAGTTGCCCCAACCCACGACTCTGCTCTGGAATCCCTCATTTGGTGGTCCAACTGAGGTAAAAAAAAAAAACAAAACAAAAACAAAAACAAAAAAATAATAAACAAAAAAATACAGAAAGGCCTCTTCCCTTCCCACAGAATGACCCCAAACTCTTGGGATCAGGTCAAATCCCCAGAAAGGGAGCCTCATCGATGGCCCATGAGGACACCCCGACATTCCATGGCAATCGGTGACACATTTCCAGAAAAAAAAAAAAAAAGCATGAGCAAGCACCTCACATTCGCCCTTTGTTCATATCCCGAAGAGTTCTCCTCACGGTCTATAGATCGGGCCGGCCATACCTACATCCCCCAACCTAAGTGGAGTTTGCGTTTTCAGACTTTTGTCCAAATAGCCCTGGACCACACACGCTCCACACTTGGGTCCTTGGAGCCACTCCTCATGACTGTACTTCCCTTTCAAGGGAATTCTTCCCATTCCATTGGCCACAACCTTGCAAATGAGGAAAAACCTCCAAAGTCACCGAGGCCATCCCAATAGTGTAGGCCGCCCAGGACCAACAGGGGTGATCTCAAACCAGCTGAGCAACTACCTCCACTCAGACAACAGATGTCCCCAGAGAAGAATATTGAACCGGACAGGCCCCTAGGCCCTAATCAGATCCATTGCTTTGGTTTCCAGGCATCTCTCCTCAGAGGCCTCGTTTCCAATACCAGCATATGGTGGTTTCCTGAGGCACCATTAAAAACAAATCTCGTATCCCCATGGAAAACTTGCTCATTGGAGCTTTGTCATAACCTCTGGTTAGGAGAATCCTTCAGGGCCCTGGTGCCACTGCCCCATACCAAGGTCTCCATGGACTCAAACCAACGTTAAGACCATTCTCAGGAAAGTCCATTTCAACTCAGCCCCCTCTGTTGCTACCCCAAGACAGCAGATCAAACGTTGCTTGTTGCTAGGAGACAATTGGAATGTGAGGCTGGCTGCCCAGGCATCCATACTTAGAACCCTGTTCTGGAAAAATACCTTATAAGACGTCCTGGAGCCATCCAACAAATCTTAATTGTCCCACAGAAGGAATCCTTGCGGTTTGGAGCATCTCACAACTCCAATAGTGGGAAAACCCCCATGGCCTCATAATGCCCCCCCTTCCTGAAGGGGCCAACATGGACAGAAACTCAAACCTGAGCCAAAGTCTGAACCTCGACCTGACTTCAGACCCATGAGATCTCAATTCAGCTCTGCAGAGTGTGCCTGCCATGTCCTTGCCCCGAAACCTAAGCCTAGCTTGTGTTCTCAGACTTCCGTCCTCACTCTCCTGGCCCACAAGCCCTCCAGTTTGGGAATTCCGAAGCCACAATGCAGCACTCTGCCTGCCCTCCAGAAGAAAAACTTTGCCCTATGCTGCTAATAATTAACCCCAAATGATTTTCTAATGCATGCCACTCGATTGTAAAGCAATTATACAGCCCACACTGTATTCTAATGCACTGTCTGGCACAGCCTGAGACAAGACTTCCCAAACGACACCCAGACAGCTGGCCCCAACCTGGACACATAGGACCCGCTATGGCTGTAGGTCGTCATCTCTTCCCAACCTCGGTTTTCAGGCTTCAGAACCTAGACCTTATCTCCAATCACAGCCCAGGGGTGAACGTGATGCAGAAATTAGAATTCCTCCTTCCCCATGGCCAGAAACCTTGTGGTTGGCATGTTGTCCAACGTTCTATGTGGGAAAACCTACATTGTCCGAAAGGCCACGCCAGTGCTTGAGGGCCGCCTAGGGCACAGACATGCATTGTGACCTGTAGCGTGAGTCCCGTATTAAAGTAACGCCTCTCAGTGGCTGGACCAAGATCCTGCATATGGGGCTTGTCATATCCATAGGCCCCCACGCTTAACCAGAGGGCGAGTATTCCAGTTGTCAGTACCCACTGCTATGCTCTAGAATCCCTCTACTGGGGGGACACATGAAGCAGAAAACAGGACACTTCCCTTCCCACAGAATGACCCCAAACTCTTGGGGGCTGGACAAACTACCAGAGAGGGAGACTTCTACGACCCATGAGGCAACTCCTACATTAAACGGACATTGTGGACAAAACATCCAGAGACAAAAGCCTGAGCGACTGCCTCCCTCTCACCCTTCTTTCATATCCAGAGGAGCTCCCCTCATGGTCTGTAGATCAGGCCTGCCGTAACCTCGGCCCCAAACCTGAGCTGAGTTAGGGTTTTTGGATGTCTGTCTGCACAGCCATGGCCCACACAGCCTCCAGGCTGGGGTCTCTGGAGCCACACCACAGAACTGTGCCTGCTCTCTCCTAAGAAACTGCCCATTCCATTGGCCACAACTCTACAAAATAGTAGAAACCTCAAGGTCCCCAAGGACATCCCACTACCGCAAGCCGCACTGGACAAATAGGGGCATTATGACACAAGCTGAGCAACTACTACCTCCATGCAGACACACAGACAGATATCCGCAGAGACAGAAGATTGAACCAGACAGGCCCCTAGGCCCTATTATGAACTCTTGCTTTGGTGTCAAGGTATCACTCCTCAGAGGCCTGGGTTCGAAGACCAGCATACGGGGCTTTCCTGAGGCACCAGACAGAAGACCTCTCATCTCCACATGGGAAGCTTCCTTGTTGGAGTTGTGTCAAGCCCTTCGGGTTGGAGAATCCTGCCGAGTCCCTTAGCTACTGCCACATTCCAAGGTCTCCATGGCCACCAACCCACATTATGACTCATTTTCAGGAGAGTCCATTTAAACTCAGCCTTCTGGGTAGCTCACCCAAGAGCCCGCAGATTGAGCATGCCTTGCCTCGACCAAGCAATGGGAAGGTGAGTTGGCGTGTCTCGGCATCCATGCTTAGGCCCCTGCTCTCGAGTCTTTCTGTATGGGGCATCCTGGAACCATCCAATAGTACTCGACTGTCCTGAAGAAGGAAACTTTGAAGTTTGGAGCAGCTCACAACTCCCAGCGTAGGGAAACCTCCCTGGCCTCATGACGCCCCCACCCCCTTCAGGAAGGGGCCGTCATGGACACAAACTCCAGCTTGAGGCAACATCTGATACTCGCCCTGACCTCACCTGCAGGAGATCTCGATTCAGCCTCTGCAGAGTGGGCCTGCCATGCTCTTGGCCCCAAAACTCGTGCTAGCTTGTGTTTTCAGACTTCCTTCCTCACAATCCTGGCCACACCCCTCCAGTTTGGCAATTCTGGAGACACAATGCAGCACTCTGCCTGCCCTCCAGAAGAAAAATGTTGCCCTATAGGGCTAACCGGAAATGCCAAATGAGTAACAACCTGCATGCCACGCGACCATACCCCAATTATACAGTCTAACCTGTGCACTAAAGCCCTGTCTGACACAGCCTGAGGGCAGACCTCCAGTCCAACACCCAGAAAGCTGGCCGTACACAGAGCATATCACACCCACAATGGCTTTAGGCCATCATCTCTACCCAACCTCAGTTTTCACCTTCAGAACCTAGGCCTTATCTCCACTCACTGCTCAGGAGTGAACGTGATGCAAGAATCAGAACTTCTCCTTCGCATTGGCAAGTAACCTAGTGGTTGGCATGTTGTCCATTGTTAATAGTAGGAGAAAGCAGCATGGACTATGAGGCCCCACCTATCCCTGAGGGCCACAATTTGCACAAACACACATTGTGACCCTCAGTGTGAGCCCTATCCTCATGTAAAGCCTCTTAGTGACTGGAACAACAGCCCACATATGGGGCTTGCCAAGCCCCTAGTCCCCCAATCTCAACCAGAGTTCGAGATGTCTAGTCACCCCTACTCAGATCTCTACTCTGGAATCCCTCTTTGGTGGAACACCTGAGGTAAAAAAAAAAAAAATACATAAAGGTCTCTTCCCATCCACAGAATGATCCCAACCCCTTGGGATCAGGCCAAATCACCAGAGAAAGAATTGTCCATGGCCCTTGAGGGCACCCCGACATTCCACGGCCACCGTTGACACAAAATCCAGAGACAAAAGCTTGAGCAAGCGCCACATACTCGCCCTTTGTTCATAGCACGGAAAATTCTTACTGTCCGTAGATCGAGCCTTCATACATACATCCCCAAACCTAAGCTGAGTTTGTGTTTTCAGACTTCTGTCCCCACAGTCCTGGCCCACACACCGTCCAAGCTGGGGACCCTGGAGACACACCTCAGGACTGTGGCTTCCCTCTCCAGCTGAATTCTGCCATTTCCATTGGCCACAACCCTATAGATTAGGAGAATCCTCCAAACTCCCCGAGGCCATCCCAATAGTGTTGGCTGCCCAGGACAAACAGGGATGATCTTTCACAAGTTAGGAAACTACCTCCACTCAGACCCAGAGACAGATATCCCCATAGAATAAGATTGAACTGGACAGGCACTTAGGCTCTAATCAGATCCATTGCTTTTGTTTCCAGGCATCTCTCCTCAGAGGCCTGGTTTCCAATACCAGAATACGGGGGATTACTGAGGCACTCATCAGAAAAATCTCGTCTCCACATAGGAAATGTACTCTTTGGAGCTCTATAAAAACCTCTGTATAGGAGAATCTTTCAGAGCCCCGGATCAAGCGCCCCATTCCAAGGTCTCCATGGACTTAAACCCACATTATGATCTATTGTCGGGAGAGTCCATGTCAACTCAACCCCCTTGGTTTCTCCCCCAGGGCCTGCAGATCAAACCTGCCTTGTTGCTAGGAGACAACTAGAATGGGAGGCGGGCTGCCCAGGCATCCATCCTTAGAACCCTACTCTGGAGTCGTTCCACATGGGACATCCTAGAGCCATCCAACAGGTCTCAAGTGTCCCACAGAAGGAATCTTTGCAGTCTGGAGCATCTCACAACTCCCATTGTGGGAAAATCTACATGGCCTCTTGAGACGCTCTACTTTATAAAGGGGCCATCATGGACAGAAACTCCAACCTGAGCAAACGTCTGATATTCGCCCTGACTTCAGGTGCATGAGACCTTGATTCAGCTCTGCAGAGTGTGCCTTCTGTGCACTCACCCCCCAAAACTAAGCCTAGCTTGTGTTCTCAGACTACCGTCCTCACACCCCTGCCCCAAAAGCCCTACAGATTGGCAATACTGGGGCCATAATGCAGCACACTGCCTGCCCTCCAGAAGAAAAACGTTGCCTTATGGAGCTACCTAGAAACCCGAATAAGGATCAACTGAACGCCACTCGACTGCACCCCAAATATGCAGTCTACCCTGTCTAATGCCTTGTCTGACACAGCATGAGCCCACACCTCCAGACCTACGCTCAACAGCTGGCCGCACACTGAGCTCATTGGACCCATCAGGTCCTTAGGTCTTCATCCCTTCCCAACCTCAGTTTTCGGGTTTCAGAACCTAGACCTAAACTCCAAACACTGTCCAGGGGTGAACGTGATGCAGAAATCACAACTCTTCCTTCGCCATGGCTGGAAACCTTGTGGTTGGCATATTCTCCAACGTTCAGTGTAGAAGAATCTAGCGTGGCCCATGAGGCACTTCCCATGCTTGAGGGCCTTGTTGGGCACAAATAGGCATTGTGACCCTCAGCATGAGCCCTGTCCTCAAGGAAGGCCTCTCAGTGTCTGAATCAAGAGCCCGCCTATTGGACTTGCCATGTCCCTAGGCCCCCAAACTTAAACAGAGGTGGGGATATCCAGTTGTCCCTCCCAAGGACTCTGCTCTGGAATCCCTCTTTTATTGGGACACTTGAGGTACATAAAATAAAATATAAAATAAAATAAAATAAAAAACAGAAAAGACTCCCCCCATCCCACAGAATGTACCCAAACTCTTGGGATCGGGTCAAATCCTCAGAGAAGGAAAGCCATCCACAACCCATGAGGCCACGCCAGCATTCCACCCACATTGTTGACACAAATCCAAAGACAAAACCTGAGCAAGCACCTCAAACTCACCCTTTTTCATATCCCTAAGTGTTATCACAGTCTGTAGATTGGGCGTGCCATACCTATGTCCCCAATCCTAAGCAGAGTTTGTGTTTTCAGACTTTTGTCCCCACAGGCCTGGCCCACACAGCCTCAAGGCTGGGCCCCTAGAGCCAAACTCAGAACTGTGCCTGCCCTCTCCAGGGGATTTCTGCCCATTCCATTGGCCACAACCCTATAGATTAGGAGAAACTCCAAAGTCCCGAAGCCATCCCAATATTATAGGCTTCCCAGGACAAACAGGGGCGATCTGACACAAGCTGAGCAACTACATCCCCTCAGATCCTTAGACACGTATCCTCAGGAAAGAGATTGAACCGGACAGGCACCTATGCCCTAATCATCTCGATTGCTTTTGTTTCCAGTCATCTCTCCTCAGAGGCCTGGTTTCCAATACCAGCATATGGGAGATTCCTTAGGCACTCATCAAAACAATTCTCTTCTATACATAGGAAACGTACTCTTTAGAGCCCATCAAAACCTCCGGTTATGAACATCCCTCAAGGCCCCGGATCAAGCACCCCATTCCAAGGTCTACATGGACACAAATGCACATTATGACCCATCCTCAACTCACCCATTTCAACACACCCGCCTCGGTTGCTCCCCTAGATCCAGCAGATCGAACTTGCCTTGGCGCTATGAGACACCTGGAATGGGAGGCAGGCTGCCCAGGCATCCATCCTTAGAACCCTGCTCTGAATAACTTCCTTATGGGATGTCCTGGAGCCATCCAACAGGTCTCGACTGTCCCACAGAAGGAATCATTGCGGTTTGGAGCATCTCACAATTCCCACCGTGGGAAAACCTCCATGTCCTCGTGACACCGTCCCCTTCATGAAGGGGCCGTCATGGACAGAAACTCCGACGTAAGCCAACGTCTGATCCTAGCTCTGTCTTCAGGCATACGGGATCTCGAATCATCTCTGCAGAGGGTGCCTGCCGTCCCTTCACCCCGAAATCTAAGTCTGGCTCTTGTTCTCAGAATTTTTTCCTCACACTCCTGGCCCACAAGCCTTCCAGTTTGGGAATTCTGGAGCCACTATGTGGCACTGTGTCTTCCCTCCAGAAGAAAAACGTTGCCCTCTGGGGCTACCCAGTAACCACAAATGAGTACCATCCTGCACGAAACTCGACTGCACCCCAATGATACAGTCTAGCCAGGGCACTAATTCCCTGTCTGCCACAGCCTGAGCCTGCACCTCCCAACCCACACTCAACAGCTGGCCGAAAACTGAGCACATCGGACACACCATGGCCTTAGGTCTTCATCTCTTCCCAACCTCAGTTTTCAGGCTTCAGAACCTAGACCTTAAATCCAATCACAGTCCAGGAGTGAAAGTTTTGCAGAAATTAGAACTCCATCTTCCCCATGGCCAGAAAACTTGTGGTTGCCATATTGTGCAACGTTCAGTGTAGGAGAAACCAGCATGGTACATTAGGCCACGTCCTGACATGAGGGGCTCCTTGGGCACAAAAACACATTGTGAAACTCAGTGTGAGACCTATCCTCAAGGAAGGCCTCTCAGTGTCTGGACCAAGAGCCCACATATGGGAATTGCCATGTTCTTTTTTATTTTTTTTTATTTTTTTTTTTAATTTATTTTTTATTTTCAGCATAACAGTATTCATTATTTTTCACCACACCCAGTGCTCCATGCAATTCGTGCCCTTTATAATACCCACCACCTAGTACCCCAACCTCCCACCCCCCACCCCTTCAAAACCCTCAGATTGTTTTTCAGAGTCCATAGTCTCTCATGGTTCACCTCCCCTTCCAATTTCCCCCAACTCCCTTCTCCTCTCTAACTCCCCATGTCCTCCATGCTATTTGTTATGCTCCACAAATAAGTGAAACCATATGATAATTGACTCTCTCTGCTTGACTTATTTCACTCAGCATAATAATCTCTTCCAGTCCCGTCCATGTTGCTACAAAAGTTGGGTATTTTTTTTTTATAAACATATATTTTTATCCCCAGGGGTACAGGTCTGTGAATCACCAGGTTTACACACTTCACAGCACTCACCAAAGCACATACCCTCCCCAATGTCCATAATCCCACCCCTTTCTCCCAAACCCCCTCCCCCCAGCAACCCTCAGTTTGTTTTGTGAGATTAAGAGTCACTTATGGTTTGTCTCCCTCCCAATCCCATCTTGTTTCATTTATTCTTCTCCTACCCACTTAAGCCTCCATGTTGCATCACCACTTCCTCATATCAGGGAGATCATATGATAGTTGTCTTTCTCTGCTTGACTTATTTCGCTAAGCATGATACGCTCTAGTTCCATCCATGTTGTCGCAAATGGCAAGATTTCATTTCTTTTGATGGCTGCATAGTATTCCATTGTGTATATATACCACATCTTCTTGATCCATTCATCTGTGGATGGACATCTAGGTTCTTTCCATAGTTTGGCTATTGTGGACATTGCTGCTATAAACATTCGGGTGCATGTGCCCCTTTGGATCACTACATTTGTATCTTTAGGGTAAATACCCAATAGTGCAATTGCTGGGTCATAGGGCAGTTCTATTTTCAACATTCTGAGGAACCTCCATGCTGTTTTCCAGAGTGGCTGCACCAGCTTGCATTCCCACCAACAGTGTAGGAGGGTTCCCCTTTCTCCACATCCTCGCCAGCATCTGTCATTTCCTGACTTGTTGATTTTAGCCATTCTGACTGGTGTGAGGTGATATCTCATTGTGGTTTTGATTTGTATTTCCCTGATGCCGAGTGATATGGAGCACTTTTTCATGTGTCTGTTGGCCATCTGGATGTCTTCTTTGCAGAAATGTCTGTTCATGTCCTCTGCCCATTTCTTGATTGGATTATTTGTTCTTTGGGTGTTGAGTTTGCTAAGTTCTTTATAGATTCTGGACACTAGTCCTTTATCTGATATGTCGTTTGCAAATATCTTCTCCCATTCTGTCAGTTGTCTTTTGATTTTGTTAACTGTTTCCTTTGCTGTGCAAAAGCTTTTGATCTTGATGAAATCCCAATAGTTCATTTTTGCCCTTGCTTCCCTTGCCTTTTGCGTTGTTCCTAGGAAGATGTTGCTGCGGCAGAGGTCGAAGAGGTTGCTGCCTGTGTTCTCCTCAAGGATTTTGATGGATTCCTTTCGCACATTGAGGTCCTTCATCCATTTTGAGTCTATTTTTGTGTGTGGTGTAAGGAAATGGTCCAATTTCATTTTTCTGCATGTGGCTGTCCAATTTTCCCAGCACCATTTATTGAAGAGGCTGTCTTTTTTCCATTGGACATTCTTTCCTGCTTTGTCGAAGATGAGTTGACCTTAGAAACTATTATAAGAACATACTATGAGCAACTCTACGGCAATAAATTTGACAATCTGGAAGAAATGGATGCATTCCTAGAAACATATAAACTACCACAACTGAACCAGGAAGAAATAGAAAGCCTGAACAGACCCATAACCAGTAAGGAGATTGAAACAGCCATTAAAAATCTCCAAACAAACAAAAGCCCAGGGCCAGATGGCTTCCCGGGGGAATTCTACCAAACATTTAAAGAAGAACTAATTCCTATTCTCCTGAAACTGTTCCAAAAAATAGAAATGGAAGGAAAACTTCCAAACTCATTTTATGAGGCCAGCATCACCTTGATCCCAAAACCAGACAAGGATCCCACCAAAAAAGAGAACTATAGACCGATATCCTTGATGAACACAGATGCGAAAATACTCAACAAAATACTAGCCAATAGGATTCAACAGTACATTAAAAAGATTATTCAACACAACCAAGTGGGATTTATTCCAGGGCTGCAAGGTTGGTTCAACATCTGCAAATCAGTCAATGTGATACAACACATCAATAAAAGAAAGAACAAGAACCATATGATACTTTCAATAGATGCTGAAAAAGCATTTGACAAAGTACAGCATCCCTTCCTGATCAAAACTCTTCAAAGTGTAGGGATAGAGGGCACATACCTCAATATCATCAAAACCATCTATGAAAAACCCACCGCAAATATCATTCTCAATGGAGAAAAACTGAAAGCTTTTCCACTAAGGTCAGGAACACGGCATGGATGTCCATTATCACCACTGCTATTCAACATAGTACTAGAGGTCCTAGCCTCAGCAATCAGACAACAAAAGGAAATTAAAGGCATCCAAATTGGCAAAGAAGAAGTCAAATTATCACTCTTCGCAGATGATATGATACTATATGTGGAAAACCCAAAAGACTCCACTCCAAAACTGCTAGAACTTATACAGGAATTCAGTAAAGTGTCAGGATATAAAATCAATGCACAGAAATCAGTTGCATTTCTCTACACCAACAGCAAGACAGAAGAAAGAGATATTAAGGAGTCAATCCCATTTACAATTGCATCCAAAACCATAAGATACCTAGGAATAAACCTAACCAAAGAGACACAGAATCTATACTCAGAAAACTATAAAGTACTCATGAAAGAAATTGAGGAAGACACAAAGAAATGGAAAAATGTTCCATGCTCCTGGATTGGAAGAATAAATATTGTGAAAATGTCTATGCTACCTAAAGCAATCTACACATTTAATGCAATTCCTATCAAAGTACCATCCATCTTTTTCAAAGAAATGGAACAAATAATGCTAAAATTTATATGGAACCAGAAAAGACCTCGAATAGCCAAAGGGATATTGAAAAAGAAAGCCAACGTTGGTGGCATCACAATTCCGGACTTCAAGCTCTATTACAAAGCTGTCATCATCAAGACAGCATGGTACTGGCACAAAAACAGACACATAGATCAATGGAACAGAATAGAGAGCCCAGAAATAGACCCTCAAATCTATGGGAATTGCCATGTTCTTAAGTCCCAATGTTAACCAGAGTTCTGGTTGTCCAGTTGCCCCAACCCACGACTCTGCTCTGGAATCCCTATTTTGGTGGGCCACCTGAGGTAAAAAAAAAAAAAAATAAATAAACAAAAAAACCAGAAAGGCCTCCTCCCTTACCACAGAATGACCTCAAACTCTTGGGATCAGGTCAAATCCCCAGAAAAGGAGCCTCATCGATGGCGCATGAGGACACCTCGACATTCCATGGCAATCGGTGACACATTTCCAGAAAAAAAAAAAAAAAGCATGAGCAAGCACCTCACATTCGCCCTTTGTTCATATCCCGAAGAGTTCTCCTCACGGTCTATAGATCGGGCCGGCCATACCTACATCCCCCAAACTAAGTGGAGTTTGTGTTTTCAGACTTTTGTCCAAATAGCCCTGGAACACACACGCTCCACACTTGGGTCCCTGGAGCCACACCTCAGGACTGTGCTTCCCTTTCAAGGGAATTCTTCCCATTCCATTGGCCACAACCTTGCAAATGAGGAAAAACCTCCAAAGTCACCGAGGCCATCCCAATAGTGTAGGCCGCCCAGGACAAACAGGGGTGATCTCAAACCAGCTGAGCAACTACCTCTACTCAGACAACAGATGTCCCCAGAAAAGAATATTGAACCGGACAGGCCCCTAGGCCCTAATCAGATCCATTGCTTTGGTTTCCAGGCATCTCTCCTCAGAGGCCTCGTTTCCAATACCAGCATATGGTGGTTTCCTGAGGCACCATTAAGAACAAATCTCGTCTCCCCATGGAAAACTTGCTCATTGGAGCTTTGTCATAACCTCTGGTTAGGAGAATCCTTCAGGGCCCTGGTGCCACTGCCCCATACCAAGGTCTCCATGGACTCAAACCAACATTAAGACCATTCTCAGGAAAGTCCATTTCAACTCAGCCCCCTCTGTTGCTACCCCAAGCCAGCAGATCAAACGTTTCTTGTTGCTAGGAGACAATTGGAATGTGAGGCTGGCTGCCCAGGCATCCATACTTAGAACCCTGTTCTGGAAAAATACATTATAAGACGTCCTGGAGCCATCCAACAAATCTTAATTGTCCCACAGAAGGAATCCTTGCGGTTTGGAGCATCTCACAACTCCAAAAGTGGGAAAACCCCCATGGCCTCATAATGCCCACCTTCCTGAAGGGGCCCACATGGACAGAAACTGAAACCTGAGCCAAAGTCTGAACGTCGACCTGACTTCAGACGCATGAGATCTCAATTCAGCTCTGCAGAGTGTGCCTGCCATGTCCTTGCCCCGAAACCTAAGCCTAGCTTGTGTTCTCAGACTTCCGTCCTCACTCTCCTGGCCCACAAGCCCTCCAGTTTGGGAATTCCGATGCCACAATGCAGCACTCTGCCTGTCCTCCAGAAGAAAAACTTTGCCCTATGCTGCTAATAAGAAACCCCAAATGATTTTCTAATGCATGCCACTCGATTGTAAAGCAATTATACAGCCCACCCTGTATTCTAATGCCCTGTCTGGCACAGGCTGAGACAAGACATCCCAAACGACACCCAGACAGCTGGCCCCAACCTGGACACATAGGACCCGCTATGGCTGTAGGTCGTCATCTCTTCCCAACCTCGGTTTTCAGGCTTCAGAACCTAGACCTTTTCTCCAATCACTGCCCAGGGGTGAACGTGATGCAGAAATTAGAATTCCTCCTTCCCCATGGCCAGAAACCTTGTGGTTGGCATGTTGTCCAACGTTCAATGTGGGAAAACCTGCATTGTCCGAAAGGCCACGCCAGTGCTTGAGGGCCGCCTAGGGCACAGACATGCATTGTGACCTGCAGCGTGAGTCCCGTATTAAAGTAACGCCTTTCAGTGGCTGGACCAAGATCCTGCATATGGGGCTTGTCATATCCATAGGCCCCCAGGCTTAACAAGAGGGCAAGTATTCCAGTTGTCAGTACCCACTGCTATGCTCTAGAATCCCTCTACTGGGGGGACACATGAAGCAGAAAACAGGACACTTCCCTTCCCACAGAATGACCCCAAACACTTGGCGGCTGGACAAACTACCAGAGAGGGAGACTTCTACGACCCATGAGGCAACTCCTACATTAAACGGCCATTGTGGACAAAACATCCAGAGACAAAAGCCTGAGCGACTGCCTCCCTCTCACCCTTCTTTCATATCCAGAGGAGCTCCCCTCATGGACTGAAGATCAGGCCTGCCGTAACCTCGGCCCCAAACCTGAGCTGAGTTAGGGTTTTTGGATGTCTGTCTGCACAGCCATGGCCCACACAGCCTCCAGGCTGGGGTCTCTGGAGCCACACCACAGAACTGTGCCTGCTCTCTCCTAAGAAACTGCCCATTCCATTGGCCACAACTCTACAAAATAGTAGAAACCTCAAGGTCCCCAAGGACATCCCACTACCGCAAGCCCCACTGGATAAATACGGGCATTATGACACAAGCTGAGCAACTACTACCTCCATGCAGACACACAGACAGATATCCGCAGAGACAGAAGATTGAACCAGACAGGCCCCTAGGCCCTATTATGAACTCTTGCTTTGGTGTCCAGGTATCACTCCTCAGAGGCCTGGGTTCGAAGACCAGCATACGGGGCTTTCCTGAGGCACCAGACAGAAGACCTCTCATCTCCACATGGGAAGCTTCCTTTTTGGAGTTGTGTCAAGCCCTTCGGGTTGGAGAATCCTGCCGCGTCCCTTAGCTACTGCCACATTCCAAGGTCTCCATGGCCACCAACCCACATTATGACTCATCCTCAGGAGAGTCCATTTAAACTCAGCCTTCTGGGTAGCTCACCCAAGAGCCCGCAGATTGAGCATGCCTTGTCTCGACCAGGCAATGGGAAGGTGAGTTGGCGTGTCTCGACATCCATACTTAGGCCCCTGCTCTCGAGTCTTTCTGTATGGGGCATCAAGGGACCATCCAATAGTACTCGACTGTCCTGAAGAAGGAAACTTTGAAGTTTGGAGCAGCTCACAACTCCCAGCGTAGGGAAACCTCCCTGGCCTCATGACGCCCCCAACCCCTTCAGGAAGGGGCCGTCATGGACACAAACTCCAGCTTGAGGCAACATCTGATACTCGCCCTGACCTCACCTGCAGGAGATCTCGATTCAGCCTCTGCAGAGTGGGCCTGCCATGCTCTTGGCCCCAAAACTCGTGCTAGCTTGTGTTTTCAGACTTCCTTCCTCACAATCCTGGCCACACCCCTCCAGTTTGGCAATTCTGGAGACACAATGCAGCACTCTGCCTGCCCTCCAGAAGAAAAATGTTGCCCTATAGGGCTAACCGGAAATGCCAAATGAGTAACAACCTGCATGCCACGCGACCATACCCCAATTATACAGTCTAGCCTGTGCACTAAAGCCCTATCTGACACAGCCTGAGGGCAGACCTCCAGTCCAACACCCAGAAAGCTGGCCGTACACAGAGCATATCACACCCACAATGGCTTTAGGCCATCATCTCTACCCAACCTCAGTTTTCACCTTCAGAACCTAGGCCTTATCTCCACTCACTGCTCAGGAGTGAACGTGATGCAAGAATCAGAACTTCTCCTTCGCCTTGGCAAGTAACCTAGTGGTTGGCATGTTGTCCATTGTTCATAGTAGGAGAAAGCAGCATGGACTATGAGGCCCCACCTATCCCTGAGGGCCACAATTTGCACAAACACACATTGTGACCCTCAGCGTGAGCCCTATCCTCATGTAAAGCCTCTTAGTGACTGGAACAACAGCCCACATATGGGGCTTGCCAAGCCCCTAGTCCCCCAATCTCAACCAGAGTTCGAGATGTCTAGTCACCCCTACTCAGGGCTCTACTCTGGAATCCCTATTTGGTGGAACACCTGAGGTAAAAAAAAAAAATACAGAAAGGACTCTTCCCATCCACAGAATGATCCCAACCACTTGGGATCAGGCCATATCACCAGAGAAAGAATTGTCCATGGCCCTTGAGGACACCGTGACATTCCACGGCCACCGTTGACACAAAATCCAGAGACAAAAGCTTGAGCAAGCGCCACATACTCGCCCTTTGTTCATAGCACGGAAAATTCTTACTGTCTGTAGATCGAGCCTTCATACATACATCCCCAAACCTAAGCTGAGTTTGTGTTTTCAGACTTCTGTCCCCACAGTCCTGGCCCACACACCGTCCAAGCTGGGGACCCTGGAGACACACCTCAGGACTGTGGCTTCCCTCTCCAGGGGAATTCTGCCATTTCCATTGGCCACAACCCTATAGATTAGGAGAATCCTCCAAACTCCCCGAGGCCATCCCAATAGTGTTGGCTGCCCAGGACAAACAGGGATGATCTTTCACAAGTTAGGAAACTACCTCCACTCAGACCCAGAGACAGATATCCCCATAGAATAAGATTGAACTGGACAGGCACTTAGGCTCTAATCAGATCCATTGCTTTTGTTTCCAGGCATCTCTCCTCAGAGGCCTGGTTTCCAATACCAGAATACGGGGGATTACTGAGGCACTCATCAGAAAAATCTCGTCTCCACATAGGAAATGTACTCTTTGGAGCTCTATAAAAACCTCTGTATAGGAGAATCTTTCAGAGCCCCGGATCAAGCGCCCCATTCCAAGGTCTCCATGGACTTAAACCCACATTATGATCTATTGTCGGGAGAGTCCATGTCAACTCAACCCCCTTGGTTTCTCCCCCAGGGCCTGCAGATCAAACCTGCCTTGTTGCTAGGAGACAACTAGAATGGGAGGCGGGCTGCCCAGGCATCCATCCTTAGAACCCTACTCTGGAGTCGTTCCACATGGGACATCCTAGAGCCATCCAACAGGTCTCAAGTGTCCCACAGAAGGAATCTTTGCAGTCTGGAGCATCTCACAACTCCCATTGTGGGAAAATCTACATGGCCTCTTGAGACGCTCCACTTTATAAAGGGGCCATCATGGACAGAAACTCCAACCTGAGCAAACGTCTGATATTCGCCCTGACTTCAGGTGCATGAGATCTTGATTCAGCTCTGCAGAGTGTGCCTTCTGTGCACTCACCCCCAAAACTAAGCCTAGCTTGTGTTCTCAGACTACCGTCCTCACACCCCTGCCCCAAAAGCCCTACAGATTGGCAATACTGGGGCCATAATGCAGCACACTGCCTGCCCTCCAGAAGAAAAACGTTGCCTTATGGAGCTACCTAGAAACCCGAATAAGGATCAACTGAACGCCACTCGACTGCACCCCAAATATGCAGTCTACCCTGTCTAATGCCTTGTCTGACACAGCATGAGCCCACACCTCCAGACCTACGCTCAACAGCTGGCCGCACACTGAGCTCATTGGACCCATCAGGTCCTTAGGTCTTCATCCCTTCCCAACCTCAGTTTTCGGGTTTCAGAACCTAGACCTAAACTCCAAACACTGTCCAGGGGTGAACATGATGCAGAAATCACAACTCTTCCTTCGCCATGGCTGGAAACCTTGTGGTTGGCATATTCTCCAACGTTCAGTGTAGAAGAATCTAGCGTGGCCCATGAGGCACTTCCCATGCTTGAGGGCCTTGTTGGGCACAAATAGGCATTGTGACCCTCAGCATGAGCCCTGTCCTCAAGGAAGGCCTCTCAGTGTCTGAATCAAGAGCCCGCCTATTGGACTTGCCATGCCCCTAGGCCCCCAAACTTAAACAGAGGTGGGGATATCCAGTTGTCCCTCCCAAGGACTCTGCTCTGGAATCCCTCTTTTATTGGGACACTTGAGGTACATAAAATAAAATATAAAATAAAATAAAATAAAAAAACAGAAAAGACTCCCCCCATCCCACAGAATGTACCCAAACTCTTGGGATCGGGTCAAATCCTCAGAGAAGGAAAGCCATCCACAACCCATGAGGCCACGCCAGCATTCCACCCACATTGTTGACACAAATCCAGAGACAAAACCTGAGCAAGCACCTCAAACTCACCCTTTTTCATATCCCTAAGTGTTATCACAGTCTGTAGATTGGGCGTGCCATACCTATGTCCCCAATCCTAAGCAGAGTTTGTGTTTGCAGACTTTTGTCCCCACAGGCCTGGCCCACACAGCCTCAAGGCTGGGCCCCTAGAGCCAAACTCAGAACTGTGCCTGACCTCTCCAGGGGATTTCTGCCCATTCCATTGGCCACAACCCTATAGATTAGGAGAAACTCCAAAGTCCCGAAGCCATCCCAATATTATAGGCTGCCCAGGACAAACAGGGGCGATCTGACACAAGCTGAGCAACTACATCCCCTCAGATCCTTAGACACGTATCCTCAGGAAAGAGATTGAACCGGACAGGCACCTATGCCCTAATCATCTCGATTGCTTTTGTTTCCAGTCATCTCTCCACAGAGGCCTGGTTTCCAATACCAGCATATGGGAGATTCCTTAGGCACTCATCAAAACAATTCTCTTCTATACATAGGAAACGTACTCTTTAGAGCCCATCAAAACCTCCGGTTATGAACATCCCTCAAGGCCCCGGATCAAGCACCCCATTCCAAGGTCTACATGGACACAAATGCACATTATGACCCATCCTCAACTCACCCATTTCAACACACCCGCCTCGGTTGCTCCCCTAGATCCAGCAGATCGAACTTGCCTTGGCGCTATGAGACACCTGGAATGGGAGGCAGGCTGCCCAGGCATCCATCCTTAGAACCCTGCTCTGAATAACTTCCTTATGGGATGTCCTGGAGCCATCCAACAGGTCTCGACTGTCCCACAGAAGGAATCATTACGGTTTGGAGCATCTCACAATTCCCATCGTGGGAAAACCTCCATGTCCTCGTGACACCGTCCCCTTCATGAAGGGGCCGTCATGGACAGAAACTCCGACGTAAGCCAACGTCTGATCCTAGCTCTGTCTTCAGGCATACGGGATCTCGAATCATCTCTGCAGAGGGTGCCTGCCGTCCCCTCACCCCGAAATCTAAGTCTGGCTCTTGTTCTCAGAATTTTTTCCTCACACTCCTGGCCCACAAGCCTTCCAGTTTGGGAATTCTGGAGCCACTATGTGGCACTGTGTCTTCCCTCCAGAAGAAAAACGTTGCCCTCTGGGGCTACCCAGTAACCACAAATGAGTACCATCCTGCACGAAACTCGACTGCACCCCAATGATAGTCTAGCCAGGGCACTAATTCCCTGTCTGCCACAGCCTGAGCCTGCACCTCCCAACCCACACTCAACAGCTGGCCGAACACTGAGCACATCAGCCACACCATGGCCTTAGGTCTTCATCTCTTCCCAACCTCAGATTTCAGGCTTCAGAACCTAGACCTTAAATCCAATCACAGTCCAGGAGTGAAAGTGTTGCAGAAATTAGAACTCCATCTTCCCCATGGCCAGAAAACTTGTGGTTGCCATATTGTGCAACGTTCAGTGTAGGAGAAACCAGCATGGTACATTAGGCCACGTCCTGACATGAGGGGCTCCTTGGGCACAAAAACACATTGTGAAACTCAGTGTGAGACCTATCCTCAAGGAAAGTCTCTCAGTGTCTGGACCAAGAGCCCACATATGGGGATTGCCATGTTCTTAAGTCCCAATGTTAACCAGAGGTCTGGTTGTCCAGTTGCCCCAACCCACGACTCTGCTCTGGAAACCCTATTTTGGTGGGCCACCTGAGGTAAAAAAAAAATAAATAAATAAATAAACAAAAAAACCAGAAAGGCCTCCTCCCTTACCACAGAATGACCCCAAACTCTTGGGATCAGGTCAAATCCCCAGAAAAGGAGCCTCATCGATGGCCCATGAGGACACCCCGACATTCCATGGCAATCGGTGACACATTTCCAGAAAAAAAAAAAAAAAAGCATGAGCAAGCACCTCACATTCGCCCTTTGTTCATATCCCGAAGAGTTCTCCTCACGGCCTATAGATCGGACCGGCCATACCTACATCCCCCAAACTAAGTGGAGTTTGTGTTTTCAGACTTTTGTCCAAATAACCCTGGACCACACACGCTCCACACTTGGGTCCCTGGAGCCACACCTCAGGACTGTGCTTCCCTTTCAAGGGAATTCTTCCCATTCCATTGGCCACAACCTTGCAAATGAGAAAAAACCTCCAAAGTCACCGAGGCCATCCCAATAGTGTAGGCCGCCCAGGACAAACAGGGGTGATCTCAAACCAGCTGAGCAACTACCTCCACTCAGACAACAGATGTCCCCAGAGAAGAATATTGAACCGGACAGGCCCCTAGGCCCTAATCAGATCCATTGCTTTGGTTTTCAGGCATCTCTCCTCAGAGGCCTCGTTTCCAATACCAGCATATGGTGGTTTCCTGAGGCACCAATAAGAACAAATCTCGTCTCCCCATGGAAAACTTGCTCATTGGAGCTTTGTCATAACCTCTGGTTAGGAGAATCCTTCAGGGCCCTGGTGCCACTGCCCCATACCAAGGTCTCCATGGACTCAAACCAACATTAAGACCATCCTCAGGAAAGTCCATTTCAACTCAGCCCCCTCTGTTGCTACCCCAAGCCAGCAGATCAAACGTTTCTTGTTGCTAGGAGACAATTGGAATGTGAGGCTGGCTGCCCAGGCATCCATACTTAGAACCCTGTTCTGGAAAAATACCTTATAAGACGTCCTGGAGCCATCCAACAAATCTTAATTGTCCCACAGAAGGAATCCTTGCGGTTTGGAGCATCTCACAACTCCAATAGTGGGAAAACCCCCATGGGCTCATAATATCCCCCCTTCATGAAGAGACCAACATGGACAGAAACTCAAACCTGAGTCAAAGTCTGATCCTCGACCTGACTTCAGACGCATGAGATCTCAATTCAGCTCTGCAGAGTGTGCCTGCCATGTCCTTGCCCTGAAACCTAAGCCTAGCTTGTGTTCTCAGACTTCCGTCCTCACTCTCCTGGCCCACAAGCCCTCCAGTTTGGGAATTCCGATGCCACAATGCAGCACTCTGCCTGCCCTCCAGAAGAAAAACTTTGCCCTATGCTGCTAATAAGAAACCCCAAATGATTTTCTAATGCATGCCACTCGATTGTAAAGCAATTATACAGCCTACCCTGTATACTAATGCCCTGTCTGGCACAGCCTGAGACAAGACATCCCAAACGACACCCAGACAGCTGGCCCCAACCTGGACACATAGGACCCGCTATGGCTGTAGGTCGTCATCTCTTCCCAACCTCGGTTTTCAGGCTTCAGAACCTAGACCTTTTCTCCAATCACTGCCCAGGGGTGAACGTGATGCAGAAATTAGAATTCCTCCTTCCCCATGGCCAGAAACCTTGTGGTTGGCATGTTGTCCAACGTTCAATGTGGGAAAACCTGCATTGTCCGAAAGGCCACGCCAGTGCTTGAGGGCCGCCTAGGGCACAGACATGCATTGTGACCTGCAGCGTGAGTCCCGTATTAAAGTAACGCCTTTCAGTGGCTGGACCAAGATCCTGCATATGGGGCTTGTCATATCCATAGGCCCCCAGGCTTAACAAGAGGGCAAGTATTCCAGTTGTCAGTACCCACTGCTATGCTCTAGAATCCCTCTACTGGGGGGACACATGAAGCAGAAAACAGGACACTTCCCTTCCCACAGAATGACCCCAAACACTTGGCGGCTGGACAAACTACCAGAGAGGGAGACTTCTACGACCCATGAGGCAACTCCTACATTAAACGGCCATTGTGGACAAAACATCCAGAGACAAAAGCCTGAGCGACTGCCTCCCTCTCACCCTTCTTTCATATCCAGAGGAGCTCCCCTCATGGACTGAAGATCAGGCCTGCCGTAACCTCGGCCCCAAACCTGAGCTGAGTTAGGGTTTTTGGATGTCTGTCTGCACAGCCATGGCCCACACAGCCTCCAGGCTGGGGTCTCTGGAGCCACACCACAGAACTGTGCCTGCTCTCTCCTAAGAAACTGCCCATTCCATTGGCCACAACTCTACAAAATAGTAGAAACCTCAAGGTCCCCAAGGACATCCCACTACCGCAAGCCCCACTGGATAAATACGGGCATTATGACACAAGCTGAGCAACTACTACCTCCATGCAGACACACAGACAGATATCCGCAGAGACAGAAGATTGAACCAGACAGGCCCCTAGGCCCTATTATGAACTCTTGCTTTGGTGTCCAGGTATCACTCCTCAGAGGCCTGGGTTCGAAGACCAGCATACGGGGCTTTCCTGAGGCACCAGACAGAAGACCTCTCATCTCCACATGGGAAGCTTCCTTTTTGGAGTTGTGTCAAGCCCTTCGGGTTGGAGAATCCTGCCGCGTCCCTTAGCTACTGCCACATTCCAAGGTCTCCATGGCCACCAACCCACATTATGACTCATCCTCAGGAGAGTCCATTTAAACTCAGCCTTCTGGGTAGCTCACCCAAGAGCCCGCAGATTGAGCATGCCTTGTCTCGACCAGGCAATGGGAAGGTGAGTTGGCGTGTCTCGACATCCATACTTAGGCCCCTGCTCTCGAGTCTTTCTGTATGGGGCATCAAGGGACCATCCAATAGTACTCGACTGTCCTGAAGAAGGAAACTTTGAAGTTTGGAGCAGCTCACAACTCCCAGCGTAGGGAAACCTCCCTGGCCTCATGACGCCCCCAACCCCTTCAGGAAGGGGCCGTCATGGACACAAACTCCAGCTTGAGGCAACATCTGATACTCGCCCTGACCTCACCTGCAGGAGATCTCGATTCAGCCTCTGCAGAGTGGGCCTGCCATGCTCTTGGCCCCAAAACTCGTGCTAGCTTGTGTTTTCAGACTTCCTTCCTCACAATCCTGGCCACACCCCTCCAGTTTGGCAATTCTGGAGACACAATGCAGCACTCTGCCTGCCCTCCAGAAGAAAAATGTTGCCCTATAGGGCTAACCGGAAATGCCAAATGAGTAACAACCTGCATGCCACGCGACCATACCCCAATTATACAGTCTAGCCTGTGCACTAAAGCCCTATCTGACACAGCCTGAGGGCAGACCTCCAGTCCAACACCCAGAAAGCTGGCCGTACACAGAGCATATCACACCCACAATGGCTTTAGGCCATCATCTCTACCCAACCTCAGTTTTCACCTTCAGAACCTAGGCCTTATCTCCACTCACTGCTCAGGAGTGAACGTGATGCAAGAATCAGAACTTCTCCTTCGCATTGGCAAGTAACCTAGTGGTTGGCATGTTGTCCATTGTTCATAGTAGGAGAAAGCAGCATGGACTATGAGGCCCCACCTATCCCTGAGGGCCACAATTTGCACAAACACACATTGTGACCCTCAGCGTGAGCCCTATCCTCATGTAAAGCCTCTTAGTGACTGGAACAACAGCCCACATATGGGGCTTGCCAAGCCCCTAGTCCCCCAATCTCAACCAGAGTTCGAGATGTCTAGTCACCCCTACTCAGGGCTCTACTCTGGAATCCCTATTTGGTGGAACACCTGAGGTAAAAAAAAAAAATACAGAAAGGACTCTTCCCATCCACAGAATGATCCCAACCACTTGGGATCAGGCCATATCACCAGAGAAAGAATTGTCCATGGCCCTTGAGGACACCGTGACATTCCACGGCCACCGTTGACACAAAATCCAGAGACAAAAGCTTGAGCAAGCGCCACATACTCGCCCTTTGTTCATAGCACGGAAAATTCTTACTGTCTGTAGATCGAGCCTTCATACATACATCCCCAAACCTAAGCTGAGTTTGTGTTTTCAGACTTCTGTCCCCACAGTCCTGGCCCACACACCGTCCAAGCTGGGGACCCTGGAGACACACCTCAGGACTGTGGCTTCCCTCTCCAGGGGAATTCTGCCATTTCCATTGGCCACAACCCTATAGATTAGGAGAATCCTCCAAACTCCCCGAGGCCATCCCAATAGTGTTGGCTGCCCAGGACAAACAGGGATGATCTTTCACAAGTTAGGAAACTACCTCCACTCAGACCCAGAGACAGATATCCCCATAGAATAAGATTGAACTGGACAGGCACTTAGGCTCTAATCAGATCCATTGCTTTTGTTTCCAGGCATCTCTCCTCAGAGGCCTGGTTTCCAATACCAGAATACGGGGGATTACTGAGGCACTCATCAGAAAAATCTCGTCTCCACATAGGAAATGTACTCTTTGGAGCTCTATAAAAACCTCTGTTTAGGAGAATCTTTCAGGGCCCCGGATCAAGCGCCCCATTCCAAGGTCTCCATGGACTTAAACCCACATTATGATCTATTGTCGGGAGAGTCCATGTCAACTCAACCCCCTTGGTTTCTCCCCCAGGGCCTGCAGATCAAACCTGCCTTGTTGCTAGGAGACAACTAGAATGGGAGGCGGGCTGCCCAGGCATCCATCCTTAGAACCCTACTCTGGAGTCGTTCCACATGGGACATCCTAGAGCCATCCAACAGGTCTCAAGTGTCCCACAGAAGGAATCTTTGCAGTCTGGAGCATCTCACAACTCCCATTGTGGGAAAATCTACATGGCCTCTTGAGACGCTCCACTTTATAAAGGGGCCATCATGGACAGAAACTCCAACCTGAGCAAACGTCTGATATTCGCCCTGACTTCAGGTGCATGAGATCTTGATTCAGCTCTGCAGAGTGTGCCTTCTGTGCACTCACCCCCAAAACTAAGCCTAGCTTGTGTTCTCAGACTACCGTCCTCACACCCCTGCCCCAAAAGCCCTACAGATTGGCAATACTGGGGCCATAATGCAGCACACTGCCTGCCCTCCAGAAGAAAAACGTTGCCTTATGGAGCTACCTAGAAACCCGAATAAGGATCAACTGAACGCCACTCGACTGCACCCCAAATATGCAGTCTACCCTGTCTAATGCCTTGTCTGACACAGCATGAGCCCACACCTCCAGACCTACGCTCAACAGCTGGCCGCACACTGAGCTCATTGGACCCATCAGGTCCTTAGGTCTTCATCCCTTCCCAACCTCAGTTTTCGGGTTTCAGAACCTAGACCTAAACTCCAAACACTGTCCAGGGGTGAACGTGATGCAGAAATCACAACTCTTCCTTCGCCATGGCTGGAAACCTTGTGGTTGGCATATTCTCCAACGTTCAGTGTAGAAGAATCTAGCGTGGCCCATGAGGCACTTCCCATGCTTGAGGGCCTTGTTGGGCACAAATAGGCATTGTGACCCTCAGCATGAGCCCTGTCCTCAAGGAAGGCCTCTCAGTGTCTGAATCAAGAGCCCGCCTATTGGACTTGCCATGCCCCTAGGCCCCCAAACTTAAACAGAGGTGGGGATATCCAGTTGTCCCTCCCAAGGACTCTGCTCTGGAATCCCTCTTTTATTGGGACACTTGAGGTACATAAAATAAAATATAAAATAAAATAAAATAAAATAAAAAAACAGAAAAGACTCCCCCCATCCCACAGAATGTACCCAAACTCTTGGGATCGGGTCAAATCCTCAGAGAAGGAAAGCCATCCACAACCCATGAGGCCACGCCAGCATTCCACCCACATTGTTGACACAAATCCAGAGACAAAACCTGAGCAAGCACCTCAAACTCACCCTTTTTCATATCCCTAAGTGTTATCACAGTCTGTAGATTGGGCGTGCCATACCTATGTCCCCAATCCTAAGCAGAGTTTGTGTTTGCAGACTTTTGTCCCCACAGGCCTGGCCCACACAGCCTCAAGGCTGGGCCCCTAGAGCCAAACTCAGAACTGTGCCTGACCTCTCCAGGGGATTTCTGCCCATTCCATTGGCCACAACCCTATAGATTAGGAGAAACTCCAAAGTCCCGAAGCCATCCCAATATTATAGGCTGCCCAGGACAAACAGGGGCGATCTGACACAAGCTGAGCAACTACATCCCCTCAGATCCTTAGACACGTATCCTCAGGAAAGAGATTGAACCGGACAGGCACCTATGCCCTAATCATCTCGATTGCTTTTGTTTCCAGTCATCTCTCCACAGAGGCCTGGTTTCCAATACCAGCATATGGGAGATTCCTTAGGCACTCATCAAAACAATTCTCTTCTATACATAGGAAACGTACTCTTTAGAGCCCATCAAAACCTCCGGTTATGAACATCCCTCAAGGCCCCGGATCAAGCACCCCATTCCAAGGTCTACATGGACACAAATGCACATTATGACCCATCCTCAACTCACCCATTTCAACACACCCGCCTCGGTTGCTCCCCTAGATCCAGCAGATCGAACTTGCCTTGGCGCTATGAGACACCTGGAATGGGAGGCAGGCTGCCCAGGCATCCATCCTTAGAACCCTGCTCTGAATAACTTCCTTATGGGATGTCCTGGAGCCATCCAACAGGTCTCGACTGTCCCACAGAAGGAATCATTACGGTTTGGAGCATCTCACAATTCCCATCGTGGGAAAACCTCCATGTCCTCGTGACACCGTCCCCTTCATGAAGGGGCCGTCATGGACAGAAACTCCGACGTAAGCCAACGTCTGATCCTAGCTCTGTCTTCAGGCATACGGGATCTCGAATCATCTCTGCAGAGGGTGCCTGCCGTCCCCTCACCCCGAAATCTAAGTCTGGCTCTTGTTCTCAGAATTTTTTCCTCACACTCCTGGCCCACAAGCCTTCCAGTTTGGGAATTCTGGAGCCACTATGTGGCACTGTGTCTTCCCTCCAGAAGAAAAACGTTGCCCTCTGGGGCTACCCAGTAACCACAAATGAGTACCATCCTGCACGAAACTCGACTGCACCCCAATGATACAGTCTAGCCAGGGCACTAATTCCCTGTCTGCCACAGCCTGAGCCTGCACCTCCCAACCCACACTCAACAGCTGGCCGAACACTGAGCACATCAGCCACACCATGGCCTTAGGTCTTCATCTCTTCCCAACCTCAGATTTCAGGCTTCAGAACCTAGACCTTAAATCCAATCACAGTCCAGGAGTGAAAGTGTTGCAGAAATTAGAACTCCATCTTCCCCATGGCCAGAAAACTTGTGGTTGCCATATTGTGCAACGTTCAGTGTAGGAGAAACCAGCATGGTACATTAGGCCACGTCCTGACATGAGGGGCTCCTTGGGCACAAAAACACATTGTGAAACTCAGTGTGAGACCTATCCTCAAGGAAAGTCTCTCAGTGTCTGGACCAAGAGCCCACATATGGGGATTGCCATGTTCTTAAGTCCCAATGTTAACCAGAGGTCTGGTTGTCCAGTTGCCCCAACCCACGACTCTGCTCTGGAAACCCTATTTTGGTGGGCCACCTGAGGTAAAAAAAAAATAAATAAATAAATAAACAAAAAAACCAGAAAGGCCTCCTCCCTTACCACAGAATGACCCCAAACTCTTGGGATCAGGTCAAATCCCCAGAAAAGGAGCCTCATCGATGGCCCATGAGGACACCCCGACATTCCATGGCAATCGGTGACACATTTCCAGAAAAAAAAAAAAAAAGCATGAGCAAGCACCTCACATTCGCCCTTTGTTCATATCCCGAAGAGTTCTCCTCACGGCCTATAGATCGGACCGGCCATACCTACATCCCCCAAACTAAGTGGAGTTTGTGTTTTCAGACTTTTGTCCAAATAACCCTGGACCACACACGCTCCACACTTGGGTCCCTGGAGCCACACCTCAGGACTGTGCTTCCCTTTCAAGGGAATTCTTCCCATTCCATTGGCCACAACCTTGCAAATGAGAAAACCTCCAAAGTCACCGAGGCCATCCCAATAGTGTAGGCCGCCCAGGACAAACAGGGGTGATCTCAAACCAGCTGAGCAACTACCTCCACTCAGACAACAGATGTCCCCAGAGAAGAATATTGAACCGGACAGGCCCCTAGGCCCTAATCAGATCCATTGCTTTGGTTTTCAGGCATCTCTCCTCAGAGGCCTCGTTTCCAATACCAGCATATGGTGGTTTCCTGAGGCACCAATAAGAACAAATCTCGTCTCCCCATGGAAAACTTGCTCATTGGAGCTTTGTCATAACCTCTGGTTAGGAGAATCCTTCAGGGCCCTGGTGCCACTGCCCCATACCAAGGTCTCCATGGACTCAAACCAACATTAAGACCATCCTCAGGAAAGTCCATTTCAACTCAGCCCCCTCTGTTGCTACCCCAAGCCAGCAGATCAAACGTTTCTTGTTGCTAGGAGACAATTGGAATGTGAGGCTGGCTGCCCAGGCATCCATACTTAGAACCCTGTTCTGGAAAAATACCTTATAAGACGTCCTGGAGCCATCCAACAAATCTTAATTGTCCCACAGAAGGAAAACTTGCGGTTTGGAGCATCTCACAACTCCAATAGTGGGAAAACCCCCATGGGCTCATAATATCCCCCCTTCATGAAGAGACCAACATGGACAGAAACTCAAACCTGAGCCAAAGTCTGATCCTCGACCTGACTTCAGACGCATGAGATCTCAATTCAGCTCTGCAGAGTGTGCCTGCCATGTCCTTGCCCTGAAACCTAAGCCTAGCTTGTGTTCTCAGACTTCCGTCCTCACTCTCCTGGCCCACAAGCCCTCCAGTTTGGGAATTCCGATGCCACAATGCAGCACTCTGCCTGCCCTCCAGAAGAAAAACTTTGCCCTATGCTGCTAATAAGAAACCCCAAATGATTTTCTAATGCATGCCACTCGATTGTAAAGCAATTATACAGCCTACCCTGTATACTAATGCCCTGTCTGGCACAGCCTGAGACAAGACATCCCAAACGACACCCAGACAGCTGGCCCCAACCTGGACACATAGGACCCGCTATGGCTGTAGGTCGTCATCTCTTCCCAACCTCGGTTTTCAGGCTTCAGCAATGTGGGAAAACCTGCATTGTCCGAAAGTCCATGCCAGTGCTTGAGGGCCGCCTAGGGCACAGACATACATTGTGACCTGCAGCGTGAGTCCCGTATTAAAGTAACGCCTCTCAGTGGCTGGACCAAGATCCTGCATATGGGGCTTGTCATATCCATAGGCCCCCAGGCTTAACCAGAGGGCGAGTATTCCAGTTGTCAGTACCCACTGCTATGCTCTAGAATCCCTCTACTGGTGGGACACATGAAGCAGAAAACAGGACACTTCCCTTCCCACAGAATGACCCCAAACACTTGGCGGCTGGACAAACTACCAGAGAGGGAGACTTCTACGACCCATGAGGCAACTCCTACATTAAACGGCCATTGTGGACAAAACATCCAGAGACAAAAGCCTGAGCGACTGCCTCCCTCTCACCCTTCTTTCATATCCAGAGGAGCTCCCCTCATGGTCTGTAGATCAGGCCTGCCGTAACCTCGGCCCCAAACCTGAGCTGAGTTAGGGTTTTTGGATGTCTGTCTGCACAGCCATGGCCCACACAGCCTCCAGGCTGGGGTCTCTGGAGCCACACCACAGAACTGTGCCTGCTCTCTCCTAAGAAACTGCCCATTCCATTGGCCACAACTCAACAAAATAGTAGAAACCTCAAGGTCCCTAAGGACATCCCACTATCACAAGCCGCACTGGACAAATAGGGGCATTATGACACAAGCTGAGCAACTACTACCTCCATGCAGACACACAGACAGATATCCGCAGAGACAGAAGATTGAACCAGACAGGCCCCTAGGCCCTATTATGAACTCTTGCTTTGGTGTCCAGGTATCACTCCTCAGATGCCTGGGTTCGAAGACCAGCATACGGGGCTTTCCTGAGGCACCAGACAGAAGACCTCTCATCTCCACATGGGAAGCTTCCTTGTTGGAGTTGTGTCAAGCCCTTCGGGTTGGAGAATCCTGCAGAGTCCCTTAGCTACTGCCACATTCCAAGGTCTCCATGGCCACCAACCCACATTATGACTCATCCTGAGGAGAGTCCATTTAAACTCAGCCTTCTGGGTAGCTCACACAAGAGCCCGCAGATTGAGCGTGCCTTGTCTCCACCAGGCAATGGGAAGGTGAGTAGGCGTTTCTCGGCATCCATGCTTAGGCCCCTGCTCTCGAGTCTTTCTGTATGGGGAATCAAGGGACCATCCAATAGTACTCGACTGTCCTGAAGAAGGAAACTTTGAAGTTTGGAGCAGCTCACAACTCCCAGCGTAGGGAAACCTCCCTGGCCTCATGACGCCCCCACCCCCTTCATGTAAGGGCCGTCGTGGACACAAACTCCAGCTTGAGGCAACATCTGATAATCGCCCTGACCTCACCTGCAGGAGATCTCGATTCAGCCTCTGCAGAGTGGACCTGCCATGCTCTTGGTCCCAAAACTCGTGTTTTCAGACTTCCTTCCTCACAATCCTGGCCACACCCCTCCAGTTTGGCAATTCTGGAGACACAATGCAGCACTCTGCCTGCCCTCCAGAAGAAAAATGTTGCCCTATAGGCCTAACCAGAAACGCCAAATGAGTAACAACCTGCATGCCACTCGACCATACCCCAATTATACTGTCTAGCCTGTGCACTAAAGCCCTGTCTGAAACAGCCTGAGGGCAGACCTCCAGTCCAACACCCAGACAGCTGGCCATAAACAGAGCATATCACACCCACAATGGATTTAGGCCATCAACTCTACCCAACCTCCGTTTTCACCTTCAGAACCTAGACCTTATCTCCACTCACTGCTCAGGAGTGAACGTGATACAAGAATCAGAACTTCTCCTTCGCCTTGGCAAGAAACCTAGTGGTTGGCATGTTTTTCCAAAGTTCAGTGTAGTTGAAACCAGTGTGGCCCATGAGGCCCCGCCCATGTTTATAGGCCACATTGGTCACAAACACACATTGTGTCCCTCAGCCTGATCCCAGGCCTCAGGTAAGGCCTCTCAGTGGTTGGATGAAGAGTCAGCATATTCGGCTTGCCATGCCCCTAGGCCCCAAATTTTACCCATAGTTCGGGTTCTCCCTTCACTTTTCCCCAGGGCTCATCTTTGGAATTCCTAGTTTGGTGGGACACCTGAGGTAACAAACCTGAAAGGAGTCCTCCCATTCCACAGATTGACGAAAAACAATTGGGATCGGGCCAAATCCACAGAGAGGAAGATTCGTCCATGGCCCATGAGGCCTCCCCGACATTCCACGGCCATCTCTGATACAAAATCCAGAGACAAAAGCCTGAGCAAGTGCCTCAGACTCGCTCTTTCTTTATATCCGGAAGAGTTCTTCTCATGGTTTATAGATCGGGCCTGCTATACCTACCTCCCCAAGGCTAAGCTGAGTTTGTGTTTTCAGACTTCTGTCCCCAAAGTCCTGGGCCACACACCTTCCAGGCTGGGGCCCCAGGTGTCACACATTAGGACTGTGTCTACCCAATCCATGGGAAATCTGCCCATTCCATTGTCCAAATCCGTAAAATTAGGAGAACCCTCCAAATCCCTGAGGCCATCCCAATAGTGCAGGTCGCCCGGGACAAACAAGGGCGGTCTGATACCAGCTGAGCATCTACCTCCACTCATACCATAGATGGATGTCCCCTGAGAAGAAGATTGAACCAGACAGGACCCTAGGCCATAATCGGATACATTGCTTTGGTTTACAGGCATGTCTCCTCAAAAGCCTGGATTCCAATACCAGCATAGGTGTTTTTCTGAGGCACCCATCAGAACAAATCTCGTCTCCACAAGGAGACTTTTGCATCGAGCTATGTCAAAAGCTTAGGAGAATACTTCAGGGTCCCGGTGCCACCGCCCCATTTTAAGGCCCTCATGGACACAAACACACATTAGGACGCATCCTCAGGAAAGTCCATTTCAAGTCAGTCACTCCTGTTGCTCACGCAGAATCATCAGATCTAAACTCTCTTGTTGCTAGGAGAAAATTGGAATGCGAGGCCTGCTTCCCAGTCATCCATCCTTGAATGGTGCCCTGGAGTCATTCCATATGGGATGTCCTGAAGCTGCCCAACAGGTCTCAATTGTCCCGCAGAAGGTATCCTTGAAGGGGGCATCCCACAACACCCAACGTGGGAAAACCTCCATGGCCTCGAGATTCCGCTCCCTTCATGAAGGGGCCGTCATGCACATAAACTCCAACGTGAGCCAACGTCTGATCCTCGCCCTGATTTCAGATGCATGAGATATTGGTTCAGATCTACAGTGGTCCCTGCCGTGTCCTCGCCCTGATACACAAGTCTAGCTTGTGTTCTCAGACTTCCGTCCTCACACTCCTGGACACGAAGCCCTCAAGTTTGGCAATTCCGGACCGACAATGAAGCACTCTGCCTGCCCTCTAGAAAAAAATTTTGCCTAATGAGCTGCCCAGACAACTTATATGAGGATAAATCTACATGGCACTCGACTTTACCCAAATTATATAGTCTACGGGGGCACTAATGCACTGTCTGACACAACCTGAGCCCGGACCTCCTGACCAACACCCAGACAGTTGACCGCACACTGAGCACATCAGACCCGCCATGGCCTTAGGTTATCATCTCTTCCCTACCTCCGTTTTCAGGCTTCAGAATCTAGACCTTATCTCCATTCACTGCCCAAGGGTGACTGTGATGCAGAAATCAGAACTCTTCCTTACCCATGGCAAGAAATCTTGTCGTTGGCAGGTTGTCCAACGTTCAGTGTAGGAGAAACCAGGATTCACCATGAGGCCCCGCCCATTCTTGTTTGCGAAGTGGGCATAAACACGCATTGTGACCCTCAGTGTGAGTCCTGTCCTCTAGTAAGTCCTCTCAGTCACTCGACCATTAGATGTCATAATGGGCTTGACATGTCCCTAGGCCCAAATTTGTAACCAGATTTCTGGTTGTACAGTCGGCCCCCCCCCAGGGCTCTACTCTGGAATCCCTCATTTGGTGGAACACCTGAGGTTAAAAAACAAAACAAGGCAAATCACAACAACAAAACGGACTTCTTCCATCCCACAGAATGACCCCAAAATCTTGCGATGGGGACAAACCCCCAGATAGTAAGACTCATCCATTTCCCATGAAGTCAACCGGAAATTTCATGACCATGAGTGACACGATATCCAGAGACAAAAACTTGAGCAAGAGCCTAGCACTCGCCCTTTTTTCATATCCCGAAGAGTTCTCCTCATGGTCTGTAGATCAATCATGCCATACTTATTACCCGAAACATAAGCCGCGTTTGTGTTTTCAGACAACTGTCCAAACAGCTCTGCCTACACACCCTACAGGCTCAGGCCCCTGGAGCCAAACCTGAGGACTGTACTTGCCCTCTCCAAGGGAATTGTATGTGCCCATTCCAATGGCCACAACCTTCTAATAAGATAAACCTCCAAACTCTTTGAGGCCATCCCAATAGTGGTGGCTCTCCAGGAGAAACAGGAGCAATCTGAGCCCATCTGACACCTACATGCACTCAGATGCATAGACTGATGTCCCCAAGGTAAAAAGGTACGAACAGGCCCCTAGGCACTATTGGATTCATTGTTGTGCTATCCAGTCATCTCTCCTCAGAGGCCTGGATTTCAATACCAGCTGTTTCCTGACTCATCCTCAGAACAAATCTCATCTACATATGGGAAACTTGCACGTTGGAGCTGTGTCAAAGCCTCTGTTTGAAAAAACCCTTCAGGGCCCCAGTGCCACCGCTTCATTCCAAGATCTCCATAGACACAAAAACATATTAGGATCCATCCACAGGAGAGTCCATTTCAACTCAGCCTCCTGGGTTGCTCCCCCAGATCCAGCAGATCTAATCTGTCTTGTTGCTAGGACACAATTGGAATGCGAGGTGGGCTACCCAGCCATCCATCCTTAGAACCCTGCTCGGAATCGTTGCCCTGGAGCCAACCAACAGGTCTCAATTGTCCTGCAGAAGAATCTTTGCAGTTTGGAGCTTCTCACAACTAACATCGTGGGAAAACCCCCACGGCCTCGTGGCCCCCCTGCCCCTTCATGAGGGCCATCAGGGACAGAAACACCAACCTGAGCGATCTTCTGATCCTCGCCCTGACATCATAAGCACGAGATCTCAATTCAGGTCTGTAGATTGTTCCTGCCTTGTCCTCACCCAGAAACCTAAGCCTAGCTTGTTCTCAGATTTCCTTCCTCAGACTACTGGCCCACAAGCCTCCAGTTTGAAAACCAGAACTATAATGCAGCACTCTTCCTGCCCTCAGGAAGAAAAACATTGCCCTCTGGGGCTACCCAGAAACTCCAAATGAGGATCAACCTGCACGCCATTCGACTGTACCCCAAATATATAGGCTGACCTGGGCACTATTGCCCTTTTTGACACAGCCTGAGCCTGGATTACCTGGCCCCACACAGAAAGCTGGCCGCTCACTGAGCACATCGGACCCGCCATGGTCTTAGGTCGTCATCTCTTCCCAACCTCGGTTGTCAAGTTTCAGAACCTAGACCTTATCTCCAATCACTGCCCAGGCTTGAAAGTGATGCAGAAAAAACAACTCCTTCCCCGTGGCAAGAAACCATGTGGTTGGCATGTTGTCCAACGTTCAGTGTAGTTGAAACCAGTGTGGCCCATGAAGCCCCGCTCATGTTTGCGGGCCACATTGGTCAAAACCACACATTGTGACCCTCACCCTGATCCCAGTCCTCAATAAGGCCTCTCAGTGGCTGGATGAAGAGGTAGCATATTGGGCTTGCCATGCCCCTAGGCCCCAAATTTTACCCATAGTTCGGGTTCTCCCTTCACTTTTCCCCAGGGTTCTTCTTTGGAATTCCTCTTTTGGCGGGACACCTGAGGTAACAAACCTGAAAGGAGTCCTCCCATTCCACAGATTGACGAAAAACAATTGGGATCGGGCCAAATCCACAGAGAGGAAGATTCGTCCATGGCCCATGAGGCCTCCCCGACATTCCACGGCCATCTCTGATACAAAATACAGAGACAAAAGCTGAGCAAGCGCCTCAGACTCGCTCTTTCTTCATATCCGGAAGAGTTCTCATGGTTTATAGATCGGGCCTGCCATACCTACGTCCCCAAACCTAAGCTGAGTTTGTGTTTTCAGACTTCTGTCCTCAAAGTCCTGGGCCACACACCCTCCAGGCTGGGGCCCCTGGAGTCACACATTAGGACTGTGCCTACCGAATCCATGGGAATTCTGCCGATGCCATTGTCCAAAACAGTAAAATTTGGAGAACCCTACAAATCCCTGAGGCCATCCCAATAGTGCAGGTCGCCCGGGACAAACAAGGGCGGTCTGATACCAGCTGAGCATCTACCTCCACTCATACCATAGATGGATGTCCCCTGAGAAGAAGATTGAACCAGACAGGACCCTAGGCCATAATCGGATACATTGCTTTGGATTACAGGCATGTCTCCTCAAAAGCCTGGATTGCAATACCAGCATCGAGGTTTTCCTGAGGCACCCATCAATCAAATCTCGTCTCCACAAGGAACCTTGTGCATCGAGCTATGTCAAAAGCTTAGGAGAATACTTCAGGGTCCCGGTGCCACCGCCCCATTTTAAGGCCCTCATGGACACAAACACACATTAGGACCCATCCTCAGGAAAGTCCATTTCAAGTCAGCCACCCCGGTTTCTCCCGCAGAGCCATCAGATCTAAACTGTCTTGTTGCTAGGAGACAATTGGAATGCGAGGCGGGCTTCCCAGGCATCCATCCTCGAACGGTGCCCTGGAGTCATTCCATATGGGATGTCCTGGAGCTGCCCAACAAGTCTCAATTGTCCCGCAGAAGGAATCCTTGAAGGGGGCATCCCACAACTCCCAACGTGGGAAAACCTCCATGGCCTCGAGATTCCGCTCCCTTCATGAAGGGGCCGTCATGCGCAGAAACTCCCACCTGAGCCAATGTCTTATCCTCGCCCTGACTTCAGATGCATGAGATATAGGTTCAGATCTACAGGGGTACCTGCCGTGCCCTGGCCCTGAAACCCAAGTCTAGCTTGTGTTCTCAGACTTCCGTCCTCACACTCCAGGCCCCGAAGCCCGGAAGTTTCGCAATTCCAGACCCACAATGCAGCACTCTGCCTGCCCTCTAGAAAAAAAAATTTGGCCTAATGAGCTTCCCAGGCACCTTATATGAGGATAAATCTACATGGCATTCGACTGTACCCAAAGTATATAGTCTAACCTGGGCACTAATGCACTGTCTGACACAACCTGAGCTCGGACCTCCTGACCAACACCCAGACAGCTGACCGCACACTGAGCACATCAGAACTGCCATGGCCTTAGGACATCATCTATTCCCAACTGCGGTTTTTCAGGCTTCAGAACCTAGACCTTATCTCCAACCACTGCCCAGGGGTGCCTGTGATGCAGAAATCAGAACTCGTCCTTACCCATGGCAAGAAACCTTGTGGTTGGCATGTTGTCCAACGTTCAGTGTAGGAGAAACCAGCATTCACCCGCAGGCCCCGCCAATTCTTGAGTGCGAAGAGGGCATAAACACGCATTGTGACCCTCAGCGTGAGTCCTGTGCTCTAGTAAGTCCTCTCAGTGGCTCGATCATTAGATGTCATAATGGGCTTGACATGTCCCTAGGCCACAATTTTAAACCAGATTTCTGGTTGTCCGGTCGGCCCTCCCCAGGGCTCTACTCTGGAATACCTCATTTGGTGAGACACCTGAGGTTAAAAAACAAAACAAAGCAAATCAACAACAACAACAAAACGGACTTCTTCCATTCCCAGAATGACCCAAAAATCTTGGGACGGGGCAAAACCCCAGAGAGTAAGACTCGTCCATTTCCCATGAAGTCACCCGGAAATTTCACGACCATGAGTGACACGATATCCAGAGACAAAAACTTGAGCACGAGCCTCACACTCGCCCTTTTTTCATATCCTGAAGAGTTCTCCTCATGGTCTGTAGATCAGTCCTGCCATACCTATGACCCGAAACATAAGCCGCGTTTGTGTTTTCAGACAACTGTCCAAACAGCTCTGGCCTACACACCCTACAGGCTCAGGCCCCTGGAGCCAAACCTGAGGACTGTACTTGCCCTCTCCAAGGGAATTGTATGTGCCCATTCCAATGGCCACAACCCTACTAATAGGATAAACCTCCAAACTGCCGGAGGCCATCCCAATAGTGGTGGCTTCCCAGGACAAACAGGGGCAATCTGAGCTCATCTGAGCACCTACCTGCCCTCAGACGCATAGACTGATGTCCCCAGAGGTAAAAAGGAACGATCAGGCCCCTAGGCACTAAACGGATCCATTGCTGTGGTATCCAGTCATCTCTCCTCAGAGGCCTGGATTCCAATACCAGCGTATGGCTGTTTCTTGACTCACCCATCAGAAAACATCTCATCTACATATGGGAAACTTGCACGATGGAGCTGTGTCAAAGCCTCTGTTTGGAAAAACCCTTCAGGACCCCAGTGCCACCGCTACATTCCAAGGTCTCCATAGACACAAAAAGACATTAGGACCCATCCACAGGAGAGTCCATTTCAACTCAGCCTCCTGGGTTGCTCCCCCAGATGCAGCAGATCTAACCTGTCTTGTTGCTAGGACACAATTGGAATGCGAGGTGGGCTACCCAGCCATCCATCCTTAGAACCCTGCTCGGAATCGTTGCCCTGGAGCCAACAAACAGGTCTCAATTGTCCTGCAGAAGAATCTTTGCAGTTTGGACCTTCTCACAACTAACATCGTGGGAAAACCCCCACGGCCTCGTGACCACCCCGCCCCTTCATGAAGGGCCATCAGGGACAGAAACACCAAACTGAGCGATCTTCTGATCCTCGCCCTTACATCATAAGCACGAGATCTCGATTCAGGTCTGTAGATTGTTCCTGCCTTGTCCTCACCCAGAAACCTAAGCCTAGCTTGTTCTCAGATTTCCTTCCTCAGACTACTGGCCCACAAGCCTCCAGTTTGAAAACCAGAACTATAATGCAGCACTCTTCCTGCCCTCAGGAAGAAAAACATTGCCCTCTGGGGCTACCCAGAAACTCCAAATGAGGATCAACCTGCACGCCATTTGACTGTACCCCAAATATATAGGCTGACCTGGGCCCTATTGCCCTTTTTGACACAGCCTGAGCCTGGATTACCTGGCCCCACACAGAAAGCTGGCCGCTCACTGAGCACATCGGACCCGCCATGGTCTTAGGTCGTCATCTCTTCCCAACCTCGGTTGTCAAGTTTCAGAACCTAGACCTTATCTCCAATCACTGCCCAGGCTTGAAAGTGATGCAGAAATCACAACTCCTTTCCCGTGGCAACAAACCATGTGGTTGGCATGTTGTCCAACGTTCAGTGTAGTTGAAACCAGTGTGGCCCATCAGGCCCCGCTCATGTTTGCGGGCCACATTGGTCAAAACCACACATTGTGACCCTCACCCTGATCCCAGTCCTCAATAAGGCCTCTCAGATGCTAGATGAAGAGATAGCATATTGGGCTTGCCATGCCCCTAGGCCCCAAATTTTACCCAGAGTTCGGGTTCTCCCTTCACTTTTCCTTAGGGCTCTTCTTTGGAATTCCTCTTTTGGCGGGACACCTGAGGTAACAAACCTGAAAGGAGTCCTCCCTTTCCACAGATTGACGAAAAACAATTGGGATCGGGCCAAATCCACAGAGAGGAAGATTCGTCCATGGCCCATGAGGCCTCCCCGACATTCCACGGCCATCTCTGATACAAAATCCAGAGACAAAAGCCTGAGCAAGCGCCTCAGACTCGCTCTTTCTTCATATCCGGAAGAGTTCTTCTCATGGTTTATAGATCGGGCCTGCCATACTTACGTCCCCAAACCTAAGCTGAGTTTGTGTTTTCAGACTTCTGTCCTTAAAGTCCTGGACCACACACACTCCAGGCTGGGGCCCCTGGAGTCACACATTAGGACTGTGCCTACCCAATTCATGGGAATTCTGCCGATGCCATTGTCCAAAACAGTAAAATTTGGAGAACCCTACAAATCCCTGAGGCCATCCCAATAGTGCAGGTCGCCTGGGACAAACAAGGGCGGTCTGATACCAGCTGAGCATCTACCTCCACTCATACCATAGATGGATGTCCCCTGAGAAGAAGATTGAACCAGACAGGACCCTAGGCCATAATCGGATACATTGCTTTGGATTACAGGCTTGTCTCCTCAAAAGCCTGGATTCCAATACCAGCATAGAGGTTTTCCTGAGGCACCCATCAAAACAAATCTCGTCTCCACAAGGAACCTTGTGCATCGAGCTATGTCAAAAGCTTAGGAGAATACTTCAGGGTCCCGGTGCCACCGCCCCATTTTAAGGCCCTCATGGACACAAACACACATTAGGACCCATCCTCAGGAAAGTCCATTTCAAGACAGCCACCCCGGTTTCTCCCGCAGAGCCATCAGATCTAAACTGTCTTGTTGCTAGGAGACAATTGGAATGCGAGGCGGGCTTCCCAGGCATCCATCCTCGAACGGTGCCCTGGAGTCATTCCATATGGGATGTCCTGGAGCTGCCCAACAAGTCTCAATTGTCCCGCAGAAGGAATCCTTGAAGGGGGCATCCCACAACTCCCAACGTGGGAAAACCTCCATGGCCTCGAGATTCCGCTCCCTTCATGAAGGGGCCGTCATGCACAGAAACTCCAACCTGAGCCAACGTCTGATCCTCGCCCTGACTTCAGATGCATGAGATATAGGTTCAGATCTACAGGTGTACCTGCCGTGCCCTGGCCCTGAAACCCAAGTCTAGCTTGTGTTTTCAGACTTCCCTCCTCACACTCCCGGCCCCGAAGCCCAGAAGTTTTGCAATTCCAGACCCACAATGCAGCACTCTGCCTGCCCTCTAGAAAAAAAATTTGGCCTAATGAGCTTCCCAGGCACCTTATATGAGGATAAATCTACATGGCATTCGACTGTACCCAAAGTATATAGTCTAACCTGGGCACTAATGCACTGACACAACCTGAGCTCGGACCTCCTGACCAACACCCAGACTGCTGACCGCACACTGAGCACATCAGAACCGCCATGGCCTTAGGTCATCATCTATTCCCAACTGCGGTTTTTCAGGCTTCAGAACCTAGACCTTATCTCCAACCACTGCCCAGGGGTGCCTGTGATGCAGAAATCAGAACTCGTCCTTACCCATGGCAAGAAACCTTGTGGTTGGCATGTTGTCCAACGTTCAGTGTAGGAGAAACCAGCATTCACCCGCAGGCCCCGCCAATTCTTGAGTGCGAAGAGGGCATAAACACGCATTGTGACCCTCAGCGTGAGTCCTGTGCTCTAATAAGTCCTCTAAGTGGCTCGACCATTAGATGTCATAATGGGCTTGACATGTCCCTAGGCCACAATTTTTAACCAGATTTCTGGTTGTCCGGTCGGCCCTCCCCAGGGCTCTACTCTGGAATACCTCATTTGGTGAAACACCTGCGGTTAAAAAACAAAACAAAGCAAATCAACAACAACAACAAAACGGACTTCTTCCATTCCCAGAATGACCCAAAAATCTTGGGACGGGGCAAAACCCCAGAGAGTAAGACTCGTCCATTTCCCATGAAGTCACCCGGAAATTTCACGACCATGAGTGACACGATATCCAGAGACAAAAACTTGAGCACGAGCCTCACACTCGCCCTTTTTTCATATCCTGAAGAGTTCTCCTCATGGTCTGTAGATCAGTCCTGCCATACCTATGACCCGAAACATAAGCCGCGTTTGTGTTTTCAGACAACTGTCCAAACAGCTCTGGCCTACACACCCTACAGGCTCAGGCCCCTGGAGCCAAACCTGAGGACTGTACTTGCCCTCTCCAAGGGAATTGTAAGTGCCCATTCCAATGGCCACAACCCTACTAATAGGATAAACCTCCAAACTGCCGGAGGCCATCCCAACAGTGGTGGCTTCCCAGGACAAACAGGGGCAATCTGAGCTCATCTGAGCACCTACCTGCCCTCAGACGCATAGACTGATGTCCCCAGAGGTAAAAAGGAACGAACAGGCCCCTAGGCACTAAACGGATCCATTGCTGTGGTATCCAGTCATCTCTCCTCAGAGGCCTGGATTCCAATACCAGCGTATGGCTGTTTCTTGACTCACCCATCAGAAAACATCTCATCTACATATGGGAAACTTGCACGATGGAGCTGTGTCAAAGCCTCTGTTTGGAAAAACCCTTCAGGACCCCAGTGCCACCGCTACATTCCAAGGTCTCCATAGACACAAAAAGACATTAGGACCCATCCACAGGAGAGTCCATTTCAACTCAGCCTCCTGGGTTGCTCCCCCAGATGCAGCAGATCTAACCTGTCTTGTTGCTAGGACACAATTGGAATGCGAGGTGGGCTACCCAGCCATCCATCCTTAGAACCCTGCTCGGTATCGTTGCCCTGGAGCCAACAAACAGGTCTCAATTGTCCTGCAGAAGAATCTTTGCAGTTTGGAGCTTCTCACAACTAACATCGTGGGAAAACCCCCACGGCCTCGTGACCACCCCGCCCCTTCATGAAGGGCCATCAGGGACAGAAACACCAAACTGAGCGATCTTCTGATCCTCGCCCTTACATCATAAGCACGAGATCTCGATTCAGGTCTGTAGATTGTTCCTGCCTTGTCCTCACCCAGAAACCTAAGCCTAGCTTGTTCTCAGATTTCCTTCCTCAGACTACTGGCCCACAAGCCTCCAGTTTGAAAACCAGAACTATAATGCAGCACTCTTCCTGCCCTCAGGAAGAAAAACATTGCCCTCTGGGGCTACCCAGAAACTCCAAATGAGGATCAACCTGCACGCCATTTGACTGTACCCCAAATATATAGGCTGACCTGGGCCCTATTGCCCTTTTTGACACAGCCTGAGCCTGGATTACCTGGCCCCACACAGAAAGCTGGCCGCTCACTGAGCACATCGGACCCGCCATGGTCTTAGGTCGTCATCTCTTCCCAACCTCGGTTGTCAAGTTTCAGAACCTAGACCTTATCTCCAATCACTGCCCAGGCTTGAAAGTGATGCAGAAATCACAACTCCTTTCCCGTGGCAACAAACTATGTGGTTGGCATGTTGTCCAACGTTCAGTGTAGTTGAAACCAGTGTGGCCCATCAGGCCCCGCTCATGTTTGCGGGCCACATTGGTCAAAACCACACATTGTGACCCTCACCCTGATCCCAGTCCTCAATAAGGCCTCTCAGATGCTAGATGAAGAGATAGCATATTGGGCTTGCCATGCCCCTAGGCCCCAAATTTTACCCAGAGTTCGGGTTCTCCCTTCACTTTTCCTTAGGGCTCTTCTTTGGAATTCCTCTTTTGGCGGGACACCTGAGGTAACAAACCTGAAAGGAGTCCACCCTTTCCACAGATTGACGAAAAACAATTGGGATCGGGCCAAATCCATAGAGAGGAAGATTCGTCCATGGCCCATGAGGCCTCCCCGACATTCCACGGCCATCTCTGATACAAAATCCAGAGACAAAAGCCTGAGCAAGCGCCTCAGACTCGCTCTTTCTTCATATCCGGAAGAGTTCTTCTCATGGTTTATAGATCGGGCCTGCCATACTTACGTCCCCAAACCTAAGCTGAGTTTGTGTTTTCAGACTTCTGTCCTTAAAGTCCTGGACCACACACACTCCAGGCTGGGGCCCCTGGAGTCACACATTAGGACTGTGCCTACCCAATTCATGGGAATTCTGCCGATGCCATTGTCCAAAACAGTAAAATTTGGAGAACCCTACAAATCCCTGAGGCCATCCCAATAGTGCAGGTCGCCTGGGACAAACAAGGGCGGTCTGATACCAGCTGAGCATCTACCTCCACTCATACCATAGATGGATGTCCCCTGAGAAGAAGATTGAACCAGACAGGACCCTAGGCCATAATCGGATACATTGCTTTGGATTACAGGCTTGTCTCCTCAAAAGCCTGGATTCCAATACCAGCATAGAGGTTTTCCTGAGGCACCCATCAAAACAAATCTCGTCTCCACAAGGAACCTTGTGCATCGAGCTATGTCAAAAGCTTAGGAGAATACTTCAGGGTCCCGGTGCCACCGCCCCATTTTAAGGCCCTCATGGACACAAACACACATTAGGACCCATCCTCAGGAAAGTCCATTTCAAGTCAGCCACCCCGGTTTCTCCCGCAGAGCCATCAGATCTAAACTGTCTTGTTGCTAGGAGACAATTGGAATGCGAGGCGGGCTTCCCAGGCATCCATCCTCGAACGGTGCCCTGGAGTCATTCCATATGGGATGTCCTGGAGCTGCCCAACAAGTCTCAATTGTCCCGCAGAAGGAATCCTTGAAGGGGGCATCCCACAACTCCCAACGTGGGAAAACCTCCATGGCCTCGAGATTCCGCTCCCTTCATGAAGGGGCCGTCATGCACAGAAACTCCAACCTGAGCCAACGTCTGATCCTCGCCCTGACTTCAGATGCATGAGATATAGGTTCAGATCTACAGGTGTACCTGCCGTGCCCTGGCCCTGAAACCCAAGTCTAGCTTGTGTTTTCAGACTTCCCTCCTCACACTCCCGGCCCCGAAGCCCAGAAGTTTTGCAATTCCAGACCCACAATGCAGCACTCTGCCTGCCCTCTAGAAAAAAAATTTGGCCTAATGAGCTTCCCAGGCACCTTATATGAGGATAAATCTACATGGCATTCGACTGTACCCAAAGTATATAGTCTAACCTGGGCACTAATGCACTGACACAACCTGAGCTCGGACCTCCTGACCAACACCCAGACTGCTGACCGCACACTGAGCACATCAGAACCGCCATGGCCTTAGGTCATCATCTATTCCCAACTGCGGTTTTTCAGGCTTCAGAACCTAGACCTTATCTCCAACCACTGCCCAGGGGTGCCTGTGATGCAGAAATCAGAACTCGTCCTTACCCATGGCAAGAAACCTTGTGGTTGGCATGTTGTCCAACGTTCAGTGTAGGAGAAACCAGCATTCACCCGCAGGCCCCGCCAATTCTTGAGTGCGAAGAGGGCATAAACACGCATTGTGACCCTCAGCGTGAGTCCTGTGCTCTAATAAGTCCTCTAAGTGGCTCGACCATTAGATGTCATAATGGGCTTGACATGTCCCTAGGCCACAATTTTTAACCAGATTTCTGGTTGTCCGGTCGGCCCTCCCCAGGGCTCTACTCTGGAATACCTCATTTGGTGAAACACCTGCGGTTAAAAAACAAAACAAAGCAAATCAACAACAACAACAAAACGGACTTCTTCCATTCCCAGAATGACCCAAAAATCTTGGGACGGGGCAAAACCCCAGAGAGTAAGACTCGTCCATTTCCCATGAAGTCACCCGGAAATTTCACGACCATGAGTGACACGATATCCAGAGACAAAAACTTGAGCACGAGCCTCACACTCGCCCTTTTTTCATATCCTGAAGAGTTCTCCTCATGGTCTGTAGATCAGTCCTGCCATACCTATGACCCGAAACATAAGCCGCGTTTGTGTTTTCAGACAACTGTCCAAACAGCTCTGGCCTACACACCCTACAGGCTCAGGCCCCTGGAGCCAAACCTGAGGACTGTACTTGCCCTCTCCAAGGGAATTGTAAGTGCCCATTCCAATGGCCACAACCCTACTAATAGGATAAACCTCCAAACTGCCGGAGGCCATCCCAACAGTGGTGGCTTCCCAGGACAAACAGGGGCAATCTGAGCTCATCTGAGCACCTACCTGCCCTCAGACGCATAGACTGATGTCCCCAGAGGTAAAAAGGAACGAACAGGCCCCTAGGCACTAAACGGATCCATTGCTGTGGTATCCAGTCATCTCTCCTCAGAGGCCTGGATTTCAATACCAGCGTATGGCTGTTTCTTGACTCACCCATCAGAAAACATCTCATCTACATATGGGAAACTTGCACGATGGAGCTGTGTCAAAGCCTCTGTTTGGAAAAACCCTTCAGGACCCCAGTGCCACCGCTACATTCCAAGGTCTCCATAGACACAAAAAGACATTAGGACCCATCCACAGGAGAGTCCATTTCAACTCAGCCTCCTGGGTTGCTCCCCCAGATGCAGCAGATCTAACCTGTCTTGTTGCTAGGACACAATTGGAATGCGAGGTGGGCTACCCAGCCATCCATCCTTAGAACCCTGCTCGGAATCGTTGCCCTGGAGCCAACAAACAGGTCTCAATTGTCCTGCAGAAGAATCTTTGCAGTTTGGAGCTTCTCACAACTAACATCGTGGGAAAACCCCCACGGCCTCGTGACCACCCCGCCCCTTCATGAAGGGCCATCAGGGACAGAAACACCAAACTGAGCGATCTTCTGATCCTCGCCCTTACATCATAAGCACGAGATCTCGATTCAGGTCTGTAGATTGTTCCTGCCTTGTCCTCACCCAGAAACCTAAGCCTAGCTTGTTCTCAGATTTCCTTCCTCAGACTACTGGCCCACAAGCCTCCAGTTTGAAAACCAGAACTATAATGCAGCACTCTTCCTGCCCTCAGGAAGAAAAACATTGCCCTCTGGGGCTACCCAGAAACTCCAAATGAGGATCAACCTGCACGCCATTTGACTGTACCCCAAATATATAGGCTGACCTGGGCCCTATTGCCCTTTTTGACACAGCCTGAGCCTGGATTACCTGGCCCCACACAGAAAGCTGGCCGCTCACTGAGCACATCGGACCCGCCATGGTCTTAGGTCGTCATCTCTTCCCAACCTCGGTTGTCAAGTTTCAGAACCTAGACCTTATCTCCAATCACTGCCCAGGCTTGAAAGTGATGCAGAAATCACAACTCCTTTCCCGTGGCAACAAACCATGTGGTTGGCATGTTGTCCAACGTTCAGTGTAGTTGAAACCAGTGTGGCCCATCAGGCCCCGCTCATGTTTGCGGGCCACATTGGTCAAAACCACACATTGTGACCCTCACCCTGATCCCAGTCCTCAATAAGGCCTCTCAGATGCTAGATGAAGAGATAGCATATTGGGCTTGCCATGCCCCTAGGCCCCAAATTTTACCCAGAGTTCGGGTTCTCCCTTCACTTTTCCTTAGGGCTCTTCTTTGGAATTCCTCTTTTGGCGGGACACCTGAGGTAACAAACCTGAAAGGAGTCCACCCTTTCCACAGATTGACGAAAAACAATTGGGATCGGGCCAAATCCACAGAGAGGAAGATTCGTCCATGGCCCATGAGGCCTCCCCGACATTCCACGGCCATCTCTGATACAAAATCCAGAGACAAAAGCCTGAGCAAGCGCCTCAGACTCGCTCTTTCTTCATATCCGGAAGAGTTCTTCTCATGGTTTATAGATCGGGCCTGCCATACTTACGTCCCCAAACCTAAGCTGAGTTTGTGTTTTCAGACTTCTGTCCTTAAAGTCCTGGGCCACACACACTCCAGGCTGGGGCCCCTGGAGTCACAAATTAGGACTGTGCCTACCCAATTCATGGGAATTCTGCCGATGCCATTGTCCAAAACAGTAAAATTTGGAGAACCCTACAAATCCCTGAGGCCATCCCAATAGTGCAGGTCGCCTGGGACAAACAAGGGCGGTCTGATACCAGCTGAGCATCTACCTCCACTCATACCATAGATGGATGTCCCCTGAGAAGAAGATTGAACCAGACAGGACCCTAAGCCATAATCGGATACATTGCTTTGGATTACAGGCTTGTCTCCTCAAAAGCCTGGATTCCAATACCAGCATAGAGGTTTTCCTGAGGCACCCATCAAAACAAATCTCGTCTCCACAAGGAACCTTGTGCATCGAGCTATGTCAAAAGCTTAGGAGAATACTTCAGTGTCCCGGTGCCACCGCCCCATTTTAAGGCCCTCATGGACACAAACACACATTAGGACCCATCCTCAGGAAAGTCCATTTCAAGTCAGCCACCCCGGTTTCTCCCGCAGAGCCATCAGAACTAAACTGTCTTGTTGCAACGAGACAATTGGAATGCGAGGCGGGCTTCCCAGGCATCCATCCTCGAACGGTGCCCTGGAGTCATTCCATATGGGATGTCCTGGAGCTGCCCAACAAGTCTCAATTGTCCCGCAGAAGGAATCCTTGAAGGGGGCATCCCACAACTCCCAACGTGGGAAAACCTCCATGGCCTCGAGATTCCGCTCCCTTCATGAAGGGGCCGTCATGCACAGAAACTCCAACCTGAGCCAACGTCTGATCCTCGCCCTGACTTCAGATGCATGAGATATAGGTTCAGATCTACAGGTGTACCTGCCGTGCCCTGGCCCTGAAACCCAAGTCTAGCTTGTGTTTTCAGACTTCCCTCCTCACACTCCCGTCCCCGAAGCCCAGAAGTTTTGCAATTCCAGACCCACAATGCAGCACTCTGCCTGCCCTCTAGAAAAAAAATTTGGCCTAATGAGCTTCCCAGGCACCTTATATGAGGATAAATCTACATGGCATTCGACTGTACCCAAAGTATATAGTCTAACCTGGGCACTAATGCACTGTCTGACACAACCTGAGCTCGGACCTCCTGACCAACACCCAGACAGCTGACCGCACACTGAGCACATCAGAACCGCCATGGCCTTAGGTCATCATCTATTCCCAACTGCGGTTTTTCAGGCTTCAGAACCTAGACCTTATCTCCAACCACTGCCCAGGGGTGCCTGTGATGCAGAAATCAGAACTCGTCCTTACCCATGGCAAGAAACCTTGTGGTTGGCATGTTGTCCAACGTTCAGTGTAGGAGAAACCAGCATTCACCCGCAGGCCCCGCCAATTCTTGAGTGCGAAGAGGGCATAAACACGCATTGTGACCCTCAGCGTGAGTCCTGTGCTCTAATAAGTCCTCTAAGTGGCTCGACCATTAGATGTCATAATGGGCTTGACATGTCCCTAGGCCACAATTTTTAACCAGATTTCTGGTTGTCCGGTCGGCCCTCCCCAGGGCTCTACTCTGGAATACCTCATTTGGTGAAACACCTGCGGTTAAAAAACAAAACAAAGCAAATCAACAACAACAACAAAACGGACTTCTTCCATTCCCAGAATGACCCAAAAATCTTGGGACGGGGCAAAACCCCAGAGAGTAAGACTCGTCCATTTCCCATGAAGTCACCCGGAAATTTCACGACCATGAGTGACACGATATCCAGAGACAAAAACTTGAGCACGAGCCTCACACTCGCCCTTTTTTCATATCCTGAAGAGTTCTCCTCATGGTCTGTAGATCAGTCCTGCCATACCTATGACCCGAAACATAAGCCGCGTTTGTGTTTTCAGACAACTGTCCAAACAGCTCTGGCCTACACACCCTACAGGCTCAGGCCCCTGGAGCCAAACCTGAGGACTGTACTTGCCCTCTCCAAGGGAATTGTAAGTGCCCATTCCAATGGCCACAACCCTACTAATAGGATAAACCTCCAAACTGCCGGAGGCCATCCCAACAGTGGTGGCTTCCCAGGACAAACAGGGGCAATCTGAGCTCATCTGAGCACCTACCTGCCCTCAGACGCATAGACTGATGTCCCCAGAGGTAAAAAGGAACGAACAGGCCCCTAGGCACTAAACGGATCCATTGCTGTGGTATCCAGTCATCTCTCCTCAGAGGCCTGGATTCCAATACCAGCGTATGGCTGTTTCTTGACTCACCCATCAGAAAACATCTCATCTACATATGGGAAACTTGCACGATGGAGCTGTGTCAAAGCCTCTGTTTGGAAAAACCCTTCAGGACCCCAGTGCCACCGCTACATTCCAAGGTCTCCATAGACACAAAAAGACATTAGGACCCATCCACAGGAGAGTCCATTTCAACTCAGCCTCCTGGGTTGCTCCCCCAGATGCAGCAGATCTAACCTGTCTTGTTGCTAGGACACAATTGGAATGCGAGGTGGGCTACCCAGCCATCCATCCTTAGAACCCTGCTCGGAATCGTTGCCCTGGAGCCAACAAACAGGTCTCAATTGTCCTGCAGAATAATCTTTGCAGTTTGGAGCTTCTCACAACTAACATCGTGGGAAAACCCCCACGGCCTCGTGACCACCCCGCCCCTTCATGAAGGGCCATCAGGGACAGAAACACCAAACTGAGCGATCTTCTGATCCTCGCCCTTACATCATAAGCACGAGATCTCGATTCAGGTCTGTAGATTGTTCCTGCCTTGTCCTCACCCAGAAACCTAAGCCTAGCTTGTTCTCAGATTTCCTTCCTCAGACTACTGGCCCACAAGCCTCCAGTTTGAAAACCAGAACTATAATGCAGCACTCTTCCTGCCCTCAGGAAGAAAAACATTGCCCTCTGGGGCTACCCAGAAACTCCAAATGAGGATCAACCTGCACGCCATTTGACTGTACCCCAAATATATAGGCTGACCTGGGCCCTATTGCCCTTTTTGACACAGCCTGAGCCTGGATTACCTGGCCCCACACAGAAAGCTGGCCGCTCACTGAGCACATCGGACCCGCCATGGTCTTAGGTCGTCATCTCTTCCCAACCTCGGTTGTCAAGTTTCAGAACCTAGACCTTATCTCCAATCACTGCCCAGGCTTGAAAGTGATGCAGAAATCACAACTCCTTTCCCGTGGCAACAAACCATGTGGTTGGCATGTTGTCCAACGTTCAGTGTAGTTGAAACCAGTGTGGCCCATCAGGCCCCGCTCATGTTTGCGGGCCACATTGGTCAAAACCACACATTGTGACCCTCACCCTGATCCCAGTCCTCAATAAGGCCTCTCAGATGCTAGATGAAGAGATAGCATATTGGGCTTGCCATGCCCCTAGGCCCCAAATTTTACCCAGAGTTCGGGTTCTCCCTTCACTTTTCCTTAGGGCTCTTCTTTGGAATTCCTCTTTTGGCGGGACACCTGAGGTAACAAACCTGAAAGGAGTCCACCCTTTCCACAGATTGACGAAAAACAATTGGGATCGGGCCAAATCCACAGAGAGGAAGATTCGTCCATGGCCCATGAGGCCTCCCCGACATTCCACGGCCATCTCTGATACAAAATCCAGAGACAAAAGCCTGAGCAAGCGCCTCAGACTCGCTCTTTCTTCATATCCGGAAGAGTTCTTCTCATGGTTTATAGATCGGGCCTGCCATACTTACGTCCCCAAACCTAAGCTGAGTTTGTGTTTTCAGACTTCTGTCCTTAAAGTCCTGGGCCACACACACTCCAGGCTGGGGCCCCTGGAGTCACAAATTAGGACTGTGCCTACCCAATTCATGGGAATTCTGCCGATGCCATTGTCCAAAACAGTAAAATTTGGAGAACCCTACAAATCCCTGAGGCCATCCCAATAGTGCAGGTCGCCTGGGACAAACAAGGGCGGTCTGATACCAGCTGAGCATCTACCTCCACTCATACCATAGATGGATGTCCCCTGAGAAGAAGATTGAACCAGACAGGACCCTAAGCCATAATCGGATACATTGCTTTGGATTACAGGCTTGTCTCCTCAAAAGCCTGGATTCCAATACCAGCATAGAGGTTTTCCTGAGGCACCCATCAAAACAAATCTCGTCTCCACAAGGAACCTTGTGCATCGAGCTATGTCAAAAGCTTAGGAGAATACTTCAGTGTCCCGGTGCCACCGCCCCATTTTAAGGCCCTCATGGACACAAACACACATTAGGACCCATCCTCAGGAAAGTCCATTTCAAGTCAGCCACCCCGGTTTCTCCCGCAGAGCCATCAGAACTAAACTGTCTTGTTGCAACGAGACAATTGGAATGCGAGGCGGGCTTCCCAGGCATCCATCCTCGAACGGTGCCCTGGAGTCATTCCATATGGGATGTCCTGGAGCTGCCCAACAAGTCTCAATTGTCCCGCAGAAGGAATCCTTGAAGGGGGCATCCCACAACTCCCAACGTGGGAAAACCTCCATGGCCTCGAGATTCCGCTCCCTTCATGAAGGGGCCGTCATGCACAGAAACTCCAACCTGAGCCAACGTCTGATCCTCGCCCTGACTTCAGATGCATGAGATATAGGTTCAGATCTACAGGTGTACCTGCCGTGCCCTGGCCCTGAAACCCAAGTCTAGCTTGTGTTTTCAGACTTCCCTCCTCACACTCCCGTCCCCGAAGCCCAGAAGTTTTGCAATTCCAGACCCACAATGCAGCACTCTGCCTGCCCTCTAGAAAAAAAATTTGGCCTAATGAGCTTCCCAGGCACCTTATATGAGGATAAATCTACATGGCATTCGACTGTACCCAAAGTATATAGTCTAACCTGGGCACTAATGCACTGTCTGACACAACCTGAGCTCGGACCTCCTGACCAACACCCAGACAGCTGACCGCACACTGAGCACATCAGAACCGCCATGGCCTTAGGTCATCATCTATTCCCAACTGCGGTTTTTCAGGCTTCAGAACCTAGACCTTATCTCCAACCACTGCCCAGGGGTGCCTGTGATGCAGAAATCAGAACTCGTCCTTACCCATGGCAAGAAACCTTGTGGTTGGCATGTTGTCCAACGTTCAGTGTAGGAGAAACCAGCATTCACCCGCAGGCCCCGCCAATTCTTGAGTGCGAAGAGGGCATAAACACGCATTGTGACCCTCAGCGTGAGTCCTGTGCTCTAATAAGTCCTCTAAGTGGCTCGACCATTAGATGTCATAATGGGCTTGACATGTCCCTAGGCCACAATTTTTAACCAGATTTCTGGTTGTCCGGTCGGCCCTCCCCAGGGCTCTACTCTGGAATACCTCATTTGGTGAAACACCTGCGGTTAAAAAACAAAACAAAGCAAATCAACAACAACAACAAAACGGACTTCTTCCATTCCCAGAATGACCCAAAAATCTTGGGACGGGGCAAAACCCCAGAGAGTAAGACTCGTCCATTTCCCATGAAGTCACCCGGAAATTTCACGACCATGAGTGACACGATATCCAGAGACAAAAACTTGAGCACGAGCCTCACACTCGCCCTTTTTTCATATCCTGAAGAGTTCTCCTCATGGTCTGTAGATCAGTCCTGCCATACCTATGACCCGAAACATAAGCCGCGTTTGTGTTTTCAGACAACTGTCCAAACAGCTCTGGCCTACACACCCTACAGGCTCAGGCCCCTGGAGCCAAACCTGAGGACTGTACTTGCCCTCTCCAAGGGAATTGTAAGTGCCCATTCCAATGGCCACAACCCTACTAATAGGATAAACCTCCAAACTGCCGGAGGCCATCCCAACAGTGGTGGCTTCCCAGGACAAACAGGGGCAATCTGAGCTCATCTGAGCACCTACCTGCCCTCAGACGCATAGACTGATGTCCCCAGAGGTAAAAAGGAACGAACAGGCCCCTAGGCACTAAACGGATCCATTGCTGTGGTATCCAGTCATCTCTCCTCAGAGGCCTGGATTCCAATACCAGCGTATGGCTGTTTCTTGACTCACCCATCAGAAAACATCTCATCTACATATGGGAAACTTGCACGATGGAGCTGTGTCAAAGCCTCTGTTTGGAAAAACCCTTCAGGACCCCAGTGCCACCGCTACATTCCAAGGTCTCCATAGACACAAAAAGACATTAGGACCCATCCACAGGAGAGTCCATTTCAACTCAGCCTCCTGGGTTGCTCCCCCAGATGCAGCAGATCTAACCTGTCTTGTTGCTAGGACACAATTGGAATGCGAGGTGGGCTACCCAGCCATCCATCCTTAGAACCCTGCTCGGAATCGTTGCCCTGGAGCCAACAAACAGGTCTCAATTGTCCTGCAGAAGAATCTTTGCAGTTTGGAGCTTCTCACAACTAACATCGTGGGAAAACCCCCACGGCCTCGTGACCACCCCGCCCCTTCATGAAGGGCCATCAGGGACAGAAACACCAAACTGAGCGATCTTCTGATCCTCGCCCTTACATCATAAGCACGAGATCTCGATTCAGGTCTGTAGATTGTTCCTGCCTTGTCCTCACCCAGAAACCTAAGCCTAGCTTGTTCTCAGATTTCCTTCCTCAGACTACTGGCCCACAAGCCTCCAGTTTGAAAACCAGAACTATAATGCAGCACTCTTCCTGCCCTCAGGAAGAAAAACATTGCCCTCTGGGGCTACCCAGAAACTCCAAATGAGGATCAACCTGCACGCCATTTGACTGTACCCCAAATATATAGGCTGACCTGGGCCCTATTGCCCTTTTTGACACAGCCTGAGCCTGGATTACCTGGCCCCACACAGAAAGCTGGCCGCTCACTGAGCACATCGGACCCGCCATGGTCTTAGGTCGTCATCTCTTCCCAACCTCGGTTGTCAAGTTTCAGAACCTAGACCTTATCTCCAATCACTGCCCAGGCTTGAAAGTGATGCAGAAATCACAACTCCTTTCCCGTGGCAACAAACCATGTGGTTGGCATGTTGTCCAACGTTCAGTGTAGATGAATCCAATGTGGCTCATGAGGCCCCACTCATGTTTGCGGGCCACATTGGTCAAAACCACACATTGTGACCCTCACCCTGATCCCAGTCCTCAATAAGGCCTCTCAGTGGCTGGAAGAAGAGATAGCATATTGGGTTTCCCATGCCCCTAGGCCCCAAATTTTACCCATAGTTCGGGTTCTCCTTTCACTTTTCCCCAGGGCTCTTCTTTGGAATTCCTCTTTTGGCGGGACACCTGAGGTAACAAACCTGAAAGGAATCCTCCCATTCCACAGATTGACGAAAAACAATTGGGATCGGGCCAAATCCACAGAGAGGAAGATTCGTCCATGGCCCATGAGGCCTCCCCGACATTCCACGGCCATCTCTGATACAAAATCCAGAGACAAAAGCCTGAGCAAGCACCTCAGACTCGCTCTTTCTTCATATCCGGAAGAGTTCTTCTCATGGTTTATAGATTGGGCCTGCCATACCTACGTCCCCAAACCTAAGCTGAGTTTGTGTTTTCAGACTTCTGTCCTCAAAGTCCTGGGCCACACACACTCCAGGCTCGGGCCCCTGGAATCACACATTAGGACTGTGCCTACCCAATCCATGGGAATTCTGCCGATGCCATTGTCCAAAACAGTAAAATTTGGAGAATCCTACAAATCCCTGAGGCCATCCCAATAGTGCAGGTCGCCTGGGACAAACAAGGGCGGTCTGATACCAGCTGAGCATCTACCTCCACTCATACCATAGATGGATGTCCCCTGAGAAGAAGATTGAACCAGACAGGACCCTAGGCCATAATCGGATACATTGCTTTGGATTACAGGCATGTCTCCTCAAAAGCCTGGATTGCAATACCAGCATCGAGGTTTTCCTGAGGCACCCATCAAAACAAATCTCGTCTCCACAAGGAACGTTGTGCATCGAGCTATGTCAAAAGCTTAGGAGAACACTTCAGCGTCTCGGTGCGACCGCCCCATTTTAAGGCCCTCATGGACACAAACACACATTAGGACCCATCCTCAGGAAAGTCCATTTCAAGTCAGCAACCCCGGTTTCTCTCGCAGAGCCATTAGATCTAAACGGTCTTGTTGCTGGGAGACAATTGGAATGCGAGGCCGGCTTCCCAGGCATCCAACCTCGAACAGTGCCCTGGAGTCATTCCATATGGGATGTCCTGAAGCTGCCCAACAGGTCTCAATTGTCCCGCAGAAGGTATCCTTGAAGGGGGCATCCCACAACACCCAACGTGGGAAAACCTCCATGGCCTCGAGATTCCGCTCCCTTCATGAAGGGGCCGTCATGCACAGAAACTCCAACCTGAGCCAACATCTGATCCTCGCCCTGACTTCAGATGCATGAGATATAGGTTCAGATCTACAGTGGTACCTGCCGTGTCCTCGCCCTGAAACCCAAGTCTAGCTTGTGTTCTCAGACTGCGTCCTCACACTCCTGGACACGAATCCCTCAAGTTTAAAATTCCGGACCGACAATTAAGCACTCTGCCTGCCCTCTAGAAAACAAATTTTGCCTAATGAGCTGCCCAGACAACTTATATGAGGATAAATCTACATGTCACCAGACTGTACCCAAAGTATATAGTCTAACCTGGGCACTAATGCACTGTCTAACACAACCTGAGCTCGGACCTCCTGACCAACACCCAGACAGCTGACCGCACACTGAGCACATCAGAACCGCCATGGCCTTAGGCCATCATCTCTTCCCAACTGCGGTTTTTCAGGCTTCAGAACCTAGACCTTATCTCCAACCACTGCCCAGGGGTGCCTGTGATGCAGAAATCAGAACTCGTCCTTACCCATGGCAAGAAACCTTGTGGTTGGCATGTTGTCCAACGTTCAGTGTAGGAGAAACCAGCATTCACCCGCAGGCCACGCCAATTCTTGAGTGCGAAGAGGGCATACACGCATTGTGACCCTCAGCGTGAGTCCTGTGCTCTAGTAAGTCCTCTCAGTGGCTCGACCATTAGATGTCATAATGGGCTTAACATGTCCCGAGGCCCCAATTTTAAACCAGATTTCTGGTTGTCCGGTCGGCCCTCCCCAGGGCTCTACTCTGGAATACCTCATTTGGTGAGACACCTGAGGTTAAAAAAACAATACAAAGCAAATCAACAAAAACAACAAAACGGACTTCTTCCATTCCCAGAATGACCCAAAAATCTTGGGACGGGGCAAAACTTCAGAGAGTAAGACTCGTCCATTTCCCATGAAGTCACCGGAAATTTCACGAACATGAGTGACACGATATCCAGAGACAAAAACTTGAGCACGAGCCTCACACTCGCCCTTTTTTCATATCCTGAAGAGTTCTCCTCATGGTCTGTAGATCAGTCCTGCCATACCTATGACCCGAAACATAAGCCGCGTTTGTGTTTTCAGACAACTGTCCAAATAGCTCTGGCCTACACACCCTACAGGCTCAGGCCCCTGGAGCTAAACCTGAGAACTGTACTTGCCCTCTCCAAGGGAATTGTATGTGCCCATTCCAATGGCCACAACCCTACTAATAGCATAAACCTCCAAACTGCGGAGGCCATCCCAACAGTGGTGGCTTCCCAGGACAAACAGGGGCAATCTGAGCTCATCTGAGCACCTACCTGCACTCAGACGCAAGACTGACGTCCCCAGAGGTAAAAAGGAACGAACAGGCCCCTAGGCACTAAACGGATCCATTGCTGTGGTATCCAGTCATCTCTCCTCAGAGGCCTGGATTCCAATACCAGCGTATGGCTGTTTCTTGACTCACCCATCAGAAAACATCTCATCTACATATGGGAAACTTGCACGTTGGAGCTGTGTCAAAGCCTCTGTTTGGAAAAACCCTTCAGGACCCCAGTGCCACCGCTACATTCCAAGGTCTCCATAGACACAAAAAGACATTAGGACCCATCCACAGGAGAGTCCATTTCAACTCAGCCTCCTGGGTTGCTCCCCCAGATGCAGCAGATCTAACCTGTCTTGTTGCTAGGACACAATTGGAATGCGAGGTGGGCTACCCAGCCATCCATCCTTAGAACCCTGCTCGGAATCGTTGCCCTGGAGCCAACAAACAGGTCTCAATTGTCCTGCAGAAGAATCTTTGCAGTTTGGTGCTTCTCACAACTAACATCGTGGGAAAACCCCCACGGCCTCGTGACCACCCCGCCCCTTCATGAAGGGCCATCAGGGACAGAAACACCAACCTGAGCGATCTTCTGATCCTCGCCCTGACAGCATAAGCCCGAGATCTCAATTCAGGTCTGTAGATTGTTCCTGCCTTGTCCTCACCCAGAATCCTAAGCCTAGCTTGCTCTCAGATTTCCTTCCTCAGACTACTGGCCCACAAGCCTCCAGTTTGAAAACCAGAACTATAATGCAGCACTCTTCCTGCCCTCAGGAAGAAAAACATTGCCCTCTGGGGCTACCCAGAAACTCCAAATGTGGATCAACCTGCACGCCATTTGACTGTACCCCAAATATATAGGCTGACCTGGGCCCTATTGCCCTTTTTGACACAGCCTGAGCCTGGATTACCTGGCCCCACACAGAAAGCTGGCCGCTCACTGAGCACATCGGACCCGCCATGGTCTTAGGTCGTCATCTCTTCCCAACCTCGGTTGTCAAGTTTCAGAACCTAGACCTTATGTCCAATCACTGCCCAGGCTTGAAAGTGATGCAGAAAACACATCTCCTTCCCCGTGGCAAGAAACCATGTTGTTGGCATATTGTCCAACGTTCAGTGTAGTTGAAACCAGTGTGGCCCATGAGGCCCCGCTCATGTTTGCGAGCCACATTGGTCAAAACACACATTGTGACCCTCACCCTGATCCCAGTCCTCAATAAGGCCTCTCAGTGGCTGGATGAAGAGATAGCATATTGTGCTTGCCATGCCCCTAGGCCCCAAATTTTACCCAGAGTTCGGGTTCTCACTTCACTTTTCCTCAGGGCTCTTCTTTGGAATTCCTCTTTTGGCGGGACACCTGAGGTAACAAACCTGAAAGGAGTCCTCCCATTCCACAGATTGACGAAAAACAATTGGGATCGGGCCAAATCCACAGAGAGGAAGATTCGTCCATGGCCCATGAGGCCTCCCCGACATTCCACGGCCATCTCTGATACAAAATCCAGAGACAAAAGCCTGAGCAAGCGCCAGACTCGCTCTTTCTTCATATCCGGAAGAGTTCTTCTCATTGTTTATAGATCGGGCCTGCCATACCTACGTCCCCAAACCTAAGCTGAGTTTGTGTTTTCAGACTTCTGTCCTCAAAGTCCTGGGCCACACACCCTCCAGGCTGGGGCCCCTGGAGTCACACATTAGGACTGTGCCTACCCAATCCATGGGAATTCTGCCGATGCCATTGTCCAAAACAGTAAAATATGGAGAACCCTACAAATCCCTGAGGCCATCCCAATAGTGCAGGTCGCCCGGGACACACAAGGGCGGTCTGATACCAGCTGAGCATCTACCTCCACTCATACCATAGATGGGTGTCTCCTGAGAAGAAGATTGAACCAGACAGGACCCTAGGCCATAATCGGATACATTGCTTTGGATTACAGGCATGTCTCCTCAAAAGCCTGGATTCCAATACCAGCATCGAGGTTTTCCTGAGGCACCCATCAAAACAAATCTCGTCTCCACAAGTAACCTTGTGCATCGAGCTATGTCAAAAGCTTAGGAGAATACTTCAGGGTCCCGGTGCCACCGCCCCATTTTAAGGCCCTCATGGACACAAACACACATTAGGACCCATCCTCAGGAAAGTCCATTTCAAGTCAGCCACCCCGGTTTCTCCCGCAGAGCCATCAGATCTAAACTGTCTTGTTGCTAGGAGACAATTGGAATGCGAAGCAGGCTTCCCAGGCATCCATCCTCGAATGTTGCCCTGGAGTCATTCCATATGGGATGTCCTGGAGCTGCCCAACAAGTCTCAATTGTCCCGCAGAAGGAATGCTTGAAGGGGGCATCCCACAACTCCCAACGTGGGAAAACCTCCATGGCCTCGAGATTCCGCTCCCTTCATGTAGGGGCCGTCATGCACAGAAACTCCAACCTGAGCCAACATCTGATCCTCGCCCTGACTTCAGATGCATGAGATATAGGTTCAGATCTACAGGGGTACCTGCCGTGCCCTGGCCCTGAAACCCAAGTCTAGCTTGTGTTCTCAGACTTCCGTCCTCACACTCCAGGCCCCGAAGCCCAGAAGTTTCGCAATTCCAGACCCACAATGCAGCACTCTGCATGCCCTCTAGAAAGAAATTTGGCCTAATGAGCTGCCCAGGCACCTTACATGAGGATAAATCTACATGGCATTCGACTGTACCCAAAGTATATAGTCTAACCTGGGCACTAATGCACTGTCTGACACAACCTGAGCTCGGACCTCCTGACCAACACCCAGACAGCTGACCGCACACTGAGCACATCAGAACCGCCATGGCCTTAGGTCATCATCTCTTCCCAACTGCTGTTTTTCAGGCTTCAGAACCTAGACCTTATCTCCAACCACTGCCCAGGGGTGCTTGTGATGTAGAAATCAGAACTCGTCCTTACCCATGGCAAGAAACCTTGTGGTTGGCATGTTGTCCAACATTCAGTGTAGGAGAAACCAGCATTCACCCGGAGGCCCCGCCAATTCTTGAGTGCGAAGAGGGCATAAACACGCATTGTGACCCTCAGCGTGAGTCCTGTGCTCTAGTAAGTCCTCTCAGTGGCTCGACCATTAGATGTCATAATGGGCTTGACATGTCCCTAGGCCACAATTTTAAACCAGATTTCTGGTTGTCCGGTCGGCCGTCCCCTGGCTCTACTCTGGAATACCTCATTTGGTGAGACACCTGAGGTTAAAAAACAAAACAAAGCAAATCAACAACAACAACAAAACGGACTTCTTCCATCCCCAGAATGACCCAAAACTCTTGGGACGGGGCAAAACCCCAGAGAGTAAGACTCGTCCATTTCCCATAAAGTCACCCAGAAATTCCAAACCAGGATTGACTCGATATCTAGAGACAAAAACTTGAGCACGAGCCTCACGCTCGCCCTTTTTTCATATCCTGAAGAGTTCTCCTCATGGTCTGTAGATCAGTCCTGCCATACCTATGACCCGAAACATAAGCCGCGTTTGTGTTTTCAGAAAACTGTCCAAACAGCCCTGGCCTACACACCCCAAAGGCTCAGGCACTTGGAGCCAAACCTGAGGACTGTACTTGCCCTCTCCAAGGGAATTGTGTGTACCCATTCCAATGGCCACAATCCTACTAATAGGATAAACCTCCAAAGTTCCTTAGGCCATCCCAATAGTGGTGGCTTCCCAGGACAAACAGGAGCAATCTGAGCACATCAGAGCACCTTCCTGCACTCAGACCCATAGACTGATGTCCCCAGAGGAAAAAAGGAATGAGCAGACCACTAGGCACTAATCGGATCTATTGCTATGGTTTCCAGGCATTTCTCCTCAGAGGGCTGGATTTCAATACCAGCATATGGCTGTTTCTTGACTCACCCATCAGAACAAATCTCATCTACATATGGGAAACTTGCACGGTGGAGCTGTGTCAAAGTCTCTGTTTAGAAGAACCCATCAGGGACCCAGTGCCACTGCTTCATTCCAAGGTCTCCATAGACACAAAAACATATTAGGACACATCCACAGGAGAGTCAATTTCAACTCAGCCTCCTCAGTTGCTCCCCCAGATCCAGCAGATCTAACCTTTCTTGTAGCTAGGAGAAAATTGGAATGCCAGGTGGGGTACCTAGCCATCCATCCTCAGAACCATGCTTGGAATCCTTGGCCTGGCACCAACTAACAGGTCTCAATTGTCCTGGAGAAGAATCTTTGTAGTTTGGAGCTTCTCACAACTCCCATCGTGCGAAAACCCCCATGGCCACGTGATTCCCCCCCTTCATGAAGGGGCCATCAGGGACAGAAAGTCCAACCTGAAGATCGTCTGATCCTCACCCTGACTTCAGATGCACGAGATCTCGATTCAGGTCTGTAGATTGTGCCTGCCATGTCCTCACCCATAAAAACTAAGCCTAGCTTGTGTTCTCAGACTTCAGTCCTCAGACTACTGGCCCACAAGCCCTCCAGTTTGGCAATCCAGAAGTACAATGCGGCACTCTGCCTGCTCCCTGGAAGAAGAACATTGCCCTCTGGGGCTACCCAGAAACCCCAAATGAGGATCAACCTGCACGCCATTTGGCTGTACACCAAATATATAGGCTGAAGTGGGCACAATTGCCCATTCTGACACAGCCTGAGCCTGGAAGTCCTGGCCCCACCCAGACAGCTGGCCGCACACTGAGCACATCGGACCCGCCACGGCCTTAGGTCGTCATCTCTACCCAACCTCGGTTTTCAGGTTTCAGAACCTTGACCTTATCTCCAATCACTGCCCAGGTTTGAAAATGTTGCAGAAATCCGAACTCGTTCCCTTGGCAAGAAACCTCGTGGTTGGCATGTTGTCCAACGTTCAGTGTAGTTGAAACCAGTGTGGCACATGAGACCCAGCCCATGCTTGAGGGCCACATTGGTCTCAAACACACATTGTGACCCTCAGCCTGATCCCGGTCCTCAGGCAAGGCCTCTCAGTGGCTGCATGAAGAAACAGCATATTGGGCTTGCCATGCCCCTAGACCCTAATTTTTAACCATATTTCGGGTTGTCCCTTCACTCTTGCGCAGGGCTCTGCTTTGGAATTCCTCTTTTGGTGGGACACCTCAGGTAACAAACCCTAAAGGAGTCCTCCCATCCCACAGATTCACGAAAAAGAATTGGGATAGGGCCAAATCCACAGAGAGGAAGATTCGTCCATGGCCCATGAGGCCTCCCCGACTTTCCACGGCCATCGCTGATACAAAATCCAGAGACAAAAGCCTAACTAAGCGCCTCAGACTCGCTCTTTCTTCATATCCTGAAGAGTTCTTCTCATGATTTGTAGTTCGGCCATGCCATACCTACGTTCCCAAACCTAAGCTGAGTTTGTGTTTTTTGAGTTCTGTCCTCAAAGTCCTGGGCCACACACCCTCCAGGCTGGGCCCCTGGAACCACACATTAGGACTGGGCCTAACCAATCCATGGGAATTCTGCCCATTCCATTATCCAAAACCGTACAAATTAGGAGAAACCTCCAAATTCCCTGAGGCCATACCAATGGTGTAGGTTGTCCGGGACAAAAAAGGGCCGTCTGACACCAGCTGAGCATCTACCTCCACTCATACCATAGATGGATGTCCCCAGAGAAGAAGATTGACCAGACAGGACCCCAGGCCATAATGGGATCCATAGCTTTGGTTTACAGGCATGTCTCCTCAAAAGCCTGGTTTCCAATACCAGCTGAGGGCTTCTCCTGAGGCACCCATCAGAACAAATCTCGTCTACACATGGGAAACTTGCATGTTGGAGCTCTCTCAAAGCCTCTGGTTAGAAGGACATTTCAGGTTCCCGGTGCCAGCGCCTCATTCCAAGGTCTCCATGGAGACACACCCACATTAGGACCCATCCTCAGGAGAGTCCATTTCAACTCAGCCCCCTCAGGTGCTCCCCCTGATCCAGCAGATCTAACCCGTCTTGTCGCTAGGAGATGATTGGAATGAGAGGCAGGCTTCCCAGACATCCATACTTAGAACCATTCTCAGAATTATGCTGTATGGGAAGTCCTGTAGCCAACCAACAGGTCTCAATAGTCCCGCAGAAGAATCTTTACTGTTTGGAGCATCTCACAACTCCCATCGTGGGCAAACCTCCATGGCCTCGTGATCCCGCCCCCTGTGCTTCATGAAGGGGCCATCAGGGACAGAAGCTCCAACCTGATCGATCGTCTGATCCTCGCCCTAACTTCAGATGCAGGACATCTTGATTCAGCTCTGCAGAGTGTGTCTGCCGTGCCCTTGCCCAGAAACGTAAGTCTAGTTTGTGTTCTCAACTTCCATCCTCACATTCCTGGCCCACAAGCCCTCCAGTTTGGCAATTCCAGAACTACAAGGCAGCACTCTGCCTGCTTTCCGGAAGAAAAACATTGCCCTCTGGGGCTACCCAGATTCCCCAAATGAGGATCAACCTGCATGCCACTTGACTGGACCCCAATTATACAGGCTGCCCTGGGCACTACTGCCCTTTCTGGCACAGCCTGAGACTGAACCTCCTGGCTCGCACCCACCCAGCTAGCCACACACTGAGCACATCAGACCCGCCATGGCCTTAGGTCATCATCTCTTTCCAACCTCGGTTTTCAGGCTTCAGAACCTAAACCTTATCTCCAGTCACCACCCAGGGTTGAACATGATGCAGGAATCAGAACTCCTTCCCCATGGCAAGAAACCTTGTGGTTGGCATGTTGTCCAACGTAAAATGTAGTTGAAACCAGTGTGGCCCATGAGGCCCTGCAGATGCTTGAGGACCAAGTCGTTCACAAACATGCATTCTGACCCTCAACGTGAGCCCAGTTCTCAAGTAAGGCCTCTCAGTGGCTGGACCAAAAGACAGCATATTGGGCTTGTCATGCCCCTAGGCCCCAATTTTTAACCAGATTTCTGGTTGTCCAGTCTCCCCTCCCCAGGGCTCGGCTTTGGAATCCCTCTTTTGGTGGGACACCTGAGGTAACAAAACTGAAAGGACTCCTCCCATCCCACAGTTTGACCCAAAACAATTGGAATCGGGCCAAATCCACAGAGCGGAAGACTCGTCCATGGCCCATGAGGCCTCCCTGACATTCCACGCCCATCGTTGACACAAAATCCAGAAACAAAAGCCTGAACGAGTGCCTCACAATCTCTCTTTCTTCATATCTGGAAGAATTCTCCTCACGGTCTGTAGATCGGGCCTGCCATACCTACGTCCCTAAACCTAAACTGAGTTTGTGTTTTAGACTTCTGTCTCCACAGTCCTGAGGCACACACCCTGCAGGCTGGGGCCCCTGGAGCCACATCAAAACTGTGCCTTCCCTCTCCACGGGAATTCTGCCCATTCCATTGTCCATAATCATAAAATTAGGAGAAACCTCCAAAGTCCCCAAGGCCTTCACAATAGTGTAGGCCGCCTGGGACAAACAAGGGCCATCTGACACCAGCTGAGCATCTAACTCCACTAATACCTTAGATGGATGTACACAGAGAAGAAGATTCAACCGGACAGGCCCCTAGGCTCTAAACGGAGCCATTGCTTTGGCTTCCAGTTATCTCTCTTCAGAGGCCTATATTCCAATAACAGTATATGGGGGTTTCCTGAGGCACGAATTAGAACAAATCTCGTCTCCACATGGGAAACTTGTCCTTTGGAGATGTCTCAAAACCTCCGGTTAGGAGAATCCTTCAGGGCCCATGCACCAACGCCCCATTCCAAGGTCTCCATGGACACAAACCCACATTAGCATCCATCCTCAGGAGAGTCCATTTCAACTCAGCCCCCTTGGTTGCTCTGACAGAGCCAGCATATCAAACCTGTCTATTTGCTAGGAGACAACTGCAATGTGAGGCGGGCTTCCCATGCATCCATCCTAAGATCCCTGCTCTGGTGTCATTCTGTATGGTATGTACTGGAGTGATACAAAAGGTCTCAGTTGTTGATCAGAAGGAATCTTTGTTGTTTGGAGCATCTCACAACTTCCATTGTGGGTAAACCTCCATGGACTGGAGATGCTGTCCCCTTCATAAAGTGGCCAGAATGGACAGAAATTCAAACCTAAGCCTAGGTTTGAACCTCGCCCTGACTTCAGATTCATGATATCCCGATTCAGATCTGCAGAGGGTGCCTGCCGTGCCCTCGCCCAGAACCTACGCCTAACATGTGTTCTCAGACTTCCGTCCTCACACTCCCCGTCCACAAGGCATCCACTTTGGAAATTCCGGAGCCACAATGCAGCACTCTGCCTGTTCTCCAGAAGAAAAACATTGCCCTTTGGGCTAACCAGAAATACCAAATAAAGATCAACCTGCACGGCACTCAGTTGTACCCCAATTATACAATCTACCCTGGGCACTAATGCCCTGTCTGACACAGCACAAGCTTGGACCTCCCGACCAACACCCAGACAGCTGGCTCCACGCTGAGCATATCGGACCCAACATGGTCTTAGGTCGTCATCTCTTCCCAACCTCGGTTTTCAGACTTCACAACCTAGACCTTATCTCCAATCACTGCCCAAGAGTGAATGACATGCAGAAATCAGAATTAATGCTTCCCCATGGCAAGAACTCATGTGGTTGACATGTTGACTATCATTCAGTGTAGGAGAAACAAGCATGCACCATGAGTCCCCACCCATGCTTGAGTACCACGAGGGCATAAACACGCATTGTGACCCTCAGCATGAGTTCTGTCCTCAATGAAGGCCTCTCAGTGGCTGGACCATTAGAAGGCATATTGGGCTTGCCATGCCCCTAGGCCCGTATTTTTAGTTAGATTTCTTGTTGTCCAGGGTTCTGCTCTGGAATCCCTCTTTTGGTGGGACACCTTAGTTAACAAAACTAAATCCCACAGATTAACCCAAAACAATTGGGATCTGGCCAAATCCACAGAGAGAAAGACTCTTCCACGGCCCATGAGGACTCCTCGACATTCCACAGCCATCATTGACACAAAATCCAGGGGCAAAAGCCTGACAAGTGTCACACTTTCACCCTTTATTCATATCCCAAAAAGTTCTCCTCATAGTCTGTAAATCGGACCTGCCATACCTACGTCCCCAAAACTAAGCTGAGTTTGTGTTTTCAGACATCTGTCCCCACAGTCCTTGCCCACACACCCTCAAGGCTGGGCCCTTGGAGCCACACATCAGGTCTGTGCCTGCCCACTCCACAGGAATTCTGCCCATGCCATTGTCCATAATCATACAATTTAGGAGAAACCTCCAAAGTCCCCGAGGCCATCCCTATAGTGTAGGCCACCCGGACAAACAGGAGCGGTCTGACACCAGCTGAGCAACTACCTCCATTTCATAAAATAGACAGATGTCGACAGAGAAGAAGATTGAACCAGAGAGGCTCCTAGGACCTAATTGGATGCATTGCTGTGGTTTCTATGTATCTCTCCTCAGAGGCCTGGTTCTAATACCAGCATATGTGGGTATCCTGAGGCACCAATTAGAACAAATCTTGTCTCCACATGGAAAACTTGCTCTTTCGAGTTGTTTCAAAATCTCCGGTTAGAATCCTTTAGAGCCCTGGGGCCACCACCCCATTCCAACGTCCTCATGGACACAAACACACATTAAGACCCATCTTCAGGAGAGTCCATTTCAACTCAGCTCCCACGATTGCTCCTGCATAGCCATCAGATCGTACCTGTCTTGTGGCAGGGAGACAATTGGTGTAAGAGGCAGTCTGCTCAGGCATCCATCCTTAGAACCCGGCTCTGGAGTCATTCCATATGGGATGTCCTGGAGCCATCCAACAGTTCTCAATTTTCCCGCAGAAGGAATCCTTGCAGTTTGGAGCATCCCACAACTCCCAACGTGGGAAAACCTCCATGGCCTCGAGATTCCACCCCTTTGATGAAGGGGCCATCATGGACAGAAACTCCAACCTGCGCCTAAGTCTGATCCTCGTCCTACTTCAGATGAATGAGATTTTGATTCGGATCTGCAGAGGGTGCCTGCCGTGCCCTCGCCCTGAAACTTAAGTCTAGCTTATGATCTCAGACTTACGTCCTCACACTCCTGGTCCCGACGCCCTCAAGTTTGGCAATTCTGGACCCACAATGCTGCACTCTGCCTGCCCACCAGAAGAAAAATGTTGCCCCAGTGAGCTTCCCTGACACAATAAATGAGGATGAACCTACATGGAACTCAACTGTACCCAAATTATACATTCTAACCTGGGCACTAATGCACTGTCTGACACAGCCTGAATCCATACCTCCTGAACAACACCCAGAAAGCTGACCGCACACTGAGCACATCGGACCCTCCATGACCTTAGGTTATCATCTCATCCCAACCTCGATTTTCTGGATTCAGAACTTAGATCTTATCTCCAGTCACTGCCCAGGGGTGAACATGATGCAGAAATCAGAATTCCTCCTTCCCCATGGAAAGAAACCTTGTGGTTCGTATGTTGTCCAAAGTTCAGTGTAGGAGAATCAAGCATGGCCCATGAGTCCCCGCCCATGCTTGATGCCTACATTGGGCACAAACATGCATTGTGACCCTCAGTGTGAGCACTGTACTCAAGTAAGACCTCTCAGTGGCTGGACCAAGGTACCCCATATGGGGATTGCCATGCCCTTAGGCCCCCAATCTTATACAGAGTTCGGGTTGTCCAGTCGCCCCTTCCCAGGGTTCTGCTCTGGAATCCCTCTTTAGTGGCACACCTGAGGTAAAAAAAAAAAAAAAAAAAAAAAAAAACAGAATGGACTCCTCCCATCCCACGGAATGACCCCAAAATATTGGGATCATCCAAATCCCCATAGAGGAAGTCTCACCCATGGTCCATGAGGACGCCCCTACTTTCCACGGCCATCAGTGACACAAAATCCAGAGTCAAAAGCCTGAGCAAGTGCCTCACACTCACTCTTTGTTCATATCCTGAAGAGTTCTGCTCAAGGTCTGTAGATCGGGCCTCCCATACCTATGTCCCCAAACCTAAGACGAGTTTCTGTTTTCAGACTTCTGTCCCCACATCTCTGACCCACACACCCTCCATGCTTGAGCCCATAGAGCCACACCTCAGGATTGTGCCTTCCCTCCCCAAATGAATTCTGCCCATTTCATTGGCCACAAACTTGCAAATTAGGAGAAACCTCCAAAGTCAAAGTGGCCATCCCAATAGTGTAGACTGCCCAGGACAAATAGGGGCAATCTGACACCAGCTGAGGAACTACCTCCACTCAATCCCATAGACAGATGAACCGAGAGAAGAAGATTAAACCAGACAGGCCCCAGGCCCTAATCAGATCCATTGCCTTGGTTTCCAGGCATCTCTCTTCAGAGTTCTGGTTTCCAATACCAGCATATTGGGGGTTACTGAAGCACCAATGAGAACAAATCTTGTTTCCCCATGGGAAAAATGCTTCTTGGAGCTGTGTCAAAACCTCTGGTTAGGAGCATCCTTCAGAGCCCTGGTGCCACTGCCCCATTCCAAGATCTCCATGGACACAATCCCACATTATGACCGATCCTCAGGAGAATGCATTTCAACTCAGCCCCCTCGGCTGCTACATCATAGGCAGCAATCAAACGTGCCGTTTCGCTAGGAGACAATTGGAATGCAAGGCCGGATGCCCAGGCATCCATCCTTAGAACCCTGCTCTGCAATTGTTCCATATGGGATGTCCTGGAGCCATCCAACAGGTTTCAACTGACCCGCAGAAAATCCTTGTGGTTTGGAGCATCTCACTACTGCCATCATGGGAAAACACCAATGGCGGTGTGATGACCCCCCTTCATGAAGGGGCCATCATGGACAGAAACTCCAACCTGAGCCAATATATGAACCTCGCCCTGACCTCAGATGCATGAAATCTAAATTCAGCTCTGCAGAGTGTGCCTGCCATTTCCTCGCCCTGAAACCAAAGCAAAGCTTCAGTTCTCAGACTTACATCCTTGCATTCCTGGCCGCAAGGCCTCCAGTTTGGCAGTTCCGGAGCCAGAATGCAGCACTCTGCCTGCCCTCCAGAAGAAAGACTTTGCTTTATGGGGCTACGGAGAAACCCCAAATAATTATCTTCTGCATGCCACTCAACTGTACCCCAATTATACAGCGTATCTGGGCACGAATGCCCTGTCTGGCACAGCCTGAGTGCAGACCTCCTGAACGACACCTAGAAAGCTGGCCCCAAACTGAACACATCGGACCCGCCATGGCCTTAGGTCGTCATCTCTTCCAAACCTCGGTTTTCAGGCTTCAGAACCTAGACCTTATCTCCAATTAGTGCCCAGAGGTGAACGTGATGCAGAAATCAAAACTCCTCCTTCCCCATGGCAAGAAACCCTGAGGTTGGCATGTCCAAGGTTCACTGTAGGAGAAACCTGCAAGCTCAATGAGGTCCCGCCCAATATTGAGGACCACCTTGGGCACAAACACACATTGTGACCCTCAGCATGAGTCCACTATTCAAGTAACGTCTCTCAGTGGCTGGACCAAGAATCTGCATATGGGCTTGCCATGCCCATAGGACCCCAGGCCTAACCAGAGGGTGGGTATTCCAGTTGTATGTACTCAGTGCTCTGCTCTAGAATCCCTCTATTGTGGGGACACATGAGGCAGAAAACAGGACTCCTCCCTTCCCACAAAATGACCCCAATCTCTTGGGAGCCGGACAAATCACCAGAGAGGGAGACTTCCATGGCCCATGAGACCATGCTTACATTAAATGACCATCATGAATACAACATCCAGAGACATAAGCCTGAACGACCGCCTCTCACTCGCCTTACTTTCTAATCACAATGAGCTCCCCTCACGGACTGTAGATCACTCCTGCCATAACCTCAGCCCCAAACCTCAGCCGAGTTTGTGTTTTTGGATGTCTGTCCCCACAGCCCTGGCCCACACAGCCGCCAGGCTGGGGCCTCTGGAGCCACACCACAGGACTGTCCTGCTCTCTCCAAGGAGACTATGCCCATTCCATTGCCCATAACCCCACAGAATAGGAGAAACCTCAAGGCCCCCGAGGACATCCCACTACTATAAGCCTCTCTGGACAAAGGCATCCTGACACAAGCTGAGCAACTGCCTCCATGCAGAAACACAGACAGATGTCGGCAGAGACAGTAGATTGAACCAGACAGGCCCCTGGGCCCTAATCTGAACTCTTGCTTTGGTTTCCAGGTGTCACTCCTCAGAGGCCTGGGTTTGAAGACCAGCATCTGGGGCTTTCCTGAGACACCAAACAGAACAACTATCGTCTCCACATGGGAAGCTTCATTGTTGGAGCTGTGTCAAACCCTTCGGTTTGGAGAAACCTGCAGAGTCCCTGAGCCACCGCCACATTCCAAGGTCTCCATGGCCACCAACCCACAGTATGACTCATCCTCAGGAGAGTCCATTTCTACTCAGCCCTCTGAGAAACCCGCCCAAGAGCCTGCAGATTGAGCCTGCCTTGCCCCAAGCAGCCAGTGGGAATGTGAGGTGGCATTTGCAGACATTCATGCTTAGACCCCTTCTCTCGAGTCTTTCTGTAGGGGTCATCCTAGAACCATCTCATAGTACTCGACTGTCCTACAGAGGAAACCTTGATGTTTGGGGCAGCTCATAACTCCCAGCGTTGGGAAACCTCCCTGGCCTCATGACGCCCCCACCCCCTTCAGGAAGGGGCCATAATGGACACAAACTCCAACCTGAGGCAAAGTCTGATACTCGCCCTGACCTCAGATGCAGGAGATCTCGATTCAGTCTCTGCAGAGTGCGCCTGCCATGCCCTCGGCCCCAAACCTAACGCTAGCTTGTGTTTTCAGACTTCCCTCTTCACACTCCTGGCAAACAAGCCCTCCAGACTGGGAATTCCAGAACCACAACACAGTTTTCTGCCTGCCCACCAGAAGAAAAACGTTGCCCTATGGGGCTCTACAGAAACCACAAATGAGAACCAACCTGCTCTGGCCTCGACCGCACCCTAACTGGAAAGGCTACCCTGGTCAGTAGTGCTCTGTCTGACACAGCCTGACGTCCCGACAGACAAGGAAACAACTGGCTGCACACTAAGCACATCAGACAGGCCATGGCCTTATGCCGTCATCTCTTCCCAACCTGGGTTTTCAGACATCTGACCCTAGATATTATATCAAATCCTGGCAAACGTGGGTAACTGAAGCACAAATCAGATCTTCTCCTTCCCCATGGCTGGAAAGCTTGCTGTTGGCATGGAGTCATACCTTCAGTGTAGGAGAAACCTTCATGGCCCCTGAGGCCAAGCCTAAACTTGAGTGCCTCCTTGGGTACAAACTCGCATTGGGACCATCAGCATGGGCCCCATGTCGAAGTAAGGTCTCTCAGGGCCTCGACCAAGAGCCCGCATATGGGGCTTGCCAAGCCCCTATGATCCCAATCTTTACAAGAGCTCGAGTATTCCATTTGCTCGAACCCAGGACTGTGATCTGGAGTTCCTCTCCTGGAAGAACACCTGAGCCAGACAGCAGGACTCCACCCTTCCCACAAAATGTCCCCAAAATCTTAAGAGCTGGACCAACTCCTCAGAGAGGGAGACTCTTCCATAGCCCCTGAGGTCACCCCTACATTCCACGGCTATGGGAGACAAAACATCCAAAGACAAAAGCTTGCGTGACTGCCTCCCATTTGCCCTTCTTTCATAAGCTGAGGATCTCCTCTCACGGTCTGTGGGTCCATCCTGCCATGCACTCGGCTCCACACCCAAGCCGAGTTTGTGTTTTCAGACTTCTGTACCCACAGCCCGGACCCACACACCCTCCAGGCTAGGGCCTATGGAGACACACTGAAGGACTGTGCCAGTCCTCTCCAAGAAAACTGTACCCAATCCATTGGCCACAACCCTAGAGATTAGGAGAATCCAATAAGGTCTCCAAGGCCATGCCTCGGCCATGGACTAAGAGGGGCACTCTGACACCAGCTGAGCAACTATCTTCACTTAGATACTCAGACAGTGTCCCCAGAGACAGAAGATTGAAACGGACAGGCATCTAGGCTCTAATCTGAACCCTAGCTTTGGTTTCCAGGTGTCTCTACTCAGAGAACTGGTTTGAAGACCAGTATCTGGGGCTTTTCTGAGGCACCAAAGAGAACCTGTCTCATCTCCACATAGGGATCTCTTTTTAATTGGAGCAATATTACACCCTTCGGTTAGGCGAATACTTCATGGCCCCTGAGCTGCCAACATATTCCAAGGTCTCCATGCACACAAACCCACATTATGACCCATCCGCAGGAGAGTCCATTTCAATTCAGCCCCCTAGTTAGCTCGCCCCAGAGCCAGTAGTTCAAACATGTCTTGTCACAAAGAGCCAATGGGAATGTGAGGTATGCTGTACAGGCATCCATCCTTCGAATCCTGCTCTCCAGTCTTTCCGTATGGGACATCCTGGAGCCATTCAACAGGACTCGACTGTCCAGCAGATGGAAAGCTTGTGGTATGGGTCAACGCACAAACTAGAGTTTGTGCTGGTGTCTAAGGTGCTGTGCAAGATTCTCCAATCTTGAGGGTTTGGCACAGGTCGAAGGGCATGGTTTCCTACTGGGGACAGGAGATATTCTATTGTGTGGCTCAGGGACCACGTGTTGTATCCTAAGTTGGTATTTCAGAACAGGACCCTGAGGACAGATGCCTGAAAACCTAATCTAGTGTTCCAATGACGTCCTAGGAGCATGTCAGGTACAATCTTCTGACCCAGGAACATTGAAATGGCTGTCTGCTTGGATGTAGGTGATCAGGCCGTTTCAGACTGGCATTTGTGTCCAGTGCTGCCGACAAAATTGGGTCGGGCTCAGGGCTCTTGCGTGTTTCTCCTAAACTGGAAGGTTTGGGCAGGTTTGACGGGCACAGTTTCCTTGGGGATGGCAGGCCCAGTCATGTGTTGTGGATCCAGAGACCCTGTCCTGGAGGGCATATGAGCCATGGTTTTGGGAGAGAAGTCTGCAAACACAAATGTGGGTTATGGTTAGTGGAAAGGTGATCACAGGCCCAATGAGTAGACCTGGAGTGCAGCTTGTCAGGAGTAATTAGGGTGACTGGAAGGCAGTAGCACAGGCTTTTCTCTCTATATTGTGTGTCCAGGATGGCCTTGGAATGCAGGTATAGTCTCATGGGTCCATGGGAAACTTTTCCTCTCTATGGATCTGTGCAGCTCATAATTTGGTGGCTTTTTTGGGGAAGGGAAGAGTGTTGTTTTCCATCTTATGGGTGCCCCAAAACAGGGATTCCAGATACAGGCTCTTTTTCTGGGCATCTGGGACTTCCCACCAAGGGATAGGATTTGCACCTAGGGGTGTATGAGGCCTGCAATGCGGGATCATGATGGTGCAACTGAGAGGGATTGTTTGAAAGCTTGCTCAGGCTGAGTCTCACAATGCCTGTTTGCTTTCATGGCGGCCCTCAGGAGTGGGAGTGGTCTCATTGGTCATATATCTGGCTCCCTCTTAGAGAGTTGGACACCCAACCCAACAGCCAAATGTCCTGCCATGAGGAAGGATGAGTTCTCTTCTGTCAGGTTCCTCTGTGCTTCAGGTTGCCCCATTGGCAGGGTTTCCAGCAAGGTCTCGAGATAGGTGCCTGAATACCAAGGATGGGTGGAGATGACGTACTTGGGCCATAGCAATCCCAAATGCTAGATATGAGGCCTAAAACTCGGTCGGGGCTCAGGCTCTGTCAGACACAGCGCTAGTGGCCATGGCAGCCTTTATATCAGAGTAGATTCGAGGGCGGAGCAGATTGATCCTCATGTGGAGTTTCTTGGGAAGATTCCCAGGCATTTGTTCATTCAATAGGGAAGGCAGAATGCTGTGTTGTGGCTCCAGGTTTCCCAATCACGAGAGCTTGGGAACCAGTCAGTTTTGGGTGGAATTGTAAACAAAAGCTATGGTTCAATTCAGTGCCAAGCAGAAGGCAGTTCCAATTTGTAGCAGTTTACTCGAGACATCCAGCACTGGAATAAGGGTGGATGTCAGATGCTTGCTCACACTAGAGTTTTTGTCTATGATGACCGACAAGTGGAGGGGTGGTATAAAGAGGCCATGGAGGAGTTCACATGCTGAGGCCTGTGAACTGCTGCAAAAAGTAACATTTCTTTGTACAGTGTAGGTGAAGTCTGGTTTGTTTACTCTAGGTTTCCCCATGTGGAAAGTTTGTGAAGAAGAGCTCTCCGGCATGGATGCCAGGAAAGCACACCTCCATTGACAATTGCAGCTGAGGAACATGGCAGATTCGTTCTGGTGGCTCTGGGACAAAGTGCCAAGGCCTTGAGTTGACATGGGATCTCTTGCAGATGGGTCACAATGCTTGTTTGTTACCAGGGAGAACTTAGAATGTGCTGGTTGCTAAGGTGCCATGCAGGATTCTCCTACCCTGAGGGTTTGGCACAGGTCGAAGAGCATGGTATTCTTCTGGGGACAGGGGATGTTCTGTCGTGTGGCTCAGAGACCACATGATGTGTCATAGATTGGTATTTCAGAACAGGCCCCTGAGGACAGATGCCTAAAAACCTAATGGGGTTCCATTGAGAGCCTAGGGGCATTTTAGGTTCAATCGTCTATCTCACGATCATTGACTTGGCTATTTCCCTGGATGTAGGTGATAAGGGTGTTTCAGACTGCGCATTTCCATCCCGAGTGGCCGGCAATATTGGTGTGGGCTCAGGGGCCACCCAGGTTTCTCCTAATTTGGAAGGTTTGGGCAAATCTGATATGCACAGTGTCCTTGGGGTTGGCAGCCAGAGTTCTGTGTTGTGGCTTCAGAGATAACATTCTGGTGGGCATGTGAGCCATGGTTTTGGGAGAGAAGTCTGCAAACACAAATACAAATTAGGGTGAGTGGCGAGGTGATCACATGCCCAATGCGTAGACCTGGAGGGAAGCTCTTCATGAACTATAATTAGGGAGACTGGAAGGCAGTAGCACAGGCTTTTCTCTTTGGATTGTGTGTCCAGCATGGCCTTGGAATGCAGGTGTGGTCTCATGGTCCATGGGAGTCTTTTCCTCTCTATGGATCCTGGTAGCTGTCCATAGTTTGGTGGCTTTTTCGGGGAAGGGGAGAGTGATGTTTTCCACCTTATGGGTGCCCCAAAACAGGGATTCCAGAGACGGGCTCTGGTTCATGGCATTGGGACATCACAACATGTGCTAGGATTTGGGCTTAGGGGCATATTAGGCCTGCAATGCGGGTTCATGGTGGTGCAACAGAGAAGGATTATTTGAAAGCATGCTCAGGCTGAGGGTCACAAGGCCTGTTTGCCTCCAGGGCATCCCTGAGGAGTTTGTGTGGTCTCACTGGACTTGTAAATGACTCCCCCTTTCAGGGTTGAACACCCATCCTAACAGCCAAGTTTCCTGATATGAAGAAGGAGGAGTTCTCTATTGTGCTTCAGGATGCCCCATTGTCAGGGATTCCAGCAAAGGTCTGGGGACAGGTGCCTGAATACCAAGGATGGGTAGAGATGAAATACTTGAGCCATGGCAATCCCAAATGCTAGATGTGGGGCTCAAACTCTGGTGACTGACACTAGGTCTGAGCTCAGGCTCTGTCAGACACAGCACTAGTGGCCAGGGCAACCTATAAATCAGGGTCCCTCCGATATAGGGCCGAGCAGATTGATCTTCATGTGGGGTTTCTGGCCAGACTCACCAGGCACTTGTTTCTATCGGGAAGGCAGAATGCTGTGTTGTGTCTCCATAATTCGCTATCAAGAAGGCTTGGGGACCAGTCGGGTGAGGAAGGAATTGTAAACACAAGCTACAGTTCATTTCACTGCCAAGCGGAAGGCAGTTCCTGTGTCCAGCAGCTTTTTCGAGATATCCAGCACCTTAGTAAGGGAGGACGTCGGATATTTGCTCACACTGGAGTTTGTGTCTATGATGTCTGACAAATGGAGGGGTGGCGTCAAGAAGCCATGGAGGGATTTTCACCTTGAGACTCATGAGCTGCTCCAAATAGCAAGGTTTCGTTCTACTGGACAGGTGGAGTGTGGTTTATTTGCTCCAGGGTCCCCCATGTGGAAAGTTTGGGTAGCAGAGCTCTACCGCATGGATGCCTGGAATGTTCAACTTCATTGACCATTGCAACTGAAGAACATGGCAGCTTTATTCTGGTGTCTCTGTAGCAAAGTACCAAGTCCTTGATTTGACATGGAATCTCTTGCAGATGGGCCACACAGCTGGTTTGTTACCAGGTAGATCTTAGAATGTGCTGGTGGCTTAGTAGTTGTGCAGGAATCTACTACTCTGGGATTTTGCACAGATTGTAGGGCACGGTTTCCTTCTGGGGACAGGAGATGTTCTGTTGTGTGGCCCAGGCACCACATGTTGTATCATAAGTTCGCATTCTAGAACAGGCCTCTGAGGACACATGTCTGAAAACCAAATAAATGGTTCCAATGACGTCCTAGGGGCATGTTAGGTTCATTATTCTGACTCAGGACCATTGACTTGGCTGTGTTCCTGGATGTAGGGGATCAGGGTATTTCAGACTGTGCATTTGTGTTCAGAGCGGCCGCCGAAATTGGGGTAGGCCCAGAGGCCTTGTAGGTTTCTCCTAATCTAGACAGTTTGGGCAACTGTGATGGAAACAGTTTCCTTGTGGATGGCAGGGACAGTCCTGCAGTGTGGATCCAGAGACCCCATCCTCGAGGGCATGTGTGCCATGGTTTTGGTAGATAAGTCTGCAAACACAAACTTGAATTAGTGTGAGTGGCGAGGTGATCACAGGCCCAATGCATATACCTTGAGAGCAGCTCATCTGGAACTGTAATTAGGGTGAATAGAAGGCAGTAGCACATGCTTTTCTCTCCGGATTGTGTGTCCAGGATGGCCTCGGAATGCAGGTGTGTTCTCATGGGTCCATGGGAGACATTGCCTCTCTATGGATCCTGGTGGCTCCTCATAATTTGGTGACATTTTTGGGGAAGGGATGAGTGCTGTTTTCCATCTGAAGGGTGCACCAAAACAAAAATTCCAGAGATGGTCTCTGGGTCTGGGCACCTCGAAAATCCCACCAAGTTTTATGATTTGAACCTACAGGCATACCAGGCCTGAAATGAGGGATCATTGTGGTGAATCTGAGAGGGATTTTTTGAAAGCATGCTCAGGGTGAGGGTCACAATGCCTGTTTGTGCCAAGGGTAGTCCTCAGGAGTGTGTGTGGTGTCATTGATGTTGTAACTGGCTCCCCCTTTGAGGGTAGAACACCCATCCCAAAAGCCAGGTTTATTGCCATGGGGAAAGAAGAGTTCTCTATTGTGCTTCAAGTTCCCTAATTGGCAGGGATCCCTGCCAAGGTCTGGGGACAGGTGCCTGAATATCAAGGATGGGTAGAGATGACATACTTGGGCCATGGCAATCCCAAATGCTAGATATGGGGCCTGCTCTCTAGTGGCTGAAACTCAGTAGAGCTCAGGCTCTGTCAGACACGGCACTAGTGGCCATGGCAGCCAATAAATCGGTGTTGACTCGAGGGCCGACCTGATTGATCCTCATGTGGGTTTTCAGGGCAGACTCACCAGGCATTTCTTCATTCGATGGGGAAGGCAGAATGCTGCGTTGTGGCCCCAGATTTCCCTATCAAGAGGGCTTAGGGACCAGTCAGGTGAGGATGGAATTGTAAACACAAGCTATGGTTCAATTCAGTGCCAAGTGGAAGGCAGTTCCAATGTGCAGTGGTTTATTCAAGACATCCAGCACCGGGATAAGGGTGCATGTCAGATGTTTGCTTAGACTGGAGTTTGTGTCTATGATGACCGACCAATGGAGTGGTGGCATCAAGAGGCCATGGAGCAGTTTACACGCTGAGGCCTGTGAGTTGATCCAAACATAAGGTTTCCTTCTACTGGACAGGGGAGGTCTGGTTTGTTTACACCAGGTTCCCCCATGTGCAAAGTTTGGGTAGCATAGTACTCGCACGTGGATACTGGAAAGCACACCTACATTGACCATTGCACCTAAGGAACATGGCAGGTTCTTTCTGGTTGCTCTAGGGCAAAGTACCAAGGCCTGGTTTCTAATGAAGTTGGGTCACAATGCAGTTTTGTTACCACGGAAATCTTACTATGTGCTGGTGGCTAAGGGGCCATGTATGATTAGTCTATCCTGATGGTTTGACACCGGTCAAAGAACACGGTTTTTTTCTGGGTATCGGAGATGTTCTGTTGTGGGGCTCACGGACCAAATGTTGTATCATAAGTTGGAATTCCAGAACAGGCCTCTGAGGACAGATGCCTAAAAACTTCATCTAGGGTTCCAATGAAGTCCAAGGGGAATTTCAGGTTCAATCATCAGACTCAGGACCATTGACTTCGGTGTCTGCCTATATGTAGGCAATCAGGGTGTTTCTGACTGTGCCTTTGTGTACAGAGTGGCCTCCAATATTGGGGTGGGCTCTGGGGCCTTGCAGGTTTCTCCTAATCTTGAAGGTTTAGGCAAATTTGTGGGCACGGTTTCCTTGGGGGTGGCAGGCACAGTCCTGTGGTGTGGCTCCAGAGACTCCATCGTGGAGGGCATGTAAGCCATGGTTTTGGGAGAGAAGTCTGCAATCACAAACTCGGATTAGGTTGAGTTGCGAGGTGATCGTAGGCCCAATGCATAGACCTGGAGGGCAGATCGTCAGGAACTGTAAATCACGTACCTCGAAGGCACTATCACTGGCTTTTGTATCTGGATTGTGTGTCCATGATAGCCTTGGAATGCAGGTGTGTTCTAATGTTTCCATGAGAGTATTTTCCTCTCTACGGATCCTGGAAGCTCCCAATAGTATGGTGGCTTTCTCATTTGAATTGAAGAGTGCTGTTTTCAATCTTAGATGTTCCCCAAAAAGGGATTCCAGAGAAGGGCTGTGAGTCTGGGTGCTTGGAAAATCCCACCAGGATTAGGATTTGGGCCTAGGGGAGTACCAGGCCTACAATGTGTGACTTGGAGGTACAACTGAGAGCGTTTGTTTGAAAGCATGCTAGTCTGAGTGTCACAATGCCTGATGTGATTAGGGCAGCCCTTATGAGTGGGAGTTGTCTCCTTGGCCATGCAGCTGGCTACCACTTTAATGTAGGACACCTATCCCAACTACCAGGATTCCTGCCATGGAAAAGGAAGAATTCTCTATTGTGCCTCAGGTTCCCCCATTAGCAGGTATTCTAGCAAATGTCTGGGGACAGATGCCTGAATACCAAGGATGGGTAGAGATGAGGGACCTGAGACATGGCCAGTCTCACATGCCTGACTCTCTGAGTAGCTGACATGAATTGAGCACCCAGGCTCTGTCAGAAACAGAACTAGTGGTCAGGGCTGAGTATGAATCAGGGATCCCTCAAGGGCTGAGCAGATTGATCCTCATGCAGAGTTTCTGGGCAGAATCACCATGCCCTTCTTCTTTCTAAGGGGAAGGCAAAAAGCTGCGTTGTGGCCCCAGAATTCCCTATCAAGCGGGCTTGGGGACCAGTAGGGTGAGGATGGAATTGTAAACTCAAGCTAAGGTTCAATTCAGTGCCAAGCAAAAGGCAGTTCCATTGTGCAGTGTCTGATTCCAGATATCCAGCACCTGAGTAAAGGTGAAAGTCAGACATTTCCTCATGCTGGAGTTTATGTCTATGATGACCGATGAATGGAGGGGTGGCGTCAAGAGGCCATGGAGGATTTCACATGCTGGGGCTTGTGAGATGCTTCAAACAGCAAAGTTTCCTTCCACCAGACAGGGGGAGTCTGGTTTATTTGCTCCAGGGTCCCCCATGTGGAAAGTTTGGGTAGCAGAGCACTCCCACGTGGATGCCTGAAAAGCACACCTCCATTAAAATTGCAGCTGAGAAACATGGCCAATTCGTTCTGGTGGCTCTTGGGCGAATTACCAAGGCCTGGAGTTGACATGAAGTCTCATGAAGATGGGTCATAATGCAGGTTTGTTACCATGGAGACCTTACAGTGTGCTGGTGGCTAAGGGACCATGTAGGATTCATCTACCCTGAGGGTTTGACACTGGTCAAAGGGCACGGTTTCCTTCTCGGACAAGAGATGTTCTGATGTGGGGCTAACAGACCAAATGTATCATAATTTGGTATTGCAGAACAGGCCTCTGAGGATAGATGCCTGAAAATTTAATCTAGGGTTCCAATAAAATCCTAACGGAATGTCAGGTTCAATCCTCTGACTCAGTATCATTGACTTCAAAGTCTGCCTAGATGTAGGTGATCAGGGTGTTCCAGACTGTGCATTTGTGTACAGAGTGGCAACCAGTATTGGGGTGGGCTCAGGGGCCTTGCAAGTTTCTCCTAATCTGGAAAGATAGGGCAATTTGATGGGCACAGTTTCCTTGGCAATGGTGGGCACAGTCCTGTGGTGTGGCTCCAAAGACCCCATGGTGGAGGGCATGAGAGCCATGGTTTTCGGAGGGAAGTCTGCAAACACAAATGCGGGTTAGGTTTAGTGGCGAAGTGATTGTAGGCCCAATGCATACTCCTGGAGGGAAGCTCCGTGTGAAATGTAAATCGCATGCCTCAAAGGAGATAGCACAGGCTTTTTTATCTGGATTGTGTATCCACGATGGACTAAGAATGCAGGTGTGGTCTCAGGTGTCCATGGGTGATATTTCCTCTCAAGTATCCTGGCGGCTCCTTATAATGTGGTGGCTTTCTCAGAGAGGAAAGAGTTCTGTTTTCCATATTAAGGGTGTCCCATAACAGGGATTGCAGAGAAGTGCTCTGGCTCTGGGCACCTGGAAATACCCACCAAGGGTTATGATTTGGGCATAGGGGCTTACCAGGCCTCCAATGCAAGTCCTGGAGATACAACTGAGAGCGTTTGTTTGAAAGCATGCTCAGGCTGAGGGTCACTATGCAAGCTTTTGCATAGGGTGGCCCTCAGGAATGGGGGTGGTCTCAATGGCCATTCAGTAGGCTAACACTCTGAGTGTTGGACACCCTTCCGAACTTACAGGAATCCTGCCATGGGGAATGAGGATTTCTCTATTGTGATTCAGGTTCCCTCATTGGTAGGGATTCCAGGAAAGGTCTGGGGACACATGCCTGAATACCAAGGATGGGTAAAGATGACGGCTCTGTTCCGTGGCCAGTCTAACATGCGGGATATGGGCCCCGCCTTCTAGGTGGCTGACACGAGGTCGGGGCTTAGGCTCTGTCAGACACAACACTAGGGGCCAGGGCTGTCTATAATTCAGGGTTCCCTCAAGGGACAAGTAGATTGATCATAATGTGGAGTTTCTGGGCAGACTCACCAGGCCCTTCTTCTTTCTATTGGGAAGGCAGAATGCTGTGTTGTGGCTGCAGAATTCCCTATCATGAGGGCTTGTGGACCAGTAGGGTGAGGATGGAATTGTAAACCCAAGCTATGAATAAATTCAGTGACAAGCGAATGGCATTTCCAGTGTGCAGTGGCTGATTCAAATATCCAGCACCTGAGTAAGCGCAGACGTCAGATGTTTGCTCAAGCTGGAGTTTGTGTCTATAATGACCGACAAATGGAGAGGAGTTGAAAAGAGGTCATAGAGAATTTCCCACACTTGAGCTTGTGAGATGCTCCAAACAGCCAGGTTTCCTTCTACAGGACAGGGCAGTCAGATTTGTTTGCTCGAGAGTCCCCCATGTGGAAAGTTTGGGTAGCAGAGCACTCCCACATGGATGCCTGGAAAGCACACTTCCACTGAACATTGCAGCTGAGGAACATGGCAGGTTCTTTCTGAAGGCTCTGGGGTGAAGTACAAAGGCCTGTAGTTGACATGGAATCTCATGAAGATGGCTCACAATGCTGGCTTGTTACCAGTGAGATCTTAGAATCTGCTGGTGGCTACGGGCCAAGTAGGATTCATCTACCCTGAGGGTTTGACACAGTTCCAAGAGCACGGCTTCCATCTAGAGAAAGGAGATGTTCTGTTGTGGGGATCAGGGACCATATGTTGTATCTTAAGTTGGTACTCCAGAACAGGTCTCTGATTACAGATGCCTGAAAACCTAATCAGGGGTTACAATGAGGTCATAGGAGCATGTCAGGTTCAATCTTCTGACTGAGAAACACTGACTTGGGTATCTGCCTGGATTCAGGTGATCAGCGTATTTCAGAATGCACATTTGTGTCCAGAGGGGCCTCCAGTATTGGGGTGGGCTCAGGGGCCTTGCAGGTTTCTCCTTATCTCGAAGTTTTAGGCAAATGTGACGGACACATTTTTCTTGGGGATGGCAGGCACAGTCCTTTGGTGTGGCTCCAGAGACCCCATCCTGGAGGAAATATGAGCCATGGTTTCGGGATAGAAGTCTGTAAGCACAAACTCGGGTTAAGGTTAGCGGTGAGGTGATCGCAGGCCCAATGCATAGACCTGGAGGGCAGCTCGTCTGGAACTATAAATTAGTTGCCTTGAAGGTGGTAGCACAGGCTTGTGTATCTGGCTTTTGTGTCCAGGATGGCCTCGGAATGCAGGTGTGGTCTCATGGATCCATGGGAGATTTTTCCTCTCAAGGATCCTAGCGGCTCCCTATACTATGGTGGCTTTCTTGGCAAAGGGGAGAGTGCTATTTTACATCTTAGGGTTGTCCCAAAACAGGGATTCCAGAGACAGGCTGTGTTTCTGGTCCCCTGAAAAATCCCACCAGGTGTTAGGATTTGTGCTTAGGGGAATATCAGGCCTGCAAATTTGGATTCTGGAATGCAACTGAGAGTGTTTGTTTGAAAGCATGCTCATGTTGGGGGTCACAATGCCTGCTTGTGTCCAGGGCGGCCCTCATGAGTGGGCGGGTTATCATTGGCCATTCAGCTGGCTACCACTCTGAGGTCTGGAAACCCATCCCAAGAGCCATCATTCCTGCCATGGGGAAGGAGGATTTCCCTATTGTGCTTCTGGTTCCCCCATTGGCAGGGATTTCAGCAAATGTCTGGGGACAGATGCCTGAATCAAGAATGGGTAGAGATGACAGCCCTGGGACATGGCTGGTCTCACATTCTGGAGTTGGAGCCCAGTCTCTGGGTCCTGACACGAGGTCAGAGACGAGGTTCTGTCAGACTCAGCGCTAGTGGCCAGGTAAACCTATAAATGGGGTTCACTCGAGGGTCGAGTAGATTTATCCTCATGTAGGGTTTCTGGGCAGTCTCTCCAGGCTGTTTTTTCTTGCTATGGGGAAGGCAGAATGCTGTGTTGTGGCTTCAGAATTCCCTATCAAGAGAGCTTACTGAACACCAGGGTGAGGATGGAATTGCAAACCCAAGCTACTTTTTTTTTTCAAGATTTTATTTATTTGTCAGAGAGCGAGCGAGAGCAAGCACAGGCAGACAGAGTGGAAGGCAGAGTCAGACGGAGAAGCAGGCTCCCTGCGGAGCAAGAAGCCTGATGTGGGATTCGATCCCAGGACGCTGGGATCATGACCTGAGCCGAAGGCAGCTGTTTAACCAACTGAGCCACCCAGGCGTCCCGCCAAGCTACTTTTAAATTCAGTGCCAAGCATAAGGCAATTCCAGTGTGTAGCAACTGATTCAAATATCCAGCACTTGAGTAAGTGCAGATGTCAGTTGATTGCTCACGCTGGAGTTAGTGTCTATGATGACCAACAAATGGATGGGTGGCCTCAAGAGGCCATGGAGGATTACCCACCCTCAGGCTTGAGATACTCCATACAGCAAAGATCCCTTTTACCGTACAGGGGAGTCTGGTTTGTTTCCTCCAGGGTTCCCCATGTGGAAAGTTGGTATCAGAGCACTCCCGCTGGATGCCTGGAAAGTACACCTACATTGACCATGGCAGCAGAGGAACATGGCAGTTTCATTCTGGTGGCTCTGGGCCGAAGTACCAAGGGCTGGAGTTGTCATGGAGTCTCATGAAGATGGGTCACAATGCTGGTATGTTGTCAGGGAGATCATAGAATGTGCTGGTTGTCAGGGGGCCTTGAAGGATTTATCTACCCAGAGTGTTTGACACAGGTCCAGAGCACAGCTTTCTTCTAAGGACAGGAGATGTTCTTTTGTGTGGCTCAGTGACCATATTGTATCATACATTGATATTCAGAACAGCCTTCTGAGTACAGATACCTGAAAACCTATTCTAGTGTTCCAGTGAATCCTAGGAGCATGTCAGGTTCAATCTTCTGTCTGAGGACCATTGACTTGGATATCAGCCTGGATGTAGATGATATGGTGTGTCAGACTGTGCATTTGCGTCCAGAGTGGCCTCCAATATTGGGCTGGGCTTAGGGGCCTTGCAGGTTTCTCCTAATCTAGAGGGTTTGTTTAATAGTGACAATCACAGTTTCCTTTGGGAAGACAGGTACAATCCCGTGGTGTGGCTCCAGTTATCACAAACTGGAGGGCATGTGAGCCATGGTTTTGGGAGGGAAGTCTGAAAACACAAACTTGGGTTAGGGTTAGTGGCAAGGTTATCACAGGCCCAATGCATAGACATGGATGGCAGCTCTTCAGGAACTCTTAATCGGGTGACTCAAAGGCAGAATCACAGGCTTTTTTCTCTGTATTGTGTGCAGGATGGCCTCAGAATGCAGTTGTGGCCTCATGGGTCCATGGGAGATTTTTCCTCTCTAAGGATCCTGGTGGCTCCCAGTAGTTGGTGGCTTTTTCGGGGAAGGGAAGAGTGCTGTTTTTCATGTTAGGGGTGCCCCAAAATATGGATTCCAGAGACGGACTCTGGGTTTGGTCCCCTGGAAAATCCCACAAGTGTTAGGATTTGGGCCTAGTGGCTTACCAGGCCTGCATGCAGGATCCTGGAGGTGCAACTGAGAGGTCTTGTTTGAAATCATTCTCAGGCTGAGGGTCACAATACTTGCTTATGCCCAGGTGGCCCTCATTAGTGGGCGTGGTCACATTGGCCATGCAGCTGGCTCCCACTTTGAGGGTTGGAAAACCATCCCAACAGCCAGAATCCTGCCATGGGGAAAGAGGAGTTCTCTATAGTGCTTCAGGTTCCCCCATTAGCGGGGATTCCAGCAAAGGTCTGGGGACAGAGGCCTGAATACCAAGGATGGGTAAAGATGATGGACATGGGCCATGGCCAGTATCAAATCGTGGATATGGGCCCCGATCACTGGGTGGCTGACACTAGGTCTTGGCTCAGGCTCTGTCAGACACAGCACTAGTGCCCAGGGCAGCCTATAAATTGGGGTTCCCTCGAGTGCCGAGCAGATTGATCCTCATGTATGGTTTCTGGGCAGACTCACCAGGCCCTTCTTGTTTGTAAGGGGAAGGCAGAATGCTGTTTTGTGGCTCTAGAATTCACTATCAAGAGGGCTTGTGGACCAGGAGGCTGAGGATGGAATTGTAAACCTAAGCTATGGTTACATTCTGTATCAAGCGAAAGAAATTTCCAGTGTGCAATGTTTGAATCCAATATTCAGCACTTGAGTGAGGGTGGATGTCAGATATTTGCTCATGCTGGAGTTTGTGTCTATGATGACACAAAAATGGAGGGGTGGCGTCAAGAGGTTATGGAGGATTTCCCAATCTGGTGTTTTTGAGATGCTCCAAACAGCAAGGTTTCCTTCTACCAGACAGGGGCAGTCTGATTTGTTTCCTCCATGGTTCCCCATGTCGAAAGATCGGATAACATAGATCTCCCACATGGGTGACTGGAAAGCACACCTTCATTGACCATGACAGCGAAGGAACATGGCATCTGGTGGCCTTGAGGCGAAGAAATAAAGACTGGATTGGACATGGAACCTCATGAAGATGGGTCAAAATGTTGGTTTGTTACCAGGGAGATCTTAGAATGTGCTGGTGGTTAATGGGCCATGCAGGATTCATCTAGCCTGAGGATTTGACACAGGCCCAAGAGCCTGGATTGCTTCTGGGGGCAGGAGATATTCTGTTGTGGGGCTCAGCGGCCATATGTTGTATCATAAATTGGTAATCCAGAACAGGTCTCTAAGGACAGAAGCCTGAAAACCTAATAAAGGGTTTGAATGAGGCCCTAGGGGAATGTCATTCAATCTTCTGACTCAGGATCATTGACTCTGGTGTCTGACTGGATGCAGGTGATGAGGGTGTTTCAGACTGTGCATTTGTGTCCAGAGTGGCATCCAATACTAGGGTTGGCTCAGGTTCCTTGCAGGTTTCTCCTTATATGGGGTTTTTGGACAACTGTGATGGGTAGTTTCCTTGGGGATTGCAGGAACTGTCCTGTGGTGTGACTCCAGAGACCCCATCCTGGAGGACATGTGCGCCATGATTTTGAGAGAGAAGTCTGCAAACACAAACTTACGTTAGGGTTAGTGGCAAGGTGATCATAGTCCCAATCCATAGACCAGGAGGGCAGCAAGTCTGGAACTGTAAATCACGTAACTCAAAGGTGGTAGCACAGGTAATTGTATCTGGATTTAATTTCCAGAATGGCCTTTATTGCAGGTGTTGTCTCAAGGGTCCATGGGAGATTTCTCCTCTCAAGGATCCTGGCGGTTCTCAATAGTTTGTTGGATTTCTCCGGGAAGGGATGAGTACTGTTTTCCAGCTTAGGCGTGCCCCACAACAGGCATTCCAGAGATGAGCTCTGGGTCTAAGTGCTTGTAAAATCCCACCAAGGGTTAATATTTAGGCCTAGGGCCATACCAGGCCTGCAATGCGGGATCCTGGAGGTGCAACTGAGAGCGTTTGTTTGAAAGTATGGTCAAGCTGAGGGTCCCAATGCCTGCTTGTGCCCCGGAGGCCATCAGGATTGGGCGATGTCTACTCAGCCATGCAGCCAGTTCCCATTCCTAGGGTTGGACACCCATCCAAAAGCCAGGATTCCTGCCGTGGCGAAGGATGAATTCTCTATTGTGCTTCAGGTCCCCCCATTGGTAGGGATTCCAGCTAAGATCTAGGGGACAGATGCCTGAATACCAAGGATGGGTAGTAATGACAGCCCTGGGCCATGGCCGGTCTCACATGGTTAATGTGGGCCCCACCCTCTGGGTTGCTGACACGAGGTAGGGGCTCAGGCTCTGTCAGACACAGCACTAGTGGCTAGGGCAAACTATAAATAGGGGTTCCCTCCTGGGATGAGTATATTGATCTTCATGTGCAGTTTATGGGCAGACTCACCAGGTCCTTCTATCTATGAAGAAGGCAGAATGTTGCGTTGTGGCTCCAGAATTCCCTATCAAGAGATATGGCAGACCAGTAGGGTGAGGATGAAATTGTAGTCTGAAGCTAGGCTTAAATTCATTGCAAAGCGAAAGGCAGTTCCAGTGTGCAGCAGCTGATTCCAATATCAGCGCCTGAATATGGGCGGATGTCAGATGTTTCCTCAGGCTGGAGTTTGTGTCTATGATGACCAACAAATGGAGAGGTGGCGTCAAGAGGCCATGGAGGATTTCCCACCCTGGGGCTCAGGGGCCATAATTTGTATCATAAGTTGGTATTCCAGAAGAGGCCTCTGAGAACAGGTGCCTGAAAAGTTAATCCCTCTTCCAATGAGGTCCTAGGGCCATGTCAGGTTCAATTATCTGACTCAGGACCATTGATTTGGGTGTCTGCCTGGATGGAGGTGATCAGGGTGTTTCAGACTGTGCATTTGCATCCAGAGCAGCCTCCAATATTGGGATGTGCTCAGGAGCCTTCCAGGTTTCTCCTAATCAGGAGGGTTTGGGCAACTGTGATGGGCCCAGTTTCCTTGGGGATGGCAAGCACAGTCTTGTGGTGTGACTCTAGGGGCCCCATCCTGGAGGACATGTGAGCAATGGTTTTTAGAAAGAGATCTGCAAACACAAACTCGGGATAAGGTTAATGGAGAGGTGTTCACAGCCCCAATTCAAAGATCTGGAGGGCAGCACGTCAGGAACTGTAAATCAGGTGACTCAAAGCCAGTAGCACAGTCTCTTGTATCTGGATAGCATATCCATGCTGGCCTCGGAATACAGGTGTGGACTCATGGGACCATGGGAGATTCTTCTTCTCAAGGATCCTGGGGGATCCCATTAGTTTGGTGGCTTTCTCAGGGAAGTGAAGAGTGCTGTTTTCCATCTTAGGGGTGCCTCAAAACAGGGATTCCAGTGACGGGCTCTGGGTATGTGCACATGGAACATCCCACGATGTGTTAGGATTTGGGCTTAAGGGCATATCAGGCCTGCAATGAAGGATCCTGGAGGTGCAACTAAGAGCATTTTTTGGAAGGCTTGATCAAGCTGGGGGTTACAATGGCTACTTGTGCCCAGGGCAGCCCTCATGAGTGGGCATTGTCTCCTTGGCCATGCAGCTGGCTCCCACTTTGAGGTTTGGACACCCATATCAACAGCCAGGATTCCTACCATGGGGAAGGAGGAGTTCTCTATTGTGCTTTAGGTTACCCCATTGGTAGGGATTACATAAAAGGTCTGGGGACAGGTGCCTGAATACCAAGGATGGGTAGAGATGATGGACTTGGGCCCTGGCCAATCTCACATGCTGGATATGGGCTCATATCTCTGGGTGCCTGAAACTAGGTCTTGGCTCAGGCTCTGTCAGACACAGTACTAGTACTAGTACTAGTACTAGTGCCCAGGACAGCCTATAAATCAAGGTTCCATCGAGTGCCAAGTAGATTGATCCTCATGTGGAGTTTCTGGGAAGATTCACCAGGCCCTATTTCTTTCTAGTGGGAATGCAGAATGTTGCCTTGTGGCTCCAAATTCCCTCTCTAGAGGGCTTGCAGACCAGGAGGCTGAGGATGGAATTCTAAACCCAAGCTATTGTTAAATTCAGTGTCAAGTGAAACGCAGTTCCAGTGTGCAGTGGTGGAAAAGAAAATGCAGAATCTAAATAACGGCAGATTTCAGATGTTTTCTCATGCTGGAATTTTTGTCTATGATGACTGACAAATGGAGGGGTTGTGTCAAGGGCCATGGAGGATTTCTCCTGCTGGTGCTTCTGAGATGCTCCAAACAGAGGGTTCCCTTCTACTGGTCAGTGGCAGTCTGGTTTGTTTGCTCCAGGGTCCCACATGTGGAAAGAATCAGTAGAAGAGCACTCCCACATGGATGCCTGGAAAGCACACCTCCACTGACCATATCAGGTGAGGAACATGGCAGGTTCATTCTGGTGGCTCTGGGGCGAATTACCAAGGACTTGAAGTGACATGGAATCTCATGAAGATGGATCACAATGCTGTTTGTTTGTTACCAGAGAGATCTTAGAATGTGCTGGGGGCTAAGGGGCTGTGCATAATTCATATACCCCGACCCTTGACACAAGTTGAAGAGCACGAATTCCATCTGGGGACAGGAGATATTCTATTGTGGTGTTCAGGGACCAATCTTCTGACTCAGGATCATTGACTTGGGTGTCTTCCTGGATGGAGGTGATCAGGGTGTTGCACACTGTGCATTTGTGTCCAGAGTGGCCTCCAATATTGGACTGGGCTTAGGGGACTTGCAGGTCTCTCCTAATCTGTAGGGTTTGGGCAACTGTTATGGACACAGTTTCATTGGGGATAGCAGGATCTTTCCTGTGGTGTGGCTACAGAGACCCATCATAGAGGGCATGTGAGCCATGGTTTTGGGAAAGAAGTCTGCAAACACAAACTTGGGGTAGGGTTAATGGCGAGGTGATCACAGGCCCAATGCGTAGGTCTGTAGGGCAGCTCGTCTGGAACTGTAAACCAGGTGATTCGAAGGTGGTAGCACAGTCTCTTGTATCTGGATTGTGTGTCCCGGATGGCCTCGGAATGAAGGTGTGGTCTTATGGAGCCCTGGGAGATTTTTCCTCTCTACGCATCCTGGCAGCTCCTAATAGTTTTCTCAGGGGAGGGAAGAGTGCTGTTTTCCATCATAGGGGTGCTTCAAAACAGAGATTCCAGAGACGGGCTCTGGTTATGTTGGCATGGAAAATCCCACGAAGTGTTAGGATTTGGTCCTAAGGGCATACCAGGCCTGCGATGCGGGACCCTGCAGAAAAAAACTGAGAGCATTTGTTTGAATGCATGCTAAGGTTGAGGGACACAATGCCTGCTTTGGCCCAGGCGGCCCTTATGATTGGGCGTTGTCTCATTGGCCATGCTCCTGGTTCTAATTCTGAGGGTTGGGCACCCATAGCATCAGCCAGGCTTCCTGCCATGGGGAAGGAGGAGTTCTCAATTGTGCTTCAGGTTCCCCCACTGGTAGGGATTCCAGCAAAGATCTGGGATAGTTGCCGGAATACCAAGGATGGGTAGAGATGACTGGGCCATGGCCAGTCCAACATGCTGGATAAGGGCCCCACACTCTGGGTGGCTGGCACGAGGTTGGGGCTCAGGCTCTCTCAGACACAGCGCTAGTGGCCAGCGCAAAGTATAAATCGGGGTTCCCTCGAGGGCCAAGTAGATTGATCTTCATGGGGAGTTTCTGGGCAGACTCACCAGGCCCTTCTTCTTTCTATGGGGAAGGCAGAATGTTGCGTTTTGTCTCCCTAATTCCCTCTCAAGAGGACTTGCAGTCCAGTAGGGTGAGGATGGAATTGTAAACCCAAACTATGCAAGAATACAGTGTCAAGTGAAAGGTATTTCCAGTGTGCGTGACTGATTCGAATATCCAGCACCTGAGTAAGAGCAGATGTCAGATGTTTGCTCATGCTGGAATTTGTGTCTATGATGACTAACAAATGGAGGGTTGGCATCAAGAGAATGTGGAGGACTTCCCAGGCTGGGGCTTGTGAGATGCTCCAAACAACCAAGGTTTCCTTCAACCTGACAGGAGCAGTCTTATTTGTTTGCTCTAGGGTTCCCTATGTGGAATTTTTGTGTAGCAGAGAACTACCTCTTGGATGCCTAGAAAGCACACGTCCATTGACCTTTGTACCTGAGGAACATGGCAGATTCGTTTCATGGCTCTTGGGCAAAGTACCAACACCTTGAGTTGGCATCAAGTCTCAGGAAGTTGGGTCACAATGCTGGTTTGTTACCAGGGAGATCATAGAAGGTGCTGGGGCTAATGGGTCATGCAGGATCCATCTACCCTGAAAGTTGGACATAGATCCAAGAGCACATTTTCCTTCTGGAGACAGGAGATGTTCTGTTGTGGGAATCAGGGACCACATGTTGTATCATAACTTGGTATTCCAGAACAGGACTCTGAGAACAGATGTCTGAAGACCCAATCTAGGGTTCCAGTGAAGTCCTAGGGGCATGTCAGGTTCAATCATCTGACTCAGAACCATTGACTTGGCTTTCTGCCTCGATGGAGGTGCTCAGGGTGTTTCAGAATGCACGTTTGCATCCAGAGCAACCGCCAATATTGGGGTGGGTTCAGGGGCCTGGCAGGTTTCTCCTAATCTGGAGGGTTTGGACAACCTGATGGGCACAGTTTTCTTGGGGATGGCAGGAACTTTCCTGTGATGTGGCTTGAGGGACCACATCTTGGTGGGCATGTAAGCCATGGTTTTGGGAGAGAAGTCGGCAAACACAAACTGGGGTTAGGGTTAGTGTCGAGATGATCACAGGCCCAATGCATAGACATGGAGGGCAGCTCGTCAGGAAATGTAAATAGGATGACTCGAAGGCGGTAGCAAAGACTTTTCTCTCTGGATTGTGTGGACAGGATGGCCTCGGAATGCAGGTTTGTTTTCATGGGTCCATGGGAGATTTTTTCTCTCTAAGGATCCTGGCGGCTCCCAATAGTTTGGTGCCTTTCTCAGGGAAGGGAAGAGTGCCCCAAACAGGGATTCTGAGACGGACTCTGGGTCTGGGCACCTGGAAAATCCCACCAAGGGTTAGGATTTGGGCCTAGGGGCATACCAGGCCTGCAATGCTGGTACTGGAGGAGCAACTGAGAGTGTTTGTTTGAAAACATGCTCAGGCTGAGGATCACCATGCCTGCCTGTGCCCATGTCGGCCCTCAGGAGTGGGCATGGTCTCCTTGGCCATGCAGCTGGCTCCCACGCTGAGGGTTGGACAACCAATATTCCTGCCATGGGGAAGGAGGTGTTCTCTATTGTGTTTCAGGTTCGCCATTGGCAGGAATTCCAGCAAAGTTTGGGGGACAGATGACTGGATACCAAGGATGGGTACAGATGATGGCCCAGGGCCATGGCCGATCTCTCATGCTAAATATGGGCCCTCAACTCTGGGTGGCTGACACGAGGTCGGGGCTTAGACTCTGTCAGACACAGCACTAGTGGTCAGGGAAATCTATTAATCAGGGTTGCCTCGTGGTCTGAGTAGATTGATCCTCATGTGAGGTTTCTGGGCAGACTCAACAGGTCCTTCTTCTTTCTATGTGGAAGGCAGAATACTGCGTTGTGGCTCCAGAATTCCCTATCAAGAGATATTGTGGACCAGTGTGGTGAGGATAGAATAGTAATACAAAGCTATGGTTAAGTTCAGTGAAAAGCAAAAGGCAGTTCCAGTGTGCAGCTGCCGTTTCGAATATCCAGCACCTGAGTAAGGGTGGATGTCAGATGTTTGCTCACACTGGAGTTTGTGTCTGTGATTACCCACAAATGGAAGGGTGGCGTCAAGAGGCCATGGAGGATTTCCCATGCTGGGGCTTGTGAGATGCTCCAAATAGCAAAGTTTCTTTCTACCGGACAGGAGAAGTCTGGTTTGTTTTCTCTGGTTTCTCCATGTGGAAAGTTTTGTAGCAGAGAACCCCACAGGGATGCCTGGAAATCACCCCTCTATTGACCATTGCACCTGAGGAACATGGCAGGTGCATTCTGGTGGCTCTGGGGCAATATATCGAGACCTTGAGTTGACATGGAGTCTCATGAAGATGGGGCACAATGATGGTTTGTTACCAGGAATATCATAGAATGTGCTGGTTGCTAAGGGGCCATTCAGGATCCAAATACCCTAAGGGTATGACACAATTCCAGGAGCATGGCTTCCTTTTTGGGGAGGACATATTCTGTTCTGTGGCTCAGGGACTATATATTTTATCATAAGTTGATATTCCAGAGCAGGCCTCTGATGACAGATACCTGTAAACCTAATCTAGTGTGCCAATGAAGTCCTCGGGGCATGTCAGGTTCAATCTTCTGACTCAGGAGCATTGACTTGGGTGTCTGCCTGTATGGAGGTGATCAGGGTGTCTCAGATTGTGCATTTGTGCCCAGAGCGGCCTCCATTATTTGGCTGCGCTCAGGGGCCTTGTAGGTTTCTCCTAATCTAAAGGTATCGGGCAAAAGTGATGGGCACAGATTCCTTGAGGATCTCATGCACAGTCTTGTGGTGTGGCTTCAGATGCCAGAACCTGGAGGTCATGTGAGCCATGGTTTTAGGAAGGAAGTCTGCAAACACAAACTCAGTTTAGGTTAATGGCAAGGTGATTGCAGGCCCAATGCATAGACCTGGAAGGCAGCTCGTCAGGAACTGTAAATCCGATGACTCAAAGGTGATAGCACATGATATGTATCTGGATTGTTTGTCCAGGATGGCCTCGGAATGCAGGTGTGTTCTCATGGGTCTATGGCAGATTTTTCCACTCAAGGATCCTGGTGGCTACCATGAGTTTGGTGACTATCTCGGGGAAGGGAAGAGTGCTGTTTTCCATCTTAAGGGTCCCCCAAAATAGGGATTCCAGAGATGGGCTCTGTGTCTGGGCCCCTGTAAAATCCCACCAGGGTTAGGATTTGGGCCTAGGTGTGTACTAGGCCTGCAATTCGGGGTCCCAGAGATGCAATTGAGAGCGTTTGGTTGAAAGCATGCTCAGGCTGAGGTCACAATGCCTGCTTGTGCCCGGGGAAGCCATCATGAGTGCACATGGTCTCCTTGGCCATGGAGCTGCCTTCCACTTTGAGGGTTGAGCAACTATCCCAACTGTCAGAATACCTTCCATGGGGAAGGAGGAGTTCTCTATTGTGCTTCAGGTTCCCCCAATGGGAAGGATTTCAGCAAAGGTGTGGGTACAGATGCCTGAATACCAAGAATAGAAGAGAAGACAGACTTGGGCCATAGCTGGTCTCACATGCTGTATATGGGCCCTGATCTCTCAGTGGCTGACACTAGGTCCTGGCTCCAGCTATGTCAGACACAGCACTAGTGCCCAGGGCAGCCTATGAATCAGGGTTCCGTCTAGCACCGAGATTGACCATCATATGGAGTTTCTGGGCAGACTCTCCAGGCCCTTTTTCTTTCTATGGGGAAGGCAGAATATTGTGTTGTAGCTCCAGAATTCCCTCACAATAGGGCTTGTGGACCAGTAGGCTGAGGATGGAATTGTAAACCCAAGCTATGGCTTAATTCAGTCAAACTAAAGGCAGTTCCAGTGTGCAGCGATCGAATTGAAATCCAGCACCTGAGTAAGGGCGGATGTCAGATGTTTGCTCATGCTGGAGTTTGTGTCTATGATGACTGACAAATGGAGTGGTGGCTTCAAGAGGAAATGGAGGATTTCCCACGCTGGGGCTTGTGAGATGCTCCAAACAGAAGGTTTCCTTCTACCGGACAGGGGCATTCTGTTTTTTTGTCTCAAGGGTCCCCGCCAATTGCAAAGTTTGTGTAGCAGTGCACCCCCGTATGGTTGCCTGGAAACCACACCTCCACTGACCATTGCAGCTTAGGAACATGGCAAGTTCATTATGGTGGCTCTGGGGCGAAGTACTAAGGGCTTATTTTTACATGGAATGTCATGAATATGGGTAACAATGCTGTTTTGTTACCTGGGAATTCTTAGCCTGTCATCTTTACACATCCTTGGTATTAAGGCAACTTTCCACAGACCTTTCCTGTAACCCTGCCAATGGGGGAACCTGCAGCACAATAGAGAACTCCTCTTTCCATTGCAGGAAGCCTGGCTGTTGCAATGGGTGTCCAACCCTCAAAGTGGGATCCAGCTATATGGCCAATGAGTCTACGCCCTCCCCTGAGGGCCCCCCTGGGCACAAAGAGGCATGATGACCCTCAGCCTGAGCATGCTTTCAAACAAGCCCTCTCTGTTACACCATTAGGATCCTGCATTGCAGGCCTGGAATGCCCCTAGGCCCAAATCCTAACACTTGGTGGGATAACCGGGCACCCAGACCCAGAGCCCGTCTCTGGAATCCCTGTTTTGGCATAAGCCTAAGTTGGAAAACAGCATTCTTCCCTGTTTTGGAGCACCCCTAAGATGGAAAAGAGCACTCTTTTCTTCTCTGAAAAACCACCAATCTATGGAGATCCACCAGGATCCTTAGAGAGGAAAAGTCTCACATTGAACCATGAGACCACGTCTACATTCAGAGCCCATCCTGGACACACAATCCAGATAGAAAAGCCTGTGCTACCAGCTTTCAGTCACCCTAATTACAGTTCCTGACGTGATGCCTTCTAGGTCTATGCATTGGACCTGCGATCACCTTGCCACTATCCCTTACCCAAATTTTGTTTGCAGACTTCCCTCCCAAAACCATGGCTCTCATATCCTCAAGGAGGTGGTCTCTGAAGCCTTACCACAGGACTGGGCCTGCCATCCCCAAGGAAACTGTGCCCATCACAGTTCCCCAAAGCCTCCAAGTTAGGAGAAACCTGCGAGGCCCCTGAGCCCACCCCAATAGTGGAAGTGGCTCTGGATGCAAATGCACAGTCTGAAACACCCTGATCACCTACATCCAGTCAGACAACCATATCAATGGTCCTTAGTAAAAAAATTGAACCTGATGGGCACCAAGGACATCATTGGATCTCTAGATTAGGTTGCCAGCATCAATCCTCAGAGGCCTGTTCTTGAATACCAAGTCAGGATACAACATATGTATCCTGAGCCACAAAACAGAACATCTCCTCTCCCAAGATGGAAACTGTGCACATCGACCTGTGCCAAACCCTCAACGTGGCCCATAGCCACCAATACATTCTAAGACCTCCCTTGTAACAAACCAGTTTTGGGACACATCTGTAAGAGATTCCAAGTCAACTCAAGGCCTTGGTACTTGGCACCAGAACCACCAAAACGAACCTGTCATGTTCCTCAGCTGCAATGGTCATTGGACGTGTGCTTTCCAGTCATCCATGCGGGAGGGCTCTGCTACGCAAACTTCCACTTGAGGGACCCTGGAGGAAAAAAAAACAGACGCCTCCTGTCCATTAGAAGGAAACCTTGTTGTTTGGAGCATCTCACAATTTTAAGCGTGGGTAATCCTCCATTGCCTCCTTAAGCCACCCCTCCATTAGTCGTCATCCTAGACACAAACTCCAGTGTGAGCAAATATCTGACATCTGCCCTTACTCAGGTGCTGGATATCTCGTATAAGCTGCTGCACATTGAAACTGACTTCCGCTTGGCACTCAATTTAAGCATAGCTGGTTTATACAATTGCATTCTCACCCTATTTGTCCCCAAACCCTCTTGATAGGGAATTCTGGATCCATAAGGCAGCATTCTGCCTGCCCCACAGAAAGAAGTGCTTCGTGAGTCTCGCCAGAAACCCTACATGAGGATCAATTTACTCGGCCCTGGAGAGAACCCCAATATATAGACTTCTCTGGCCACTAGTGCTGTGTCTGACACAGCCTGAGCCCAGACCTCGTGTCAGCCACCCAGAGAGCGGGGCCCATATCCAGCATGTGAGAACGGCCATGGCCCAAATCTGTCATCTCTATGCATCCTTGGTATTCAGGCATCTGTCCCCAGACCTTTGCTGTAATCCCTGCCTATGGGGGAACATGAAGCACAATAGATATTTCCTCCTTCCCCATGGCTGGAAACCTGGGCATTGGAATGTGTGTCCATCCCTCAGTGTGGGAGCCAGAAAATGGACAATGGGACCACGCCCACTCCTGAGGGCCACCCTGGGCACAAACAGGCATTGTAATGCTCAGCCTGAGCATGTTTCCAAACAAGCCCTCTCAGTTGCACCACCAAGATCCTGCATTGCAGGCCTGGTCTGCCCATAAGCCCAAATCCCAACCCTTGGTGGGATTTTCCAGGCGCCTAGACCCAGAGCCCATCTCTGGAATCTCTGTTTTGGGGCACACCTAAGATCGAAAATAGCAGTCTTCCCATACCAAAAAGTCATCAAAATATTGGGAGCCGCCTGTATCCTTAGAGGAAAAATCTCCCATGGACCCATGAGGCCACAGCTACATTCTGACGTCACCCTAGACACACAATCCAGATATAAAAGCCTGTGCTTCCGCCTTCGGGTCATTCCAGTTACTGTTCCTGACGAGTAGCCTTCCAGGTCTACACATTGCCCTGCGATAACCTAGCCACTAAACCTAACCCAAGTTTGTGTTTGCAGACTTCCCTCCCAGAACCATGGCTCACATGCCCTCCAGGGTGGAGTCTCTGGAGCCACACCACAGGACTGTGCTTGCCATCCCCATGGAAATTGTGCATGTCAGTTAACCAAACCCTCCAGAGTTTGTTGAAACATTCAAGGCCCCTGTGGCCACCCCAATATTGGAGGTTACTCTGGACATAAGTGCACAGTCTGAAACTCCCTGATCACCTACATCCTGGCAGACACCCAAGTCAACTGTCCTAAGTCTGAAGATTGAACCTCTCATGCCCCTGGGACTCATTGGAACCCTAGATTAGGTTGTCGGGCATCTGTCTTCAGAGGCCTGTTCTTGAATAGGAACTTATGATACGGCATGTGGTCCCTGAGCCACAAAACACTACATCTCCTGTCCCCAGAAGGTAACCGTGCTCTTCGACCTGTGTTAAACCCTCAGGGTAGGAGAATCCTGCAGGCACCTTAGCCACCAACACATTCTAAGATCTACCTGGTAAAAAAAAAAAACAGCATTGTAACCCATCTTCAAGAGATTCCATGTCAACTCAAGACCTTGGTGCTTCGCCCCAGAAGCACCGTAAAGAACCTGCATGTTCCTCAGCTGCATTGGTCAATGGAGGTGTGCTTTCCAGGCATCCATGTGGAAGGGCTCTGCTACCCATACTTTTCACATGGGGGGCCCTGCAGAAAACATACCAGACTCTAACTGTCCAGTATTAAAAACAACCTTGCTGTTTGGAGCATCTCACATGCATTAGCCTCTTGATGCCACTCCTCCATTCGGTCATCAGAGACACAAACTCCAGTGTGCGTAAACATCTGAAATCCACCTTTACTCAGGTGCTGGATATTTCATTTGTTGGCCACGATAGATACAAACTCTATCATGAGCAGACATCTGACCCTCGCCTGTACTCAGATGCTGGAGATCTCGAAAAAAACCACTGCACATTGGAACGGCCATGTTCTCGGCACTGAGATTAAGCATAGATTGTGTTTTTTGCCTTCTGTTCTCACACTCCTCGCCTTCAAGTCCTCCATATTGGGAATTTGGGAGCCACAATGCAGTCTTCTGCCTGCCCACCAGAAAAAAGAGGTGCCCTATGGGTCTGCGTGAAACTCCATATAAGGTTCCACCAGCACAGCCCTCTATAGCACCACAATACCATAGGCCACCTTGTGAACTAATGCTTTGTCTGACACAGCTCGAGCCCCGACCTCCTGGTAGCCACCTAGATAGCGGGACCCATATCTGGCCGGTGTGACCTGCCTTGACCTGAGTCCTTCATCTCAAACCAACCTGGTTATTCACGTACCAGTCCCAGAACATAGCTCAAATTACTGTGCATGGGGGAATCTGAAGCACAAAAGAGTACTCCTCCTTCCTCATAGAAGGAAAATTAAATGTTGATATGGTGGTCCAACCCTCATATTGGGATCCAGGTGCATGGAACAAGAGCCAATGCCCACTCAGGATGGGCATCTGGGCACAAACAGGCATTGTGACCCTTACCCTGAGACCCATTTCCAACAAGTCTCCATGGGAGCTGAACCAAAGCCCCACAGAGCCAGGCAGTCAAGCCTCTAGGCCCAAATACTAAACCTTTGTAGGGTTATCCAGGCACAGGGACCTATAACCCATCTCTGGAATCCCTGTGTTGACGGAAACCCTGAAACAGTAAACCACGCTCTCTCCTTCCCAGTGAGACACCAAACTCTTGGGTGCTGGGCAGAATCCCCAGAGAGGTAGAATATTCCATGGAAACATGAGGACACACCACCATTCCAAGGCCATCCTAGACACAATCCAGACAGAAAAGCCTTTGCTCCTGCCTCCCAGCCACACGAATTTCAAATCCTGAGGAGCTGCCCTCAGCGTCTGCAGATCTGGGCTTCCATCACCTCCCTCCTAATTGATACACAATTTTGTGTCTGAAGACTTTGGTCCCAGAGCCCTTAACCACATTCCCTGCAGGATGGGGCTGACAGAACCACACTACATCACTGGGCCTGATCTCTGGATGAAATTCTGCCGTCTCAGTTGCACAAACCCTCCAGATTAGGAAAAGCCTGCAAGGCCCCTGAGCCCACCCCAATTTCATAGGCCACTCTGGAAAAAATGCACAGTCTGACACAGCCTGAGCATCTACCTCCAGGAAGACTCACAGGTCAAAGTCCCTAAGTCCGAAGGTTGAGGATGACATGCCCCTACAACCTCATAAGAACCCTAGCCTAGATATTCAGGCCTCTGTGCCCAGAGGCCTGGTCTTGAAATCCAACATATGATCCGACATGTGGTCCCTGAGCCATACAAGAGAACCCCTCCTGTCCCGAGAAGGGAACCTGGCTCCTGGGAACTGGGTCTAACCCTCAGGTAGGAGAATCCTGCATGGCCACAGATCCACAACCACATTCTTTTTTTTTATATAGATTTTATTTATTTATTTGACAGAGAGAGATCACAAGTAGGCATAGAGGAAGGCAGAGAGAGAGAGAGAGGAAGAAGCAGGCTCCCTGCTGAGCAGAGAGCCCGATGCGGGACTCAATCCCAGGACCCTGAGATCATGACCTGAGCCGAAGGCAGCGGCTTAGCCCATTGAGCCACCCAGGCACCCTCACCACCACATTCTAAGGTCTCCCTGGACACCAAGCAGCATTGTGACTCATTAGACTGAGAACATCCGTCAACTTAGATCACTTGGAAATTTGAACAAAAACCAGCAGATCAAGCCTGCAATGTTCCTCAGCTGCAATGGTCATGCAAGGAAGACTTCCCAGGCCCCCATTCAGAGACCTCTGCTGTCGAATCTTTCTATGTGGGGGACCCTGGAGCCTTGTAAGTGGACTTCCCCTGTCCCACAGTAGGACACCTTGCTGTTTGGAGCAGCTCACAAGGTCCTGCTTGGGAAAATCTCCAAGAATTCTTGAGGCCACCCCACAATTCGTTGACCATCATGGATGCAAACCCAGCGTGAGCAGACATCTGACCCTCGCCCATACTCAGGTGCTGGAAATCTCGAAACAACCACTGCACAATGGAATGGTCCTGTGGTCGGCACTGAGCTTATCCCTGGCTTGTGTTTTCAGACTTCTGTCTTCACACTCCTCGCCTACAAGCCCTCCATATTGGGAATTCTGAAGCCACAGTTCAGCTTTCTGCCTGCCCACCACAAAGAAGAAGTGCCCTATGGGTCTTCGCAGAAACCCACATGAGGATCCTCCTGCACGGCCCTCAATGGCACCCCAATATAATAGACCGACCTCTGCATAAATTGTCTGTCTGACACCGCCTGATCCCCGACCTCCTGTCAGCCACCCAGATAGTGGGCCCCATATCCTCCAGGTGGGTCCAACCTTGGCCCGAGGCCATCATCTTGAAGCAACCTGGATATTCAGGTACCTGTCCCAGACTTAGCTCAAATTCCTGCCCATAGGGGACTCGGAAGCACAAAAGAGTGCTCCTCCTTCCCCATGGCCAGAAAACTGAATGTTGAGATGGCTGTACAACCCTGAGTGGGAACCAGGTGTATGGTCCATGAGACCACGCCTACACAGGATGGGCAGCTGGGCACAAACAGGCATTGTGACCCTCAGAATGAGACCCCTTTCCAAATATCCCCCTTGGGATCTGGACCAGGATCCCAAATCGAAGCTTTGGTTAAGTTTTCCCAGTGTCTGGACCCAGAAACCATCTCTGGAATCCCTGTTTGGACAGGATCCCAGAGATGGAATACAGTCTTTTCCTCTTCCCCAGAAAGAAATCAAACTCTTGGGTGCCAAGCAGAATCACCAGAGTGGAAGAATATCCCATGGACACATGAGGTCACCCCTCCATTTAGTGGCCATCCTAGACACAAAATCCAGACAGAAAAGCCTGTGCTCCTCCCTCCCAGCCACCTGAATTTCAAATCCCGAGGAGCTTCCCTCAGGGTCTTCAGATTCGGACTGCCAACACCTCACTCCTATCTCTTATCCGAGGTTGTGTCTAAAGTCTTTGGTCCCAAAGTCCTGACACACATGACCTCCAGGATGGGGCCTCGAGAAACACATGACATCACTGGCCCTGCTCTCCTGAGGAAACCCTGCCCATCTCAGTTTCCCAAAATGTCCAGATTAGGAGAAAACTGCAAGGCCCCTGACTGCACCCCAATTTCATAGGCCACTCTGGAAAAAGTGCACAGCCTGACACAGCTTCAGCACCTACCTCCACGATGACATGCAGGCCAATGGCACTTAGTCCGAAGATTGAAACTTCCATGGCCCTAAAACCTCATCAGAACCCTAGCTTATGTTTTGATGTCTCTCTCCCTAGAGGGCTGTTCTGGAAATTCAAGCATATGGTCCAACCTGTGGTCCGTGAGCCATACAAGAGCACACCTCCTGTCCCAAGAAGGAAACCTGGCTCCTGGGTACTGGGTCTAATCCTAAGGATAGAGAATCCTCAATGGTCAGAGAGCCGCCACCACATTCTAAGGTCTCCCTGGACATCAAGCAGCATTGGAACCTGTTAGACTGAGAACTTCCATCAACGCAAATCACTTGGAACTTGGAATCAGTGTCATTGGTTCAAGCTTACCCTGTTCCTCAGCTGCAATGGTAACAAGAGATTGGCTTCCCAGGCCTCCATTCAGAGAGCATTGCTATCGAATCTTCCATATGGGGGACCCTGGAGCCCTGTAAGAAGACTTCTGCTGTCCCTTAGTAGGACACCTTGATGTTTGGAGCAGCTCACAAGCTCCAGCTTGGAAAAACCTCCAAGAATTCTTGAGGCCTCCCCACCATTTGTTGGCCATCATGGATACAAACTCCAGCGTGAGCAGACATCTTCCCCTCGCCCAGGTGCTGAAGATCTCGAAACAACTGCTGTACATTGGAATAGACATGTGCTCGGCACTGAGCGTAACCGTAGCTTATGTTTTCATACTTCTGTCCTCACACTCCTCGCCTGCAAACCCTCCAACTTGGATATTCTGGAGCCGTAATGCAGCCATCTGCCTGCTCACCAGATAGAAGAAGTGAAGAAAGGGTCTGTGCAAAAATCCCCCATGAGGATCCAGTTGCACAGCTCTCAAAAGCACCCCAATATCATAGGCCGAACTCTCCACGAATGTTCTGTCTGACACAGCTCGAGCCCGAGCTCCTGACAGCCACCCAGAAAGCAGGCCTCATTTTCTGCAGGTGGGTCCTGCCTTGGCCCGAGGACCTCATCTCAAAGTGAACTGGGTATTCAGGCACCGGTCCCAGAACTTAGCTCAAATTCCTGCCCATGGGGGAACCTGAAGCATAAAAAAGTACACCTCCTTCCCCATGGCAGGAAAACTGAATGTTGAGATGGCAGTCCAACCCTCAGAGTGGGAGCCAAGTGCATAGCCCATGAGGTCACACCCACTCAGCATGGGCATCTGGGCAAAAACAGGCATTGTGACCCTCAGAATGAGACCCATTTCCAACAAGAACACTCGGGAGCTGTACCAGGAAAACATAGAGCAGGACCCTAGGCCCAAATCCTAAGCCTTGTTGCGGTGATCCAGGCTCCAGAACCCAGGACCCATCTCTGGAATGGCTGTTTGGACGGGATCCCTGACTCAGAAAACTGCGCTCCTCCCATCCCCCGGAAATACACCAAACTCTTGGGTGCCGAGCAGAATTCCCAGAGAGGTAGAATCTCACATGGACCCATGAGGCCACCCCTCCATTTCGTGGCCATCATAGACAAACAAGTCAGACAGAAAAGACTGTGCTCCTGCCTCACAGCCGTCCGAATTTCATATCTGGAGATGCTTCGCTCAGGGTCTGCAGATTGGGTCTGCCATCACCTCGAGCTTAACTCTTACCCGAGTTTGTGTCTGAAGACTTTGGACCCAGAGTCCTGACCCATATGCCCTCCAGGATGGGGCCTCCAGGAACACACAACAGCACTGGGCCTGCTCTCCCAAGGAATGTCAGCCTGTCTCAGTTTCCCAACCCACCAGATTAAGAGAAAATTTCAAGGCCCCTAATACCACCCCAATTCCATAGGAAGCTCCAGAAAAAATGCATAGTCTGACACAGCCTCAGAATATACCTCCAGGAAGACACCCAGGTCAATGGGAAGGGATGAAATGGCCTAACCCATGGCAGGTTCGATGTGCTGGGTGTGAAGCCAACTGTCTCAATGTCTCTCACAAGGTCTGGGCTCAGGCTATGTAAGACAGAGCATAGTGTTTAGGGTAGCCTATGCAATTGGGGTGTTGCCGAGGGCTGAGCAGGTTGATTTTCATTTGGGGTTTATGAGCAATGCCATAGACAATGTTTTTCTTTGGGGGGCAGGCAGAGTGCTTCGTTCTGGAACCAGAATTCCCAATCATGAGGGCTTTTGGGCCAGGAGTGCTAGGGTAGAGTCTGAAAACAAAACTTAGGGTGAGGTGGGGAGCAGGCCCACTCTGCAAAGGCTGAAAGGATATCTCATGCATCTGAAGTCAGGCTGAGGATCAGACATTGGCTGAGGTTGGATTGTGCCTTGATGGCACCTTCATGAAGCAGGTGCCTCATGAGGCCAACGAAGTTTTCCCACGCTGAGTTTGGAGGTTGCCACAAACCACAAGGTTTCCTTCTGCGAGACAGTCGAGTCCTGTTGAATGGCTCCAGTACATACCATACAGAAGGACTGAAGAGGAGGGTTCAAAGGATGGATCCCTGAACAACATGCCTCGCATTCCCTTTGGCCATTAACGACAAGATATGTTTGTTCTGCTGGCTCTGGGGCAAGCTAACCAGTGGGCTGAGTTGAAATGGCCTCTCCTGAGGATGCGTCATAATGTGTGTTTCTTTCCATGGAGACCTTGGAATGTGATGGTTGTACTGTGGCCCTGCGGAATTCTCCGACCAGAAGGGTTTGATACAGATCCAGTAAGAAAGCACTCCATGTGGAGACGAGAGAGGTTTGGTTTGGAGCCTCAGAAAAACCTAATATGCTGGTATAAGAAACCAGTCCTCTGAGGACAGACACATGAAAACTAAAGCTAAGGTTCATATTAGGGCCTAAGGGCCTGTCCATTTCATTCTTCTGTCTCTGGGGACACTGTCTGAAAGTCTAAGTGGTGATAATGGCAGAGCTGGTGTCAGAGTGCCCCTTTTAGTCCAGGGCAGCCTACACTATCAGGATGGCCTCAGGGGCCTTGGAACTTTTCCCTAACCTGTAGGGTTGTGGTCAATGGATTGGGCACACTTTCCTTGGAGATGGCAGGCACGATCTTTCACTGTGGCTCCAGATGCCCTAGCCTGGAGGGTGTGTGGGTCCAGGCTGTGGGCACATAAGTCTGAAAACAAAAACTCAGCTTATGAGTGGCGCCGAGGGTATGGCAGGCCGGATGTACAGATAAAGAGTGAGCTCCTTGGCTTGTGAATCAAGGGCGAGATTCCTTCAGGCTTTTGTCTCTGGATGCGTCCAGGATAGCCGTGGATTGTAGGGGTTGGCCTCAGTGAATGTGGACGAGTAACCTCTCTGGGGATTTGTCCCAGCTAACAGGAGTTTGGGGTCATTTTGTGGGAAGGGTGGAGTCCTGTTGTCTGGCTCATGTGTCTCTCCAAGAAAGTGATTCCAGAGCAGAGCCCCAGGAACAGGGGGGAGACTGGAAAACTCAAACACTGGTGAGGATTGGGTGTATAGGGGCTTGGCACGCCCCATATGAGGGCTCTTGGTCAAGGCCCTGACAGGCCTTTCTTTGATATTGGCCTCATGCTGAGGGTCACAGAGTGAATTTCTGCCCAAGGCAGCACTCAGGTTTGGGCATGGTTTCAGGGGAAATGAAGGTTACTCCCACCCTGAAGGTGTGACTCCATGCCAAGAGCAAGCCTTACAGCCATGGGGAAGAAGGAGTTCTGATTTGTGCTTCAGATGCCCAACTGTGTGGGGAATTGATATAATATCTGGGTTTAGATATCGGAAAAACAAGGTTAGGAAGAGATAACGGCATAAGACCATGGCGTGTCAGAAGTGCTAGGTGTGTGGCCAGCTGTCTCCTTGCCTGTCTGGACGTCTGGCATCAGGCAGTGAAAGGCAGAGCACTAGTGCCCAGAGCAGCCTATCAAATCTGAGTGCCGTCGAGGCAAGAGCAGGTTTATCCTCATCTGGGTTTTATGGAAAGCCCCACAAGGAAACGTTTTCTACCGGTGGGCAGTAATTGGGCAGGCTTGTGGTTCTGCAATTCCTACTCTGGAGGGATTGTTTGCCAGGAGTGTGAGGAAGGAAGTCTGAAAACACAAGCTAGCGTGAGATTTGGGACCGAGGGCACGGCAGGCCACTCTGCAGAGGCTGAATCAAGATCTCCTGCATTGCGGTCATGTCTACTATGAGACGTGCTTCAAGCTAGAGTTTTTGACCATGATGGCCTCTCCCTGAAGGATATGGGGGGCTTCATGAGGCCCGGCAGGTTTGCCGTTTTCTCCTACACTGAAGGTTTTAATCACGGCCAGCAGCAAGGTTTCTTGCCATGGGGAAGGAGGGGTTCTGACTTGTACATCAGGTTCCCCCCTGTGCAGGGATTGGAGATAAGGTCTAGGTTCCGATGACTGAAAACCCAGGTTGGGAATGGATGGTGGCCTAAGGCAGTGGCGGGTCCAATGTGCTGGTGTGCAGCCAGCTGTGTCGGTGTCTGTTGGAAGGTCTGGGCTCAGGCTATTTGCGACAGAGCATCACTGTTTAAGGTAGCCTATGCAATTGGGGTGTTGCCGAGGGCCAAGCAGTTTGATCCTCATTTGGGGTTTCTGGGCAGCGCCATAGACAATGTTTTTCTCCTGGGAGGCAGGCACAGTGCTTCATTGTGGCCCCAGAATTCCCAGTAGGGAGGGTTTGTGGGCCAGGAGTGTGAGGACAGAAGTCTGAAAACACAAGCTAGTGTGAGGATTGGAGCCAAGGGCAGAGCAGGCCCACTCTGCAGAGGCTGAATCAAAATCTCCTGCATCTGAAGTCAGGCTGAGGATCAGACGTTGGCTGAGGCTGGAGTATGTGTCCATGATGGCACCTTCATGAAGTGGGGGCCTCATGAGGCCAAGGAAGTTTTCCCACGCTGAGTTTGGAGGTTGCCCCAAACCACAAGGTTTCCTTCTGCGGGACATTCGAGTCCTGTTGCATGGCTCCAGGACATACCATATGGAAGGACTGGAGAGCAGGGTTCGAAGGATGGATCCCTGTACAGCATGCCTCGCATTCCCATTGGCTATTAGCGACAAGATATGTTTGATCTGCTGCCTCTGGAACACGCGACCCAGGGGGCTGAGTTGAAATGGCCTCTCCTGAGGATGCGTCATAATGTGCGTTTGGGTCCATGGAGACCTTGGAATGTGCTGGTTGTTCAGTGGCCCTGCAGAACTCTCCTACCTGAAGTGTTTGATACATCCCAGTAAGAAAGCTGCCCATGTGGAGATGAGAGAGGTTTGGTTTGGTGCCTCAGAAAAGCCCCATGTGCTGGTCTACGAAAACAGTCCCCTGAGAACGGAAACATGGAAACCAAAGCTAAGGTTCAGATTAGGGCCTGGGGGCCTGTCAATTTCAACCTTCTGTCTCTGGGGACACTGTCTGAGAGTCTAAGTGGAGATAGTTGCTCCGCTGGTGTCAGAGAGCCCCTCTTAGTCCAGGGTGGCCTATACTATTGATGGCCTCAGGGACCTTGGAGCTTTTCCCTAACCTGTAGGGTTGTGGTCAATGGATTCGGCACACTTTCCTTGGAGAGGGCAGGCACAATCTTTCGCTGTTTGGTCCAGAGGCCCTAGCCTGGATGTGGTGTGGGTCCAGGCTGTGGGCACAGAAGTCTGAATACACAAACTCAGCTTATGAGTGGCGCCTAGGGTATGGCCGGCCGGATGTACAGCCCGAGAAGGAGCTCCTGGGCCTCTGAAACAAGGGCGAGTGGGAGGCGTTCCTTCAGGCTTTTGTCTCTGGATGTTGTGTCCGGGATAGCCGTGGATTGGAGCGGTGGCATCAGGTACTGTGGACGAGTATCCCTCTCTGGGGATTTGTCCCAGCTCCCAAGAGTTTGGGGTCATTTTGTGGGAAGGTTGGAGTCGTGTTGTCTGGCTCATGGGTCTCTCCAAGAAAGGGATTCCAGAGCAGAGCTTCAGGTACGGGCGGGGCGACTGGAAAATTCAAACCGTGGTGAGGATTGGGTGCATAGGGGCTTGGCAAGCCCCATATGTGGGCTCTTGGTCCAGGCCCTGACAGGCCTTTCTTTGACATGGGGCTCATGCTGAGGGTCACAGTGTGAATTTGTGCCCAAGCAGCACTCAAGTTTGGGCGTGGCATCAGGGGCCATGAAGGTTTCTCCCACCCTGAAGGTGTGACTCCATGCCAAGAGCAAGCTTGACAGCCATGGGGAAGGAGGAGTTCTGTTTTGTGCTTGCTATACCCAGCTGTGTGGAGAATTGATATAATGTCTAGGTTCAGATATCTGAACACCAAGGTTAGGATGAGGTGACGGCATAAGACCATGGCGTGTCCGAAGTGCTGGGTGTGCGGCCAGCTGTGTCCTTGTCTGTCTGGACGTCTGGCTTCAGGCTGTGTCAGGCAGAGCATGAGTGCCCAGAGCAGCCTATCCAGTTCGGGTACCGTCGAGGCCTGAGCAGGTTGATCCTCATCTGGGTTTTCTGGAGAGCCCTACAAGGAAACGTTTTTCTTCCGTTGGGCAGACACTGGGCTGGGTTTTGATTCCGGAGTTCCTAGTCCGGAGGGCTTGTTTGCCAGGAGTGTGAGGAAGGAAGTCTGAAAACACAAGCTAGCGTGAGGTTTGGGACCGAGGGCACAGCAGGCCCACTCTGCAGAGGCTGAATCGAGATCTCCTGCACTGAGGTCATGTCTACTATGAGACGTGCCTCAGGCTAGAGTTCTTGTCCAGCATGGCCTCTTCCTGAAGGGTGTGGGGGCTTCATGAGGCCAGAAAGTTTTGCCTACGATGGGATTTGTGAACTGCTCCAAAACTGAAGGTTACCTTCTGCACGACAGTCGAGTCCTATTGGATGGTTCCAAGAGGCCCCATATGGAAAGACTCGAGAGCAGGTGTCTAAGCATGGATGCCTGGGAACGAAACCTCATAATCACACTCTTTAGTCAGGACAAGGCAGGCTCAATCTGCGGGCTCCTGGGTGAGCTACCCAGAGGGGAGAGTTGAAATGGACTCTCCTGAAGATGAGTCCTACTGTGGCTTGGTGGCCTGGGAGACCTTGGAATGTGGAGGTGGCTCAGGGACTCTGCAGGATTCTCCAACATGAGGTGTTTGACACGGCTCCAACAAGGAAACTTCCCATGTGGAGACGAGAGGAGTTCTGTTCCGTGCCTCAGGAAAGCCCCATACCCTGTTCTTCGAACCACAGCCTCTGAGGAGTGACACCTGGAAACCAAAGCAAGAGTTGAGACTACGGCCTAAAGGCCTGTCCGGCTCAACCTTCTATCTCTGTTGACATCTGTGTGCATGCATTCATGGATGTAGCTGCTCAGCTTGTGTCCGAATGCCCCTGTGAGTCCAGTGAGGCTCCCAGTAGTGGGATGTCCTCGGAGGCCTTGAGGTTTCTCATATTCTGGAGGTGTGTGGCCAAAGGAATGGACACAGTTTCCCAGGAGAGAGCAGGCACGGTCCTGTGGTATGGCTCCAGAGGACCCAGCCTAGAGGCTGTGTTTGCCAGGGCTGTGGGGACAGATGTCTGAAAAAGCAAACTTGCCTGAGCTAGGGGCCAATGTAATGGCAGGCCTGATCTCTAGTCCGTGAGGGGAGATCCTCTGGAAATCAAAGTAGGGCAAGTGGGAGGCAGTCACTCAGGATTTTGTCTCTGGGTGTTGCGTTTACAGTGTCCGGTCAGGGTAGGGGTTGTCTCAGAGGCCGAGGAAGAGCCTTCCTCTCGGGGCATTGTCCACGCTCCCAAGTGTTGGTGTTCATTCTGTGGGAATGAAGAGTACTGTTTTCTGCCACAGGGGACCCCCCAGGAGAGGGACTCTAGAGCACAGCAGTGGGTTCCCTCAACTGGAATACACACCATCTAGTTAGTCTTGGGTGCCTATGGGCATGGCAAGTCGATTATGCGGGCTCTTGGTCCAGTCACTTAGAGGCGTTACTTGAATAAGGTACTCACGCTGAGGGTCACAATGTGTGTTTGTGCCCAAGGCGGCCCTCACGCTTAAGAGTGGCCTCATGAGCCATGCCGTTTTCTCCTACACTGAAGGTTTGACTCACTGCCAGCAGCAAGGTTTCTTGCCATGGGTAAGGAGGGGTTCTGACTTGTGCATCAGGTTCCCCCCTGTGCAGGGATTGGAGATAAGGTCTAGGTTCCGATGACTGAAAACCCAGGTTGGGAATGGATGGTGGCCTAAGGCAGTGGAGGGTCCAATGTGCTGGGTGTGCAGCCAGCTGTGTCGGTGTCTGTTGGAAGGTCTGGGCTCAGGCTATTTGCGACAGAGCATCACTGTTTAAGGTAGCCTATGCAATTGGGGTGTTGCCGAGGGCCAAGCAGTTTGATCCTTATTTGGGGTTTCTTGGCAGTGCCATAGACAATGTTTTTCTCCTGGGAGGCAGGCACAGTGCTTCATTGTGGCCCCAGAATTCCCAGTAGGGAGGGTTTGTGGGCCAGGAGTGTGAGGACGGAAGTCTGAAAACACAAGCTAGTGTGAGGATTGGAGCCAAGGGCAGAGCAGGCCCACTCTGCAGAGGCTGAATCAAAATCTCCTGCCTCTGAAGTCAGGCTGAGGATCAGACGTTGGCTGAGGCTGGAGTATGTGTCCATGATGGCACCTTCATGAAGTGGGGGCCTCATGAGGCCAAGGAAGTTTTCCCACGCTGAGTTTGGAGGTTGCCCCAAACTACAAGGTTTCCTTCTCCGGGACATTCGAGTCCTGTTGCATGGCTCCAGGACATACCATATGGAAGGACTGGAGAGCAGGGTTCGAAGGATGGATCCCTGTACAGCATGCCTCGCATTCCCATTGGCTATTAGCGACAAGATATGTTTGATCTGCTGCCTCTGGAACACGCGACCCAGGGGGCTGAGTTGAAATGGCCTCTCCTGAGGATGCGTCATAATGTGCGTTTGGGTCCATGGAGACCTTGGAATGTGCTGGTTTTTCAGTGGCCCTGCGGAACTCTCCTACCTGAAGTGTTTGATACATCCCAGTAAGAAAGCTGCCCATGTGGAGATGAGAGATGTTTGGTTTGGTGCCTCAGAAAAGCCCCATGTGCTGGTCTACGAAAACAGTCCTCTGAGAACGGAAACATGGTAACCAAAGCTAAGGTTCAGATTAGGGCCTGGGGGCCTGTCCATTTCAACCTTCTGTCTCTGGGGACACTGTCTGAGAGTCTAAGTGGAGATAGTTGCTCTGCTGGTGTCAGAGAGCCCCTCTTAGTCCAGGGTGGCCTATACTATTGATGGCCTCAGGGACCTTGGAGCTTTTCCCTAACTTGTAGGGTTGTGGTCAATGGATTGGGCACACTTTCCTTGGAGAGGGCAGGCACAATCTTTCGCTGTTTGGTCCAGAGGCCCTAGCCTGGATGTGGTGTGGGTCCAGGCTGTGGGCACAGAAGTCTGAATACACAAACTCAGCTTATGAGTGGCGCCTAGGGTATGGCCGGCCGGATGTACAGCCCGAGAAGGAGCTCCTGGGCCTCTGAATCAAGGGCGAGTGGGAGGTGTTCCTTCAGGCTTTTCTCTGGATGTTGTGTCCGGGATAGCCGTGGATTGGAGCGGTGGCCTCAGGTACTGTGGACGAGTATCGCTCTCTGGGGATTTGTCCCAGCTCCCAAGAGTTTGGTGTCATTTTGTGGGAAGGGTGGAGTCGTGTTGTCTGGCTCATGGGTCTATCCAAGAAAGGGATTCCAGAGCAGAGCTCCAGGTACGGGCGGGCGACTGGAAAATTCAAACCGTGGTGAGGATTGGGTGCATAGGGGCTTGGCAAGCCCCATATGTGGGCTCTTGGTCCAGGCCCTGACAGGCCTTTCTTTGAGATGGGGCTCATGCTGAGGATCACAGTGTGAATTTGTGCCCAAGCAGCACTCAAGTTTGGGCGTGGCCTCAGGGGCCATGAAGGTTTCTCCCACCCTGAAGGTGTGACTCCATGCCAAGAGCAAGCTTGACAGCCATGGGGAAGGAGGAGTTCTGTTTTGTGCTTGCTATACCCAGCTGTGTGGAGAATTGATATAATGTCTAGGTTCAGATATCTGAAAACCAAGGTTAGGATGAGGTGACGGCATAAGACCATGGCGTGTCCGAAGTGCTGGGTGTGCGGCCAGCTGTCTCCTTGTCTGTCTGGACGTCTGGCTTCAGGCTGTGTCAGGCAGAGCATGAGTGCCCAGAGCAGCCTATCCAGTTCGGGTACCGTCGAGGCCCGAGCAGGTTGATCCTCATCTGGGTTTTCTGGAGAGCCCCACAGGGAAACGTTTTTCTTCCGTTGGGCAGACACTGAGCTGGGTTTTGGTTCCGGAGTTCCTAGTCCGGAGGGCTTGTTTGCCAGGAGTGTGAGGAAGGAAGTCTGAAAACACAAGCTAGCGTGAGGTTTGGGACCGAGGTCACGGCATGCCCACTCTGCAGAGGCTGAATCGGGATCTCCTGCACTGAGGTCATGTCAACTATGAGACGTGCCTCAGGCTAGAGATCTTGTCCAGCATGGCCTCTTCCTGAAGGGTGTGGGGGCTTCATGAGGCCATAAAGTTTTGCCTACGATGGGATTTGTGAACTGCTCCAAAACTGAAGGTTACCTTCTGCACGACAGTCGAGTCCTATTGGATGGTTCCAAGAGGCCCCATATGGAAAGACTCGAGAGCAGGTGTCTAAGCATGGATGCCTGGGAACGCCACCTCATATTCCCACTCTTTAGTCAGGACAAGGTAGGCTCAATCTGCGGGCTCCTGGGTGAGCTACCCAGAGGGGAGAGTTGAAATGGACTCTCCAGAAGATGAGTCCTACTGTGGCTTGGTGGCCTGGGAGACCTTGGAATGTGGAGGTGGCTCAGGGCCTCTGCAGGATTCTCCAACATGAGGTGTTTGACACGGCTCCAACAAGGCAACTTCCCATGTGGAGACGAGAGGAGTTCTGTTCCGTGCCTCAGGAAAGCCCCATACCCTGTTCTTCGAACCAAAGCCTCTGAGGAGTGACACCTGGAAACCAAACCAAGAGTTGAGACTACGGCCTAAAGGCCTGTCCGGCTCAACCTTCTATCTCTGTTGACATCTGTGTGCATGCCTTCATGGATGTAGCTGCTCAGCTTGTGTCCAAATGCCCCTGTGAGTCCAGTGAGGCTCCCAGTATTGGGATGTCCTCGGAGGCCTTGAGGATTCTCATATTCTGGAGGTGTGTGGCCAAAGGAATGGACACAGTTTCCCAGGAGAGAGCAGGCACGGTCCTGTGGTATGGCTCCAGAGGACGCAGCCTAGAGGCTGTGTTTGCCAGGGCTGTGGGGACAGATGTCTGAAAAAGCAATCTTGGCTCAGCTAGGGGCCAATGTAATGGCAGGCCTGATCTCTAGTCCGTGAGGGGAGATCCTCTGGAAATCAAAGTAGGGCAAGTGGGAGGCAGTCACTCAGGAATTTGTCTCTGGGTGTTGCGTTTACAGTGTCCGGTCAGGGTAGGGGTTGTCTCAGAGGCCGAGGAAGACCCTTCCTCTCGGGGGATTGTCCAAGCTCCCAAGTGTTTGTGTTCATTCTGTGGGAATGAAGAGTACTGTTTTCTGCCACAGGGGACCCCCCAGGAGAGGGACTCTAGAGCACAGCAGTGGGTTCCCTCAACTGGAATACACACCATCTAGTTAGTCCTGGGTGCCTATGGGCATGGCAAGCCACATATGCAGGCTCTTGGTCCAGTCACTGAGAGGCGTTACTTGAATAAGGTACTCACGCTGAGGGTCACAATGTGTGTTTGTGCCCAAGGCGGCCCTCACGCTTGGGCGTGGCCTCATGGGCCATGTCGTTTTCTCCTACACTGAAGGTTTGACTCACTGCCAGCAGCAAGGTTTCTTGCCAGGGGGAAGGAGGGGTTCTGACTTGTGCATCAGGTTCCCCCCTGTGCAGGGATTGGAGATAAGGTCTAGGTTCCGATGACTGAAAACCCAGGTTGGGAATGGATGGTGGCCTAAGGCAGTGGCGGGTCCAATGTGCTGGGTGTGCAGCCAGCTGTCTCGGTGTCTGTTGGAAGGTCTGGGCTCAGGCTATATTCGACAGAGCATCACTGTTTAAGGTAGCCTATGCAATCGGGGTGTTGCCGAGGGCCAAGCAGTTTGATCCTCATTTGTGGTTTCTGGGCAGCGCCATAGACAATGTTTTTCTCCTGGGAGGCAGGCACAGTGCTTCATTGTGGCCCCAGAATTCCCAGTAGGGAGGGTTTGTGGGCCAGGAGTGTGAAGACGGAAGTCTGAAAACACAAGCTAGTGTGAGGATTGGAGCCAAGGGCAGAGCAGGCCCACTCTGCAGAGGCTGAATCAAAATCTCCTGCATCTGAAGTCAGGCTGAGGATCAGACGTTGGCTGAGGCTGGAGTATGTGTCCATGATGGCACCTTCATGAAGTGGGGGCCTCATGAGGCCAAGGAAGTTTTCCCACGCTGAGTTTGGAGGTTGCCCCAAACCCCAAGGTTTCCTTTTGCGGGACATTCGAGCCCTGATGCATAGCTCCAGGACATACCATATGGAAGGACTGGAGAGCAGGGTTCGAAGGATGGATCCCTGTACAGCATGCCTCGCATTCCCATTGGCTATTAGCGACAAGATATGTTTGATCTGCTGCCTCTGGAACACGCGACCCAGGGGGCTGAGTTGAAATGGCCTCTCCTGAGGATGCGTCATAATGTGCGTTTGGGTCCATGGAGACCTTGGAATGTGCTGGTTGTTCAGTGGCCCTGCGGAACTCTCCTACCTGAAGTGTTTGATACATCCCAGTAAGAAAGCTGCCCATGTGGAGATGAGAGATGTTTGGTTTGGTGCCTCAGAAAAGCCCCATGTGCTGGACTACGAAAAGAGTCCTTTGAGAAAGGAAACATGGAAACCAAAGCTAAGGTTCAGATTAGGGCCTGGGGGCCTGTCCATTTCAACCTTCTGTCTCTGGGGACACTGTCTGAGAGTCTAAGTGGAGATAGTTGCTCTGCTGGTGTCAGAGAGCCCCTCTTAGTCCAGGGTGGCCTATACTATTGATGGCCTCAGGGACCTTGGAGCTTTTCCCTAACCTGTAGGGTTGTGGTCAATGGATTGGGCACACTTTCCTTGGAGAGGGCAGGCACAATCTTTCGCTGTTTGGTCCAGAGGCCCTAGCCTGGATGTTGTGTGGGTCCAGGCTGTGGGCACAGAAGTCTGAATACACAAACTCAGCTTATGAGTGGCGCCTAGGGTATGGCTGGCCGGATGTACAGCCCGAGAGGGAGCTCCTGGGCCTCTGAAACAAGGGCGAGTGGGAGGCGTTCCTTCAGGCTTTTGTCTCTGGATGTTGTGTCCGGGATAGCCGTGGATTGGAGCGGTGGCCTCAGGTACTGTGGATGAGTATCCCTCTCTGAGGATTTGTCCCAGCTCCCAAGAGTTTGGGGTCATTTTGTGGGAAGGGTGGAGTCGTGTTGTCTGGCTCATGGGTCTCTCCAAGAAAAGGATTCCAGAGCAGAGCTCCAGGTATGGGCGGGGCGACTGTAAAATTCAAACCGTGGTGAGGATTGGGTGCATAGGGGCTTGGCAAGCCCCATATGTGGGCTCTTGGTCCAGGCCCTGACAGGCCTTTCTTTGACATGGGGCTCATGCTGAGGATCACAGTGTGAATTTGTGCCCAAGCAGCACTCAAGTTTGGGCGTGGCCTCAGGGGCCATGAAGGTTTCTCCCACCCTGAAGGTGTGACTCCATGCCAAGAGCAAGCTTGACAGCCATGGGGAAGGAGGAGTTCTGTTTTGTGCTTGCTATACCCAGCTGTGTGGAGAATTCATATAATATCTAGGTTCAGATATCTGAAAACCAAGGTTAGGATGAGGTGACGGCATAAGACCATGGCGTGTCCGAAGTGCTGGGTGTGCGGCCAGCTGTCTCCTTTTCTGTCTGGATGTCTGGCTTCAGGCTGTGTCAGGCAGACCATGAGTGCCCAGAGCAGCCTATCCAGTTCGGGTACCGTCGAGGCCCGAGCAGGTTGATCCTCATCTGGGTTTTCTGGAGAGCCCCACAGGGAAACGTTTTTCTTCTGTTGGGCAGACACTGGATGGGTTTTGGTTCCCGAGTTCCTAGTCCGGAAAACTTGTTTGCCAGGAGTGTGAGGAAGGAAGTCTGAAAACACAAGCTAGCGTGAGGTTTGGGACCGAGGGCACGGCAGGCCCACTCTGCAGAGGCTGAATCGAGATCTCCTGCACTGAGGTCATGTCAACTATGAGACGTGCCTCAGGCTAGAGTGATTGTCCAGCATGGCCTCTTCCTGAAGGGTATGGGGGCTTCATGATTCCAGAAAGTTTTGCCTACGATGGGATTTTTGAACTGCTCCAAAACTGAAGGTTACCTTCTGCATGACAGTCGAGTCCTATTGGATGGTTCCAAGAGGCCCCATATGGAAAGACTCGAGAGCAGGTGTCTAAGCATGGATGCCTGGGAACGCCACCTCATATTCCCACTCTTTAGTCAGGACAAGGCAGGCTCAATCTGCGGGCTCCTGGGTGAGCTACCCAGAGGGGAGAGTTGAAATGGACTCTCCTGAAGATGAGTCCTACTCTGGCTTGGTGGCCTGGGAGACCTTGGAATGTGGAGGTGGCTCAGGGACTCTGCAGGATTCTCCAACATGAGGTGTTTGACACGGCTCCAACAAGGAAACTTCCCATGTGGAGACGAGAGGAGTTCTGGTCCGTGCCTCAGGAAAGCCCCATACCCTGTTCTTCGAACCAAAGCCTCTGAGGAGTGACACCTGGAAACCAAACCAAGAGTTGAGACTACAGCCTAAAGGCCTGTCCGGCTCAACCTTCTATCTCTGTTGACATCTGTGTGCATGCATTCATGGATGTAGCTGCTCAGCTTGTGTCCGAATGCCCCTGTGAGTCCAGTGAGGCTCCCAGTAGTGGGATGTCCTCGGAGGCCTTGAGGTTTCTCATATTCTGGAGGTGTGTGGCCAAAGGAATGGACACAGTTTCCCAGGAGAGAGCAGGCACAGTCCTGTGGTATGGCTCCAGAGGACCCAGCCTAGAGGCTGTGTTTGCCAGGGCTGTGGGGACAGATGTCTGAAAAAGCAAACTTGGCTCAGCTAGGGGCCAATGTAATGGCAGGCCTGATCTCTAGTCCGTGAGGGGAGATCCTCTGGAAATCAAAGTAGGGCAAGTGGGAGGCAGTCACTCAGGATTTTGTCTCTGGGTGTTGCGTTTACAGTGTCCGGTCAGGGTAGGGGTTGTCTCAGAGGCCGAGGAAGAGCCTTCCTCTCGGGGGATTGTCCAAGCTCCCAAGTGTTTGTGTTCATTCTGTGGGAATGAAGAGTACTGTTTTCTGCCACAGGGGACCCCCCAGGAGAGGGACTCTAGAGCACAGCAGTGGGTTCCCTCAACTGGAATACACACCATCTAGTTAGTCCTGGGTGCCTATGGGCATGGCAAGCCACATATGCGGGCTCTTGGTCCAGTCACTGACAGGCGTTACCTGAATAAGGTACTCACGCTGAGGGTCACAATGTGTGTTTGTGCCCAAGGCGGCCCTCACGCTTGGGCGTGGCCTCATGGGCCATGCCGTTTTCTCCTACACTGAAGGTTTGACTCACTGCCAGCAGCAAGGTTTCTTGCCATGGGGAAGGAGGGGTTCTGACTTGTGCATCAGGTTCCCCCCTGTGCAGGGATTGGAGATAAGGTCTAGGTTCCGATGACTGAAAACCCAGGTTGGGAATGGATGGTGGCCTGAGGCAGTGGCGGGTCCAATGTGCTGCGTGTGCAGCCAGCTGTGTCGGTGTCTGTTGGAAGGTCTGGGCTCAGGCTATTTGCGACAGAGCATCACTGTTTAAGGTAGCCTATGCAATTGGGGTGTTGCCGAGGGCCAAGCAGTTTGATCCTCATTTTTGGTATCTGGGCAGCGCCATAGACAATGTTTTTCTCCTGGGAGGCAGGCACAGTGCTTCATTGTGGCCCCAGAATACCCAGTAGGGAGGGTTTGTGGGCCAGGAGTGTGAGGACGGAAGTCTGAAAACACAAGCTAGTGTGAGGATTGGAGCCAAGGGCAGAGCAGGCCCACTCTGCAGAGGCTGAATCAAAATCTCCTGCATCTGAAGTCAGGCTGAGGATCAGACGTTGGCTGAGGCTGGAGTATGTGTCCATGATGGCACCTTCATGAAGTGGGGGCCTCATGAGGCCAAGGAAGTTTTCCCACGCTGAGTTTGGAGGTTGCCCCAAACCACAAGGTTTCCTTCTGCGGGACATTCGAGTCCTGTTGCATGGCTCCAGGACATACCATATGGAAGGACTGGAGAGCAGGGTTCGAAGGATGGATCCCTGTACAGCATGCATCGCATTCCCATTGGCTATTAGCGACAAGATATGTTTGATCTGCTGCCTCTGGAACACGCGACCCAGGGGGCTGAGTTGAAATGGCCTCTCCTGAGGATGCGTCATAATGTGCGTTTGGGTCCATGGAGACCTTGGAATGTGCTGGGTGTTCAGTGGCCCTGCGGAACTCTCCTACCTGAAGTGTTTGATACATCCCAGTAAGAAAGCTGCCCATGTGGAGATGAGAGATGTTTGGTTTGGTGCCTCAGAAAAGCCCCATATGCTGGTCTACGAAAACAGTCCTCTGAGAACGGAAACATGGAAACCAAAGCTAAGGTTCAGATTAGGGCCTGGGGGCCTGTCCATTTCAACCTTCTGTCTCTGGGGACACTTCTGAGAGTCTAAGTGGAGATAGTTGCTCCGCTGGTGTCAGAGAGCCCCTCTTAGTCCAGGGTGGCCTATACTATTGATGGCCTCAGACACCTTGGAGCTTTTCCCTAAACTGTAGGGTTGTGGTCAATGGATTGGGCACACTTTGCTTGGAGAGGGCAGGCACAATCTTTCGCTGTTTGTTCCAGAGGCCCTAGCCTGGATGTTGTGTGGGTCCAGGCTGTGGGCACAGAAGTCTGAATACACAAACTCAGCTTATGAGTGGCGCTTAGGGTATGGCCGGCCGGATGTACAGCCCGAGATGGAGCTCCTGGGCCTCTGAAACAAGGGCGAGTGGGAGGCGTTCCTTCAGGCTTTTGTCTCTGGATGTTGTGTCCGGGATAGCCGTGGATTGGAGCGGTGGCCTCAGGTACTGTGGACGAGTATCCCTCTCTGGGGTTTTGTCCCAGCTCCCAAGAGTTTGGGGTCATTTTGTGGGAAGGGTGGAGTCGTGTTGTCTGGCTCATGGGTCTCTCCAAGAAAGGGATTCCAGAGCAGAGCTCCAGGTACGGGCGGGGCGACTGGAAAATTCAAACCGTGGTGAGGATTGGGTGCATAGGGGCTTGGCAAGCCCCATATGTGGGCTCTTGGTCCAGGCCCTGACAGGCCTTTCTTTGACATGGGGCTCATGCTGAGGGTCACAGTGTGAATTTGTGCCCAAGCAGCACTCAAGTTTGGGCGTGGCATCAGGGGCCATGAAGGTTTCTCCCACCCTGAAGGTGTGACTCCATGCCAAGAGCAAGCTTGACAGCCATGGGGAAGGAGGAGTTCTGTTTTGTGCTTGCTATACCCAGCTGTGTGGAGAATTGATATAATGTCTAGGTTCAGATATCTGAAAACCAAGGTTAGGATGAGGTGACGGCATAAGACCATGGCGTGTCCGAAGTGCTGGGTGTGCGGCCAGCTGTCTCCTTGTCTGTCTGGAAGTCTGGCTTGAGGCTGTGTCAGGCAGAGCATGAGTGCCCAGAGCAGCCTATCCAGTTCGGGTACCGTCGAGGCCCGAGCAGGTTGATCCTCATCTGGGTTTTCTGGAGAGCCCCACAGGGAAACGTTTTTCTTCCGTTGGGCAGACACTGGGCTGGGTTTTGGTTCCGGAGTTCCTAGTCCGGAGAGCTTGTTTGCCAGGAGTGTGAGGAAGGAAGTCTGAAAACACAAGCTAGCGTGAGGTTTGGGACCGAGGGCACGGCAGGCCCACTCTGCAGAGGCTGAATCGAGATCTCCTGCACTGAGGTCATGTCAACTATAAGACGTGCCTCAGGCTAGAGTTCGTGTCCAGCATGGCCTCTTCCTGAAGGGTGTGGGGGCTTCATGAGGCCAGAAAGTTTTGCCTACGATGGGATTTGTGAACTGCTCCAAAACTGAAGGTTACCTTCTGCACGACAGTCGAGTCCTATTGGATGGTTCCAAGAGGCCCCATATGGAAAGACTCGAGAGCAGGTGTCTAAGCATGGATGCCTGGGAACGCCACTCTTTAGTCAGGACAAGGCAGGCTCAATCTGCGGGCTCCTGGGTGAGCTACCCAGAGGGGAGAGTTGAAATGGTCTCTCCTGAAGATGAGTCCTACTGTGGCTTGGTGGCCTGGGAGACCTTGGAATGTGGAGGTGGCTCAGGGACTCTGCAGGATTCTCCAACATGAGGTGTTTGACACGGCTCCAACAAGGAAACTTCCCATGTGGAGACGAGAGGAGTTCTGTTCCGTGCCTCAGGAAAGCCCCATACCCTGTTCTTCGAACCAAAGCCTCTGAGGAGTGACACCTGGAAACGAGAGTAAGAGTTGAGACTACGGCCTAAAGGCCTGTCCGGCTCAACCTTCTATCTCTGTTGTCATCTGTGTGCATGCATTCATGGATGTAGCTGCTCAGCTTGTGTCCGAATGCCCCTGTGAGTCCAGTGAGGCTCCCAGTAGTGGGATGTCCTCGGAGGCCTTGAGGTTTCTCATATTCTGGAGGTGTGTGGCCAAAGGAATGGACACAGTTTCCCAGGAGAGAGCAGGCACGGTCCTGTGGTATGGCTCCAGAGGACCCAGCCTAGAGGCTCTGTTTGCCAGGGCTGTGGGGACAGATGTCTGAAAAAGCAAACTTGGCTCAGCTAGGGGCCAATGTAATGGCAGGCCTGATCTCTAGTCCGTGAGGGGAGATCCTCTGGAAATCAAAGTAGGGCAAGTGGGAGGCAGTCACTCAGGATTTTATCTCTGGGTGTTGCGTTTACAGTGTCCGGTCAGGGTAGGGGTTGTCTCAGAGGCCGAGGAAGAGCCTTCCTCTCGGGGGATTGTCCAAGCTCCCAAGTGTTGGTGTTCATTCTGTGGGAATGAAGAGTACTGTTTTCTGCCACAGGGGACCCCCCAGGAGAGGGACTCTAGAGCACAGCAGTGGGTTCCCTCAACTGGAATACACACCATCTAGTTAGTCCTGGGTGCCTATGGGCATGGCAAGCCACATATGCGGGCTCTTGGTCCAGTCACTGAGAGGCGTTACTTGAATAAGGTACTCACGCTGAGGGTCACAATGTGTGTTTGTGCCCAAGGCGGCCCTCACGCTTGGGCATGGCCTCATGGGCGATGCCGTTTTCTCCTACACTGAAGGTTTGACTCACTGCCAGCAGCAAGGTTTCTTGCCAGGGGGAAGGAGGGGTTCTGACTTGTGCATCAGGTTCCCCCCTGTGCAGGGATTGGAGATAAGGTCTAGGTTCCGATGACTGAAAACCCAGGTTGGGAATGGATGGTGGCCTAAGGCAGTGGCGGGTCCAATGTGCTGGGTGTGCAGCCAGCTGTGTCGGTGTCTGTTGGAAGGTCTGGGCTCAGGCTATTTGCGACAGAGCATCACTGTTTAAGGTAGCCTATGCAATTGGGGTGTTGCCGAGGGCCAAGCAGTTTGATCCTCATTTGGGGTTTCTGGGCAGCGCCATAGACAATGTTTTTCTCCTGGGAGGCAGGCACAGTGCTTCATTGTGGCCTCAGAATTCCCAGTAGGGAGGGTTTGTGGGCCAGGAGTGTGAGGACGGAAGTCTGAAAACACAAGCTAGTGTGAGGATTGGAGCCAAGGGCAGAGCAGGCCCACTCTGCAGAGACTGAATCAAAATCTCCTGCATCTGAAGTCAGGCTGAGGATCAGACGTTGGCTGAGGCTGGAGTATGTGTCCATGATGGCACCTTCATGAAGTGGGGGCCTCATGAGGCCAAGGAAGTTTTCCCACGCTGAGTTTGGAGGTTGCCCCAAACCACAAGGTTTCCTTCTGCGGGACATTCGAGTCCTGTTGCATGGCTCCAGGACATACCATATGGAAGGACTGGAGAGCAGGGTTCGAAGGATGGATCCCTGTACAGCATGCCTCGCATTCCCATTGACTATTAGCTACAAGATATGTTTGATCTGTTGCCTCTGGAACACGCGACCCAGGGGGCTGAGTTGAAATGGCCTCTCCTGAGGATGCGTCATAATGTGCGTTTGGGTCCATGGAGACCTTGGAATGTGCTGGTTGTTCAGTGGCCCTGCGGAACTCTCCTACCTGAAGTGTTTGATACATCCCAGTAAGAAAGCTGCCCATGTGGAGATGAGAGATGTTTGGTTTGGTGCCTCAGAAAAGCCCCATGTGCTGGACTACGAAAAGAGTCCTTTGAGAAAGGAAACATGGAAACCAAAGCTATGGTTCAGATTAGGGCCTGGGGGCCTGTCCATTTCAACCTTCTGTCTCTGGGGACACTGTCTGAGAGTCTAAGTGGAGATAGTTGCTCTGCTGGTGTCAGAGAGCCCCTCTTAGTCCAGGGTGGCCTATACTATTGATGGCCTCAGGGACCTTGGAGCTTTTCCCTAACCTGTAGGGTTGTGGTCAATGGATTCGGCACACTTTCCTTGGAGAGGGCAGGCACAATCTTTCGCTGTTTGGTCCAGAGGCCCTAGCCTGGATGATGTGTGGGTCCAGGCTGTGGGCACAGAAGTCTGAATACACAAACTCAGCTTATGAGTGGCGCCTAGGGTATGGCAGGCCGGATGTACAGCCCGAGAGGGAGCTCCTGGGCCTCTGAAACAAGGGCGAGTGGGAGGCGTTCCTTCAGGCTTTTGTCTCTGGATGTTGTGTCCGGGATAGCCGTGGATTGGAGCGGTGGCCTCAGGTACTGTGGACGAGTATCCCTCTCTGGGGATTTGTCCCAGCTCCCAAGAGTTTGGGGTCATTTTGTGGGAAGGGTGGAGTCGTGTTGTCTGGCTCATGGTTCTCTCCAAGTAAGGGATTACAGAGCAGAGCTCCAGGTATGGGCGGGGCGACTGTAAAATTCAAACCGTGGTGAGGATTGGGTGCATAGGGGCTTGGCAAGCCCCATATGTGGGCTCTTGGTCCAGGCCCTGACAGGCCTTTCTTTGACATGGGGCTCATGCTGAGGATCAGAGTGTGAATTTGTGCCCAAGCAGCACTCAAGTTTGGGCGTGGCATCAGGGGCCATGAAGGTTTCTCCCACCCTGAAGGTGTGACTCCATGCCAAGAGCAAGCTTGACAGCCATGGGGAAGGAGGAGTTCTGTTTTGTGCTTGCTATACCCAGCTGTGTGGAGAATTCATATAATATCTAGGTTCAGATATCTGAAAACCAAGGTTAGGATGAGGTGACGGCATAAGACCATGGCGTGTCCGAAGTGCTGGGTGTGCGGCCAGCTGTCTCCTTTTCTGTCTGGATGTCTGGCTTCAGGCTGTGTCAGGCAGACCATGAGTGCCCAGAGCAGCCTATCCAGTTCGGGTACCGTCGAGGCCCGAGCAGGTTGATCCTCATCTGGGTTTTCTGGAGAGCCCCACAGGGAAACGTTTTTCTTCTGTTGGGCAGACACTGGATGGGTTTTGGTTCCCGAGTTCCTAGTCCGGAAAACTTGTTTGCCAGGAGTGTGAGGAAGGAAGTCTGAAAACACAAGCTAGCGTGAGGTTTGGGACCGAGGGCACGGCAGGCCCACTCTGCAGAGGCTGAATCGAGATCTCCTGCACTGAGGTCATGTCAACTATGAGACGTGCCTCAGGCTAGAGTGATTGTCCAGCATGGCCTCTTCCTGAAGGGTATGGGGGCTTCATGATTCTAGAAAGTTTTGCCTACGATGGGATTTTTGAACTGCTCCAAAACTGAAGGTTACCTTCTGCATGACAGTCGAGTCCTATTGGATGGTTCCAAGAGGCCCCATATGGAAAGACTCGAGAGCAGGTGTCTAAGCATGGATGCCTGGGAACGCCACCTCATATTCCCACTCTTTAGTCAGGACAAGGCAGGCTCAATCTGCGGGCTCCTGGGTGAGCTACCCAGAGGGGAGAGTTGAAATGGACTCTCCTGAAGATGAGTCCTACTGTGGCTTGGTGGCCTGGGAGACCTTGGAATGTGGAGGTGGCTCAGGGACTCTGCAGGATTCTCCAACATGAGGTGTTTGACACGGCTCCAACAAGGAAACTTCCCATTTTGAGACGAGAGGAGTTCTGGTCCGTGCCTCAGGAAAGCCCCATACCCTGTTCTTCGAACCAAAGCCTCTGAGGAGTGACACCTGGAAACCAAACCAAGAGTTGAGACTACGGCCTAAAGGCCTGTCCGGCTCAACCTTCTATCTCTGTTGACATCTGTGTGCATGCATTCATGGATGTAGCTGCTCAGCTTGTGTCCGAATGCCCCTGTGAGTCCAGTAAGGCTCCCAGTAGTGGGATGTCCTCGGAGGCCTTGAGGTTTCTCATATTCTGGAGGTGTGTGGCCAAAGGAATGGACACAGTTTCCCAGGAGAGAGCAGGCACAGTCCTGTGGTATGGCTCCAGAGGACCCAGCCTAGAGGCTGTGTTTGCCAGGGCTGTGGGGACAGATGTCTGAAAAAGCAAACTTGGCTCAGCTAGGGGCCAATGTAATGGCAGGCCTGATCTCTAGTCCGTGAGGGGAGATCCTCTGGAAATCAAAGTAGGGCAAGTGGGAGGCAGTCACTCAGGATTTTGTCTCTGGGTGTTGCGTTTACAGTGTCCGGTCAGGGTAGGGGTTGTCTCAGAGGCCGAGGAAGAGCCTTCCTCTCGGGGGATTGTCCAAGCTCCCAAGTGTTTGTGTTCATTCTGTGGGAATGAAGAGTACTGTTTTCTGCCACAGGGGACCCCCCAGGAGAGGGACTCTAGAGCACAGCAGTGGGTTCCCTCAACTGGAATACACACCATCTAGTTAGTCCTGGGTGCCTATGGGCATGGCAAGCCACATATGCGGGCTCTTGGTCCAGTCACTGAGAGGCGTTACCTGAATAAGGTACTCACGCTGAGGGTCACAATGTGTGTTTGTGCCCAAGGCGGCCCTCACGCTTGGGCGTGGCCTCATGGGCCATGCCGTTTTCTCCTACACTGAAGGTTTGACTCACTGCCAGCAGCAAGGTTTCTTGCCATGGGGAAGGAGGGGTTCTGACTTGTGCATCAGGTTCCCCCCTGTGCAGGGATTGGAGATAAGGTCTAGGTTCCGATGACTGAAAACCCAGGTTGGGAATGGATGGTGGCCTAAGGCAGTGGCGGGTCCAATGTGCTGGGTGTGCAGCCAGCTGTGTCGGTGTCTGTTGGAAGGTCTGGGCTCAGGCTATTTGCGACAGAGCATCACTGTTTAAGGTAGCCTATGCAATTGGGGTGTTGCCGAGGGCCAAGCAGTTTGATCCTCATTTTTGGTTTCTGGGCAGCGCCATAGACAATGTTTTTCTCCTGGGAGGCAGGCACAGTGCTTCATTGTGGCCCCAGAATTCCCAGTAGGGAGGGTTTGTGGGCCAGGAGTGTGAGGACGGAAGTCTGAAAACACAAGCTAGTGTGAGGATTGGAGCCAAGGGCAGAGCAGGCCCACTCTGCAGAGGCTGAATCAAAATCTCCTGCATCTGAAGTCAGGCTGAGGATCAGACGTTGGCTGAGGCTGGAGTATGTGTCCATGATGGCACCTTCATGAAGTGGGGGCCTCATGAGGCCAAGGAAGTTTTCCCACGCTGAGTTTGGAGGTTGCCCCAAACCACAAGGTTTCCTTCTGCGGGACATTCGAGTCCTGTTGCATGGCTCCAGGACATACCATATGGAAGGACTGGAGAGCAGGGTTCGAAGGATGGATCCCTGTACAGCATGCCTCGCATTCCCATTGGCTATTAGCGACAAGATATGTTTGATCTGCTGCCTCTGGAACACGCGACCCAGGGGGCTGAGTTGAAATGGCCTCTCCTGAGGATGCGTCATAATGTGCGTTTGGGTCCATGGAGACCTTGGAATGTGCTGGGTGTTCAGTGGCCCTGCGGAACTCTCCTACCTGAAGTGTTTGATACATCCCAGTAAGAAAGCTGCCCATGTGGAGATGAGAGATGTTTGGTTTGGTGCCTCAGAAAAGCCCCATGTGCTGGTCTACGAAAACAGTCCTCTGAGAACGGAAACATGGAAACCAAAGCTAAGGTTCAGATTAGGGCCTGGGGGCCTGTCCATTTCAACCTTCTGTCTCTGGGTACACTGTCTGAGAGTCTAAGTGGAGATAGTTGCTCCGCTGGTGTCAGAGAGCCCCTCTTAGTCCAGGGTGGCCTATACTATTGATGGCCTCAGACACCTTGGAGCTTTTCCCTAAACTGTAGGGTTGTGGTCAATGGATTGGGCACATTTTCCTTGGAGAGGGCAGGCACAATCTTTCGCTGTTTGTTCCAGAGGCCCTAGCCTGGATGTTGTGTGGGTCCAGGCTGTGGGCACAGAAGTCTGAATACACAAACTCAGCTTATGAGTGGCGCTTAGGGTATGGCCGGCCGGATGTACAGCCCGAGATGGAGCTCCTGGGCCTCTGAAACAAGGGCGAGTGGGAGTCGTTCCTTCAGGCTTTTGTCTCTGGATGTTGTGTCCGGGATAGCCGTGGATTGGAGCGGTGGCCTCAGGTACTGTGGACGAGTATCCCTCTCTGGGGTTTTGTCCCAGCTCCCAAGAGTTTGGGGTCATTTTGTGGGAAGGGTGGAGTCGTGTTGTCTGGCTCATGGGTCTCTCCAAGAAAGGGATTCCAGAGCAGAGCTCCAGGTACGGGCGGGGCGACTGGAAAATTCAAACCGTGGTGAGGATTGGGTGCATAGGGGCTTGGCAAGCCCCATATGTGGGCTCTTGGTCCAGGCCCTGACAGGCCTTTCTTTGACATGGGGCTCATGCTGAGGGTCACAGTGTGAATTTGTGCCCAAGCAGCACTCAAGTTTGGGCGTGGCATCAGGGGCCATGAAGGTTTCTCCCACCCTGAAGGTGTGACTCCATGCCAAGAGCAAGCTTGACAGCCATGGGGAAGGAGGAGTTCTGTTTTGTGCTTGCTATACCCAGCTGTGTGGAGAATTGATATAATGTCTAGGTTCAGATATCTGAAAACCAAGGTTAGGATGAGGTGACGGCATAAGACCATGGCGTGTCCGAAGTGCTGGGTGTGCGGCCAGCTGTCTCCTTGTCTGTCTGGACGTCTGGCTTCAGGCTGTGTCAGGCAGAGCATGAGTGCCCAGAGCAGCCTATCCAGTTCGGGTACCGTCGAGGCCCGAGCAGGTTGATCCTCATCTGGGTTTTCTGGAGAGCCCCACAGGGAAACGTTTTTCTTCCGTTGGGCAGACACTGGGCTGGGTTTTGGTTCCGGAGTTCCTAGTCCGGAGGGCTTGTTTGCCAGGAGTGTGAGGAAGGAAGTCTGAAAACACAAGCTAGCGTGAGGTTTGGGACCGAGGGCACGGCAGGCCCACTCTGCAGAGGCTGAATCGAGATCTCCTGCACTGATGTCATGTCAACTCTAAGACGTCCCTCAGGCTAGAGTTCTTGTCCAGCATGGCCTCTTCCTGAAGGGTGTGGGGGCTTCATGAGGCCAGAAACTTTTGCCTACGATGGGATTGGTGAACTGCTCCAAAACTGAAGGTTACCTTCTGCACGACAGTCGAGTCCTATTGGATGGTACCAAGAGGCCCCATATGGAAAGACTTGAGAGCAGGTGTCTAAGCATGGATACCTGGGAACGCCAAATCATATTCCCACTCTTTAGTCAGGACAAGGCAGGCTCAGTCTGCGGGCTCCTGGGTGAGCTACCCAGAGGGGAGAGTTGAAATGGACTCTCCTGAAGATGAGTCCTACTGTGGCTTGGTGGCCTGGGAGACCTTGGAATGTGGAGGTGGCTCAGGGACTATGCAGGATTCTCCAACATGAGGTGTTTGACACGGCTCCAACAAGGAAACTTCCCATGTGGAGACGAGAGGAGTTCTGTTCCGTGCCTCAGGAAAGCCCCATACCCTGTTTTTCGAACCAAAGCCTCTGAGGAGTGACACCTGGAAACCAAACCAAGAGTTGAGACTAAGGCCTAAAGGCCTGTCCGGCTCAACCTTCTATCTCTGTTGACATCTGTGTGCATGCATTCATGGATGTAGCTGCTCAGCTTGTGTCCGAATGCCCCTGTGAGTCCAGTGAGGCTCCCAGTAGTGGGATGTCCTCGGAGGCCTTGAGGTTTCTCATATTCTGGAGGTGTGTGGCCAAAGGAATGGACACAGTTTCCCAGGAGAGAGCAGGCACGGTCCTGTGGTATGGCTCCAGAGGACCCAGCCTAGAGGCTGTGTTTGCCAGGGCTGTGGGGACAGATGTCTGAAAAAGCAAACTTGGCTCAGCTAGGGGCCAATATAATGGCAGGCCTGATCTCTAGTCCGTGAGGGGAGATCCTCTGGAAATCAAAGTAGGGCAAGTGGGAGGCAGTCACTCAGGATTTTGTCTCTGGGTGTTGCGTTTACAGTGTCCGGTCAGGGTAAGGGTTGTCTCAGAGGCCGAGAAAGAGCCTTCCTCTCGGGGGATTGTCCAAGCTCCCAAGTGTTTATGTTCATTCTGTGGGAATGAAGAGTACTGTTTTCTGCCACAGGGGACCTCCCAGGAGAGGGACTCTAGAGCACAGCAGTGGGTTCCCTCAACTGGAATACACACCATCTAGTTAGTCCTGGGTGCCTATGGGCATGGCAAGCCACATATGCGGGCTCTTGGTCCAGTCACTGAGATGCGTTACTTGAATAAGGTACTCACGCTGAGGGTCACAATGTGTGTTTGTGCCCAAGGCGGCCCTCACGCTTGGGCGTGGCCTCATGGGCCATGCCGTTTTCTCCTACACTGAAGGTTTGACTCACTGCCAGCAGCAAGGTTTCTTGCCAGGGGGAAGGAGGGATTCTGACTTGTGCATCAGGTTCCCCCCTGTGCAGGGATTGGAGATAAGGTCTAGGTTCCGATGACTGAAAACCCAGGTTGGGAATGGATGGTGGCCTAAGGCAGTGGCGGGTCCAATGTGCTGGGTGTGCAGCCAGCTGTGTCGGTGTCTGTTGGAAGGTCTGGACTCAGGCTATTTGCGACAGAGCATCACTGTTTAAGGTAGCCTATGCAATTGGGGTGTTGCCGAGGGCCAAGCAGTTTGATCCTCATTTGGGGTTTCTGGGCAGCGCCATAGACAATGTTTTTCTCCTGGGAGGCAGGCACAGTGCTTCATTGTGGCCCCAGAATTCCCAGTAGGGAGGATTTGTGGGCCAGGAGTGTGAGGACGGAAGTCTGAAAACACAAGCTAGTGTGAGGATTGGAGCCAAGGGCAGAGCAGGCCCACTCTGCAGAGGCTGAATCAAAATCTCCTGCATCTGAAGTCAGGCTGAGGATCAGACGTTGGCTGAGGCTGGAGTATGTGTCCATGATGGCACCTTCATGAAGTGGGGGCCTCATGAGGCCAAGGAAGTTTTCCCACGCTGAGTTTGGAGGTTGCCCCAAACCACAAGGTTTCCTTCTGCGGGACATTCGAGTCCTGTTGCATGGCTCCAGGACATACCATATGGAAGGACTGGAGAGCAGGGTTCGAAGGATGGATCCCTGTACAGCATGCCTCGCATTCCCATTGGCTATTAGCGACAAGATATGTTTGATCTGCTGCCTCTGCAACACGCGACCCAGGGGGCTGAGTTGAAATGGCCTCTCCTGAGGATGCGTCATAATGTGCGTTTGGGTCCATGGAGACCTTGGAATGTGCTGGTTGTTCAGTGGCCCTGCGGAACTCTCCTACCTGAAGTGTTTGATACATCCCAGTAAGAAAGCTGCCCATGTGGAGATGAGAGAGGTTTGGTTTGGTGCCTCAGAAAAGCCCCAGGTGCTGGTCTACGAAAACAGTCCTCTGAGAACGGAAACATGGAAACCAAAGCTAAGGTTCAGATTAGGGCCTGGGGGCCTGTCCATTTCAACCTTCCATCTCTGGGGACACTGTCTGAGAGTCTAAGTGGAGATAGTTGCTCCGCTGGTGTCAGAGAGCCCCTCTTAGTCCAGGGTGGCCTATACTATTGATGGCCACAGGGACCTTCAAGCTTTTTTCTAAACTGTAGGGTTGTGGTCAATGGATTGGGCACACTTTCCTTGGAGAGGGCAGGCACAATCTTTCGCTGTTTGGTCCAGAGGCCCTAGCCTGTATGTTGTGTGGGTCCAGGCTGTGGGCAAAGAAGTCTGAATACACAAACTCAGCTTATGAGTGGCGCCTAGGGTATTGCAGGCCGGATGTACAGCCCGAGAGGGAGCTCCTGGGCCTCTGAAACAAGGGCGAGGGGAGGCGTTCCTTCACGCTTTTGTCTCTGGATGTTGTGTCCGGGATAGCCGTGGATTGGAGCGGTGGCCTCAGGTACTGTGGACGAGTATCCCTCTCTGGGGATTTGTCCCAGCTCCCAATAGTTTGGGGTCATTTTGTGGGAAGGGTGGAGTCGTGTTGTCTGGCTCATGGGTCTCTCCAAGAAAGGGATTCCAGAGCAGAGCTCCAGGTACGGGCGGGGCGACTGGAAAATTCAAACCGTGGTGAGGATTGGGTGCATAGGGGCTTGGCAAGCCCCATATGTGGGCTCTTGGTCCAGGCCCTGACAGGCCTTTCTTTGACATGGGGCTCATGCTGAGGGTCACAGTGTGAATTTGTGCCCAAGCAGCACTCAAGTTTGGGCGTGGCATCAGGGGCCATGAAGGTTTCTCCCACCCTGAAGGTGTGACTCCATGCCAAGAGCAAGCTTGACAGCCATGGGGAAGGAGGAGTTCTGTTTTGTGCTTGCTATACCCAGCTGTGTGGAGAATTGATATAATGTCTAGGTTCAGATATCTGAAAACCAAGGTTAGGATGAGGTGACGGCATAAGACCATGGCGTGTCCGAAGTGCTGGGTGTGCGGCCAGCTGTCTCCTTGTCTGTCTGGACGTCTGGCTTCAGGCTGTGTCAGGCAGAGCATGAGTGCCCAGAGCAGCCTATCCAGTTCGGGTACCGTCGAGACCCGAGCAGGTTGATCCTCATCTGGGTTTTCTGGAGAACGCCACAGGGAAACGTTTTTCTTCCGTTGGGCAGACACTGGGCTGGGTTTTGATTCTGGAGTTCCTAGTCCGGAGGGCTTGTTTGCCAGGAGTGTGAGGAAGGAAGTCTGAAAACACAAGCTAGCGTGAGGTTTGGGACCGAGGGCACGGCAGGCCCACTCTGCAGAGGCTGAATCGAGATCTCCTGCACTGAGGTCATGTCAACTATGAGACGTGCCTCAGGCTAGAGTTCTTGTCCAGCATGGCCTCTTCCTGAAGGGTGTGGGGGCTTCATGAGGCCAGAAAGTTTTGCCTACGATGGGATTTGTGAACTGCTCCAAAACTGAAGGTTACCTTTTGCACGACAGTCGAGTCCTATTGGATGGTTCCAAGAGGCCCCATATGGAAAGACTCGAGAGCAGGTGTCTAAGCATTGATGCCTGGGAACGCCACCTCATATTCCCACTCTTTAGTCAGGACAAGGCAGGCTCAATCTGCGGGTTCCTGGGTGAGCTACCCAGAGGGGAGAGTTGAAATGGACTCTCCTGAAGATGAGTCCTACTGAGGCTTGGTGGCCTGGGAGACCTTGGAATGTGGAGGTGGCTCAGGGACTCTGCAGGATTCTCCAACATGAGGTGTTTGACACGGCTCCAACAAGGAAACTTCCCATGTGGAGACGAGAGGAGTTCTGTTCCGTGCCTCAGGAAAGCCCCATACCCTGTTCTTCGAACCAAAGCCTCTGAGGAGTGACACCTGGAAACCAAAGCAAGAGTTGAGACTACGGCCTAAAGACCTGTCCGGCTCAACCTTCTATCTCTGTTGACATCTGTGTGCATGCATTCATGGATGTAGCTGCTCAGCTTGTGTCCGAATGCCCCTGTGAGTCCAGTGAGGCTCCCAGTAGTGGGATGTCCTCGGAGGCCTTGAGGTTTCTCATATTCTGGAGGTGTGTGGCCAAAGGAATGGACACAGTTTCCCAGGAGAGAGCAGGCACAGTCCTGTGGTATGGCTCCAGAGGACCCAGCCTAGAGGCTGTGTTTGCCAGGGCTGTGGGGACAGATGTCTGAAAAAGCAAACTTGGCTCAGCTAGGGGCCAATGTAATGGCAGGCCTGATCTCTAGTCCGTGAGGGGAGATCCTCTGGAAATCAAAGTAGGGCAAGTGGGAGGCAGTCACTCAGGATTTTGTCTCTGGGTGTTGCGTTTACAGTGTCTGGTCAGGGTAGGGGTTGTCTCAGAGGCCGAGGAAGAGCCTTCCTCTCGGGGGATTGTCCAAGCTCCCAAGTGTTTGTGTTCATTCTGTGGGAATGAAGAGTACTGTTTTCTGCCACAGGGGACCCCCCAGGAGAGGGACTCTAGAGCACAGCAGTGGGTTCCCTCAACTGGAATACACACCATCTAGTTAGTCCTGGGTGCCTATGGGCATGGCAAGCCACATATGCGGGCTCTTGGTCCAGTCACTGAGAGGCGTTACTTGAATAAGGTACTCACGCTGAGGGTCACAATGTGTGTTTGTGCCCAAGGCGGCCCTCACGCTTGGGCGTGGCCTCATGGGCCATGCCGTTTTCTCCTACACTGAAGGTTTGACTCACTGCCAGCAGCAAGGTTTCTTGCCATGGGGAAGGAGGGGTTCTGTCTTGTGCATCGGGTTCCCCCCTGTGCAGGGATTGGAGATAAGGTCTAGGTTCCGATGACTAAAAACCCAGGTTGGGAATGGATGGTGGCCTAAGGCAGTGGCGGGTCCAATGTGCTGGGTGTGCAGCCAGCTGTGTCGGTGTCTGTTGGAAGGTCTGGGCTCAGGCTATTTGCGACAGAACATCACTGTTTAAGGTAGCCTATGCAATTGGGGTGTTGCCGAGGGCCAAGCAGTTTGATCCTCATTTGTGGTTTCTGGGCAGCGCCATAGACAATGTTTTTCTCCTGGGAGGCAGGCACAGTGCTTCATTGTGGCCCCAGAATTCCCAGTAGGGAGGGTTTGTGGGCCAGGAGTGTGAGGACGGAAGTCTGAAAACACAAGCTAGTGTGAGGATTGGAGCCAAGGTCAGAACAGGCCCACTCTGCAGAGGCGGAATCAAAATCTCCTGCATCTGAAGTCAGGCTGAGGATCATACGTTGGCTGAGGCTGGAGTATGTGTCCATGATGGCACCTTCATGAAGTGGGGGCCTCATGAGGCCAAGGAAGTTTTCCCACGCTGAATTTGGAGGTTGCCCCAAACCACAACGTTTCCTTCTGCGGGACATTCGAGTCCTGTTTCATGGCTCCAGGACATACCATATGGAAGGACTGGAGAGCAGGGTTCAAGGATGGATCCCTGTACAGCATGCCTCGCATTCCCATTGGCTATAAGCGACAAAATATTTTTGATCTGCTGCCTCTGGAACACGCGACCCAGGGGGCTGAGTTGAAATGGCATCTCCTGAGGATGCGTCATAATGTGTGTTTGGGTCCATGGAGACCTTGGAATGTGCTGGTTGTTCAGTGGCCCTGCGGAACTCTCCTACCTGAAGTGTTTGATACATCCCAGTAAGAAAGCTGCCCATGTGGAGATGAGAGAGGTTTGGTTTGGTGCCTCAGAAAAGCCCCATGTGCTGGTCTACGAAAACAGTCCTCTGAGACGGAAACATGGAAACCAAAGCTAAGGTTCAGATTAGGGCCTGGGGGCCTGTCCATTTCAACCTTCTGTCTCTGGGGACACTGTCTGAGAGTCTAAGTGGAGATAGTTGCTCCGCTGGTGTCAGAGAGCCCCTCTTAGTCCAGGGTGGCCTATACTATTTATGGCCTCAGGGACCTTGGAGCTTTTCCCTAACCTGTAGGGTTGTGGTCAATGGATTGGGCACACTTTCCTTGGAGAGGGCAGGCACAATCTTTCGCTGTTTGGTCCAGAGGCCCTAGCCTGGATGTTGTGTGGGTCCAGGCTGTGGGCACAGAAGTCTGAATACACAAACTCAGCTTATGAGTGGCGCCTAGGGTATGGCTGGCCGGATAGACAGCCCGAGAGGGAACTCCTGGGCCTCTGAAACAAGGGCGAGTGGGAGGCGTTCCTTCAGGCTTTTGTGTCTGGATGTTGTGTCCGGGATAGCCGTGGATTGGAGCGGTGCCCTCAGGTACTGTGGACGAGTATCCCTCTCTGGGGATTTGTCCCAGCTCCCAAGAGTTTGGGGTCATTTTGTGGAAAGGGTGGAGTCGTGTTGTCTGGCTCATGGGTCTCTCCAAGAAAGGAATTCCAGAGCAGAGTTCCAGGTACGGGCGGGGCGACTGAAAAATTCAAACCGTGGTGAGGATTGGGTGCATAGGGGCTTGGCAAGCCCCATATGTGGGCTCTTGGTCCAGGCCCTGACAGGCCTTTCTTTGACATGGGGCTCATGCTGAGGGTCACAGTGTGAATTTGTGCCCAAGCAGCACTCAAGTTTGGGCGTGGCATCAGGGGCCATGAAGGTTTCTCCCACCCTGAAGGTGTGACTCCATGCCAAGAGCAAGCTTGACAGCCATGGGGAAGGAGGAGTTCTGTTTTGTGCTTGCTATACCCAGCTGTGTGGAGAATTGATATAATGTCTAGGTTCAGATATCTGAAAACCAAGGTTAGGATGAGGTGACGGCATAAGACCATGGCGTGTCCGAAGTGCTGGGTGTGCGGCCAGCTGTCTCCTTGTCTGTCTGGACGTCTGGCTTCAGGCTGTGTCAGGCAGAGCATGAGTGCCCAGAGCAGCCTATCCAGTTCGGGTACCGTCGAGGCCCGAGCAGGTTGATCCTCATCTGGGTTTTCTGGAGAGCCCCACAGGGAAACGTTTTTCTTCCGTTGGGCAGACACTGGGCTGGGTTTTGGTTCTGGTGTTCCTAGTCCGGAGGGCTTGTTTGCCAGGAGTGTGAGGAAGGAAGTCTGAAAACACAAGCTAGCGTGAGGTTTGGGACCGAGGGCACGGCAGGCCCACTCTGCAGAGGCTGAATCGAGATCTCCTACACTGAGGTCATGTCAACTATGAGACGTGCCAAAGGCTAGAGTTCTTGTCCAGCATGGCCTCTTCCTGAAGGGTGTGGGGGCTTCATGAGGCCAGAAAGTTTTGGCTACGATGGGATTTGTGAACTGCTCCAAAACTGAAGGTTACCTTCTGCACGACAGTCGAGTCCTATTGGATGGTTCCAAGAGGCCCCATATGGAAAGACTCGAGAGCAGGTGTCTAAGCATGGATGCCTGGGAACGCCACCTCATATTCCCACTCTTTAGTCAGGACAAGGCAGGCTCAATCTGCGGGATCCTGGGTAAGCTACCCAGAGGGGAGAGTTGAAATGGACTCTCCTGAAGATGAGTCCTACTGTGGCTTGGTGCCCTGGGAGACCTTGGTGTGGAGGTGGCTCAGGGACTCTGCAGGATTCTGCAACATGAGGTGTTTGACACGGCTCCAACAAGGAAACTTCCCATGTGGAGACGAGAGGAGTTCTGTTCCGTGCCTCAGGAAAGCTCCATACCCTGTTCTTCGAACCAAAGCCTCTGAGCAGTGACACCTGGAAACCAAAGCAAGAGTTGAGTCTACGGCCTAAAGGCCTGTCCGGCTCAACCTTCTATCTCTGTTGTCATCTGTGTGCATGCATTCATGGATGTAGCTACTCAGCTTGTGTCTGAATGCCCCTGTGAGTCCAGTGAGGCTCCCAGTAGTGGGATGTCCTCGGAGGCCTTGAGGTTTCTCATATTCTGGAGGTGTGTGGCCAAAGGAATGGACACAGTTTCCCAGGAGAGAGCAGGCACGGTCCTGTGGTATGGCTCCAGTGGACCCAGCCTAGAGGCTGTGTTTGCCAGGGCTGTGGGGACAGATGTCTGAAAAAGCAAACTTGGCTCAGAAGGGGCCAATGTAATGGCAGGCCTGATCTCTAGTCCGTGAGGGGAGATCCTCTGGAAATCAAAGTAGGGCAAGTGGGAGGCAGTCACTCAGGATTTTGTATCTGGGTGTTGTGTTTACAGTGTCCGGTCAGGGGAGGGGTTGTCTCAGAGGCCGAGGAAGAGCCTTCCTCTCGTGGGATTGTCCAAGATCCCAAGTGTTTTTATTCATTCTGTGGGAATAAAGAGTACTGTTTTCTGCCACAGGGGACCCCCCAGGAGAGGGCTCTAGAGCACAGCAGTGGGTTCCCTCAACTGGAATACACACCATCTAGTTAGTCCTGGGTGCCTATAGCATGGCAAGCCACATATGCGGGCTCTTGGTCCAGTCACTGAGAGGCGTTACTTGAATAAGGTACTCACGCTGAGGGTCACAATGTGTGTTTGTGCCCAAGGGGCCCTCACGCTTGGGCGTGACCTCATGGGCCATGCCGTTTTCTCCTACACTGAAGGTTTGACTCACTAGCAGCAGCAAGGTTTCTTGCCATGGGGAAGGAGGGGTTCTGACTTGTGCATCAGGTTCCCCCCTGTGCAGGGATTGGAGATAAGGTCTAGGTTCCGATGACTGAAAACCCAGGTTGGGAATGGATGGTGGCCTAAGGCAGTGGCGGGTCCAATGTGCTGGGTGTGCAGCCAGCTGTGTCGGTGTCTGTTGGAAGGTCTGGGCTCAGCCTATTTGCGACAGAGCATCACTGTTTAAGGTAGCCTAGGCAATTGGGGTGTTGCCGAGGGCCAAGCAGTTTGATCCTCATTTGGGGTTTCTGGGCAGCGCCATAGACAATGTTTTTCTCTTGGGAGGCAGGCACAGTGCTTCATTGTGGCCCCAGAATTCCCAATGGGGAGGGTTTGTGGGCCAGGAGTGTGAGGATGGAAGTCTGAAAACACAAGCTAGTGTGAGGATTGGAGCCAAGGGCAGAGCAGGCCCACTCTGCAGAGGCTGAATCAAAATCTCCTGCATCTGAAGTCAGGCTGAGGATCAGACGTTGGCTGAGGCTGGAGTATGTGTCCATGATGGCACCTTCATGAAGTGGGGCCCTCATGAGGCCAAGGAAGTTTTCCCACGCTGAGTTTGGAGGTTGCCCCAAACCACAAGGTTTCCTTCTGCGGGACATTCGAGTCCTGTTGCATGGCTCCAGGACATACCATATGGAAGGACTGGAGAGCAGGGTTCAAGGATGGATCCCTGTACAGCATGCCTCGCATTCCCATTGGCTATTAGCGACAAGATATGTTTGATCTGCTGCCTCTGGAACACGCGACCCAGGGGGCTGAGTTGAAATGGCCTCTCCTGAGGATGCGTCATAATGTGCGTTTGGGTCCATGGAGACCTTGGAATGTGCTGGTTGTTCAGTGGCCCTGCGGAACTCTCCTACCTGAAGTGTTTGATACATCCCAGTAAGAAAGCTGCCCATGTGGAGATGAGAGAGGTTTGGTTTGGTGCCTCAGAAAAGCCCCAGGTGCTGGTCTACGAAAACAGTCCTCTGAGAACGGAAACATGGAAACCAAAGCTAAGGTTCAGATTAGGGCCTGGGGGCCTGTCCATTTCAACCTTTTCTCTCTGGGGACACTGTCTGAGAGTCTAAGTGGAGATAGTTGCTCCGCTGGTGTCAGAGAGCCCCTCTTAGTCCAGGTTGGCCTATACTATTGATGGCCTCAGGGACCTTGGAGCTTTTCCCTAACCTGTAGGGTTGTGGTCAATGGATTGGGCACACTTTCCTTGGAGAGGACAGGCACAATCTTTCGCTGTTTGGTCCAGAGGCCCTAGCCTGGATGTTGTGTGGGTCCAGGCTGTGGGCACAGAAGTCTGAATACACAAACTCAGCTTATGAGTGGCGCCTAGGGTATGGCAGGCCGGATGTACAGTCCGAGAGGGAGCTCCTGGGCCTCTGAAACAAGAGCGAGTGGGAGGCGTTCCTTCAGGCTTTTGTCTCTGGATGTTGTGTCCGGGATAGCCGTGGATTGGAGCGGTCGCCTCAGGTACTGTGGACGAGTATCCCTCTCTGGGGATTTGTCCCAGCTCCCAAGAGTTTGGGGTCATTTTGTGGGAAGGGTGGAGTCGTGTTGTCTGGCTCATGGATCTCTCCAAGAAAGGGATTCCAGAGCAGAGCTCCAGGTACGGGCGGGGCGACTGGAAAATTCAAACCGTGGTGAGGATTGGGTGCATAGGGGCTTGGCAAGCCCCATATGTGGGCTCTTGGTCCAGGCCCTGACAGGCCTTTCTTTGACATGGGGCTCATGCTGAGGGTCACAGTGTGAATATGTGCCCAAGCAGCACTCAAGTTTGGGCGTGAAATCAGGGGGCATGAAGGTTTCTCCCAACCTGAAGGTGTGATTCCATGCCAAGAGCAAGCTTGACAGCCATGGGGAAGAAGGAGTTCTGTTTTCTGCTTGCTATACCCAGCTGTGTGGAGAATTGATATAATGTCTAGGTTCAGATATCTGAAAACCAAGGTTAGGATGAGGTGACGGCATAAGACCATGGCGTGTCCGAAGTGCTGGGTGTGCGGCCAGCTGTCTCCTTGTCTGTCTGGACGTCTGGCTTCAGGCTGTGTCAGGCAGAGCATGAGTGCCCAGAGTAGCCTATCCAGTTCGGGTACCGTCGAGGCCCGAGCAGGTTGATTCTCATCTGGGTTTTCTGGAGAGCCCCACAGGGAAACGTTTTTCTTCCGTTGGGCAGACACTGGGCTGAGTTTTGGTTCCGGAGTTCCTAGTCCGGAGGGCTTGTTTGCCAGGAGTGTGAGGAAGGAATTCTGAAAACACAAGCTAGCGTGAGGTTTGGGACTGAGGGCACGGCAGGTCCACTCTGCAGAGGCTGAATCGAGATCTCCTGCACTGAGGTCATGTCAACTATGAGACGTGCCTCAGGCTAGAGTTCTTGTCCAGCATGGCCTCTTCCTGAAGGGTGTGGGGGCTTCATGAGGCCAGAAAGTTTTGCCTACGATGGGATTTGTGAACTGCTCCAAAACTGAAGGTTACCTTCTGCACGACAGTCGAATCCTATTGGATGGTTCCAAGAGGCCCCATATGGAAAGACTCGAGAGCAGGTGTCTAAGCATGGATGCCTGGGAACGCCACCTCATATTCCCACTCTTTAGTCAGGACAAGGCAGGCTCAATCTGCGGGCTCCTGGGTGAGCTACCCAGAGGGTAGAGTTGAAATGGACTCTCCTGAAGATGAGTCCTACTCTGGCTTGGTGTCCTGGGAGACCTTGGAATGTGGAGGTGGCTCAGGGACTCTGCAGGATTCTCCAACATGAGGTGTTTGACACGGCTCCAACAAGGAAACTTCCCATGTGGAGACGAGAGGAGTTCTGTTCCGTGCCTCAGGAAAGCCCCATACCCTGTTCTTCGAACCAAAGCCTCTGAGGAGTGACACCTGGAAACCAAAGCAAGAGTTGAGACTACGGCCTAAAGGCCTGTCCGGCTCAACCTTCTATCTCTGTTGACATCTGTGTGCATGCATTCATGGATGTAGCTGCTCAGCTTGTGTCCAAATGCCCCTGTGAGTCCAGTGAGGCTCCCAGTATTGGGATGTCCTCGGAGGCCTTGAGGATTCTCATATTCTGGAGGTGTGTGGCCAAAGGAATGGACACAGTTTCCCAGGAGAGAGCAGGCACGGTCCTGTGGTATGGCTCCAGAGGACCCAGCCTAGAGGCTGTGTTTGCCAGGGCTGTGGGGACAGATGTCTGAAAAAGCAAACATGGTTCAACTAGGGGCCAATGTAATGGCAGGCCTGATCTCTAGTCCGTGAGGGGAGATCCTCTGGAAATCAAAGTAGGGCAAGTGGGAGGCAGTCACTCAGGATTTTGTCTCTGGGTGTTGCGTTTACAGTGTCCGGTCAGGGGAGGGGTTGTTTCAGAGGCCGAGGAAGAGCCTTCCTCTCGGGGGATTGTCCAAGCTCCCAAGTGTTTGTGTTCATTCTGTGGGAATGAAGAGTACTGTTTTCTGCCACAGGGGACCCCCCAGGAGAGGGACTCTAGAGCACAGCAGTGGGTTCCCTCAACTGGAATACACACCATCTAGTTAGTCCTGGGTGCCTATGGGCATGGCAAGCCACATATGCGGGCTCTTGGTCCAGTCACTGAGAGGCGTTACTTGAATAAGGTACTCACGCTGAGGGTCACAATGTGTGTTTGTGCCCAAGGCGGCCCTCACGCTTGGGCGTGGCCTCATGGGCCATGCCGTTTTCTCCTACACTGAAGGTTTGACCCACTGCCAGCAGCAAGGTTTCTTGCCATGGGGAAGGAGGGGTTCTGACTTGGGCATATGGTTCCCCCCTGTGCAGGGATTGGAGATAAGGTCTAGGTTCTGATGACTGAAAACCCAGGTTGGGAATGGATGGTGGCCTAAGGCAGTGGCGGGTCCAATGTGCTGGGTGTTCAGCCAGCTGTGTCGGTGTCTGTTGGAAGGTCTGGGCTCAGGCTATTTGCGACAGAGCATCACTGTTTAAGGTAGCCTTTGCAATTGGGGTGTTGCCGAGGGCCAAGCAGTTTGATCCTCATTTGTGGTTTCTGGGCAGCGCCATAGACAATGTTTTTCTCCTGGGAGGCAGGCACAGTGCTTCATTGTGGCCCCAGAATTCCCAGTAGGGAGGCTTTGTGGGCCAGGAGTGTGAGGACGGAAGTCTGAAAACACAAGCTAGTGTGAGGATTGGAGCCAAGGGCAGAGCAGGCCCACTCTGCAGAGGCTGAATCAAAATCTCCTGCATCTGAAGTCAGGCTGAGGATCAGACGTTGGCTGAGGCTGGGGTATGTGTCCATGATGGCACCTTCATGAAGTGGGGGCCTCATGAGGCCAAGGAAGTTTTCCCACGCTGAGTTTGGAGGTTGCCCCACACCACAAGTTTTCCTTCTGCGGGACATTCGAGTCCTGTTGCATGGCTCCAGGACATACCATATGGAAGGACTGGAGAGCAGGGTTCGAAGGATGGATCCCTGTACAGCATGCCTCGCATTCCCATTGGCTATTAGCGACAAGATATGTTTGATCTGCTGCCTCTGGAACACGCGACCCAGGGGGCTGAGTTGAAATGGCCTCTCCTGAGGATGCGTCATAATGTGCGTTTGGGTCCATGGAGACCTTGGAATGTGCTGGTTGTTCAGTGGCCCTGCGGAACTCTCCTACCTGAAGTGTTTGATACATCCCAGTAAGAATGCTGCCCATGTGGAGATGAGAGAGGTTTGGTTTGGTGCCTCAGAAAAGCCCCAGGTGCTGGTCTACGAAAACAGTCCTCTGAGAACGGAAACATGGAAACCAAAGCTATGGTTCAGATTAGGGCCTGGGGGCCTGTCCATTTCAACCTTCGGTCTCTGGGGACACTATCTGAGAGTCTAAGTGGAGATAGTTGCTCCGCTGGTGTCAGAGAGCCCCTCTTAGTCCAGGGTGGCCTATACTATTGATGGCCTCAGGGACCTTGGAGCTTTTCCCTAACCTGTAGGGTTGTGGTCAATGGATTGGGCACACTTTCCTTGGAGAGGGCAGGCACAATCTTTCGCTGTTTGGTCCAGAGGCCCTAGCTTGGATGTTGTGTGGGTCCAGGCTGTGGGCACAGAAGTCTGAATACACAAACTCAGCTTATGTGTGGCGCCTAGGGTATGGCCGGCCCGGATGTACAGCCCGAGAGGGAGCTCCTGGGCCTCTGAAACAAGGGCGAGTGGGAGGCGTTCCTTCAGGCTTTTGTCTCTGGATGTTGTGTCCGGGATAGCCGTGGATTGGAGCGGTGGCCTCAGGTACTGTGGACGAGTATCCCTCTCTTGGGATTTATCCCAGCTCCCTAGAGTTTGGGGTCATTTTGTGGGAAGGGTGGAGTCGTGTTGTCTGGCTCATGGGTCTCTCCAAGAAAGGGATTCCAGAGCAGAGCTCCAGGTACGGGCGGGGCGACTGGAAAATTCAAACCGTGGTGAGTATTGGGTGTATAGGGGATTTGCAAGCCCCATATGTGGGCTCTTGGTCCAGTCCCTGACAGGCCTTTCTTTGAGATGGGGCTCATGCTGAGGGTCACAGTGTGAATTTGTGCCCAAGCAGCACTCAAGTTTGGGCGTGGCATCAGGGGCCATGAAGGTTTCTCCCACCCTGAAGGTGTGACTCCATGCCAAGAGCAAGCTTGACAGCCATGGGGAAGGAGGAGTTCTGTTTTGTGCTTGCTATACCCAGCTGTGTGGAGAATTGATATAATGTCTAGGTTCAGATATCTGAAAACCAAGGTTAGGATGAGGTGACGGCATAAGACCATGGCGTGTCCGAAGTGCTGGGTGTGCGGCCAGCTGTCTCCTTGTCTGTCTGGACGTCTGGCTTCAGGCTGTGTCAGGCAGAGCATGAGTGCCCAGAGCAGCCTATCCAGTTCGGGTGCCGTCGAGGCCCGAGCAGGTTGATCCTCATCTGGGTTTTCTGGAGAGCCCCACAGGGAAACGTTTTTCTTCCGTTGGGCAGACACTGGGCTGGGTTTTGGTTCCGGAGTTCCTAGTCCGGAGGGCTTGTTTGCCAGGAGTGTGAGGAAGGAAGTCTGAAAACACAAGCTAGCGTGAGGTTTGGGACCGAGGGCACGGCAGGCCCACTCTGCAGAGGCTGAATAGAGATCTCCTGCACTGAGGTCATGTCAACTATGAGACGTGCCTCAGGCTAGAGTTCTTGTCCAGCATGGCCTCTTCCTGAAGGGTGTGGGGGCTTCATGAGGCCAGAAAGTTTTGGCTACGATGGGATTTGTGAACTGCTCCAAAACTGAAGGATACCTTCTGCTCGACAGTCGAGTCCTATTGGATGGTTCCAAGAGGCCCCATATGGAAAGACTCGAGAGCAGGTGTCTAAGCATGGATGCCTGGGAACGCCACCTCATATTCCCACTCTCTGGTCAGGACAATGCAGGCTCAATCTGCGGGCTCCTGGGTGAGCTACCAAGAGGGGAGAGTTGAAATGGACTCTCCTGAAGATGAGTCCTACTGCGGCTTGGTGGCCTGGGAAACCTTGGAATGTGGAGGTGGCTCAGGGACTCTGCAGGATTCTCCAACATGAGGTGTTTGACACGGCTCCAACAAGGAAACTCCCCAAGTGGAGACGAGAGGAGTTCTGTTCCGTGCCTCAGGAAAGCCCCATACCCTGTTCTTCGAACCAAAGCCTCTGAGGAGTGACACCTGGAAACCAAACAAGTTCTGAGACTACGGCCTAAAGGCCTGTCCGGCTCAACCTTCTATCTCTGTTGACATCTGTGTGCATGCATTCATGGATGTAGCTACTCAGCTTGTGTCCGAATGCCCCTGTGAGTCCAGTGAGGCTCCCAGTAGTGGGATGTCCTCGGAGGCCTTGAGGTTTCTCATATTCTGGAGGTGTGTGGCCAAAGGAATGGACACAGTTTCCCAGGAGAGAGCAGGCACGGTCCTGTGGTATGGCTCCAGAGGACCCAGCCTAGAGGCTGTGTTTGCCAGGGCTGTGGGGAAAGATGTCTGAAAAAGCAAACTTGTCTCAGCAAGGGGCCAATGTAATGGCAGGCCTGATCTCTAGTCCGTGAGGGGAGATCCTCTGGAAATCAAAGTAGGGCAAGTGGGAGGCAGTCACTCAGGATTTTGTCTCTGGGTGCTGCGTTTACAGTGTCCGGTCAGGGGAGGGGTTGTCTCAGAGGCCGAGGAAGAGCCTTCCTCTCGGGGGATTGTCCAAGCTCCCAAGTGTTTGTGTTCATTCTGTGGGAATGAAGAGTACTGTTTTCTGCCACAGGGGACACCCCAGGAGAGGGACTCTAGAGCACAGCAGTGGGTTCCCTCAACTGGAATACACACCATCTAGTTAGTCCTGGGTGCCTATGGGCATGGCAAGCCACATATGCGGTCTCTTGGTCCAGTCACTGAGAGGCGTTACTTGAATAAGGTACTCACGCTGAGGGTCACAATGTGTGTTTGTGCCCAAGGCGGCCTTCACGCTTGGGCGTGGCCTCATGGGCCATGCCTTTTTCTCCTACACTGAAGGTTTGACCCACTGCCAGCAGCAAGGTTTCTTGCCATGGGGAAGGAGGGGTTCTGACTTGTGCATCAAGTTCCCCCCTGTGCAGGGATTGGAGATAAGGTCTAGGTTCCGATGACTGAAAACCCAGGTTGGGAATGGATGGTGGCCTAAGGCAGTGGCGGGTCCAATGTGCTGGGTGTGCAGCCAGCTGTGTCGGTGTCTGTTGGAAGGTCTGGGTTCAGGCTATTTGCGACAGAGCATCACTGTTTAAGGTAGCCTATGCAATTGGGGTGTTGCCGAGGGCCAAGCAGTTTGATCCTCATTTGGGGTTTCTGGGCAGCGCCATAGACAATATTTTTCTCCTGGGAGGCAGGCACAGTGCTTCATTGTGGCCCCAGAATTCCCAGTAGGGAGGGTTTGTGGGCCAGGTGTGTGAGAACGGAAGTCTGAAAACACAAGCTAGTGTGAGGATTGGAGCCAAGGGCAGAGCAGGCCCACTCTGCAGAGGCTGTATCAAAATCTCCTGCATCTGAAGTCAGGCTGAGGATCAGACGTTGGCTGAGGCTGGAGTATGTGTCCATGATGGCACCTTCATGAAGTGGGGGCCTCATGAGGCCAAGGAAGTTTTCCCACGCTGAGTTTGGAGGTTGCCCCAAACCACAAGGTTTCCTTCTGCAGGACATTCTAGTCCTGTTGCATGGCTCCAGGACATACCATATGGAAGGACTGGAGAGCAGGGTTCGAAGGATGGATCCCTGTACTGCATGCCTCGCATTCCCATTGGCTATTAGCGACAAGATATGTTTGATCTGCTGCCTCTGGGACACGCGACCCAGGGGGCTGAGTTGAAATGGCCTCTCCTGAGGATGCGTCATAATGTGCGTTTGGGTCCATGGAGACCTTGGAATGTGCTGGTTGTTCAGTGGCCCTGCGGAACTCTCCTACCTGAAGTGTTTGATACATCCCAGTAAGAATGCTGCCCATGTGGAGATGAGAGAGGTTTGGTTTGGTGCCTCAGAAAAGCCCCATGTGCTGGTCTACGAAAACAGTCCTCTGAGAACGGAAACATGGAAACCAAAGCTAAGCTTCAGATTAGGGCCTGGGGGCCTGTCCATTTCAACCTTCTGTCTCTGGGTACACTGTCTGAGAGTCTAAGTGGAGATAGTTGCTCCGCTGGTGTCAGAGAGCCCCTCTTAGTCCAGGTTGGCGTATACTATTGATGGCCTCAGGGACCTTGGAGCTTTTCCCTAACCTGTAGGGTTGTGGTCAATGGATTGGGGACACTTTCCTTGGAGAGGACAGGCACAATCTTTCGCTGTTTGGTCCAGAGGCCCTAGCTTGGATGTTGTGTGGGTCCAGGCTGTGGGCACAGAAGTCTGAATACACAAACTCAGCTTATGAGTGGCGCCTAGGGTATGGCCGGCCGGATGTACAGACCGAGAGGGAGCTTTTGGGCCTCTGAAACAAGGGCGAGTTGGAGGCGTTCCTTCAGGCTTTTGTCTCTGGATGTTGTGTCCGGGATAGCCGTGGATTGGAGCGGTGGCCTCAGGTACTGTGGACGAGTATCCCTCTCTGGGGATTTGTCCCAGCTCCCAAGAGTTTGGGGTCATTTTGTGGGAAGGGTGGAGTCGTGTTGTCTGGCTCATGGGTCTCTCCAAGAAAGGGATTCCAGAGCAGAGCTCCAGGTACGGGCGGAGCGACTGGAAAATTCAATCCGTGGTGAGGATTGGGTGCATAGGGGCTTGGCAAGCCCCATATGTGGGCTCTTGGTCCAGGCCCTGACAGGCCTTTCTTTGACATGGGGCACATGCTGAGGGTCACAGTGTGAATTTGTGCCCAAGCAGCACTCAAGTTTGGGCGTGAAATCAGGGGGCATGAAGGTTTCTCCCACCCTGAAGGTGTGACTCCATGCCAAGAGCAAGCTTGACAGCCATTGGGAAGGAGGAGTTCTGTCTTGTGCTTGCTATACCCAGCTGTGTGGAGAATTGATATAATGTCTAGGTTCAGATATCTGAAAACCAAGGTTAGGATGAGGTGACGGCATAAGACCATGGCGTGTCCGAAGTGCTGGGTGTGCGGCCAGCTGTCTCCTTGTCTGTCTGGACGTCTGGCTTCAGGCTGTGTCAGGCAGAGCATGAGTGCCCAGAGCAGCCTATCCAGTTCGGGTGCCGTCGAGGCCCGAGCAGGTTGATCCTCATCTGGGTTTTCTGGAGAGCCCCACAGGGAAACGTTTTTCTTCCGTTGGGCAGACACTGGGCTGGGTTTTGGTTCTGGAGTTCCTAGTCCGGAGGGCTTCTTTGCCAGGAGTGTGAGGAAGGAAGTCTGAAAACACAAGCTAGCGTGAGGTTTGGGACCGAGGGCACGGCAGGCCCACTCTGCAGAGGCTGAATCGAGATCTCCTGCACTGAGGTCATGTCAATTATGAGACGTGCCTCAGGCTAGAGTTCTTGTCCAGCATGGCCTCTTCCTGAAGGGTGTGGGGGCTTCATGAGGCCAGAAAGTTTTGGCTACGATGGGATTTGTGAACTGCTCCAAAACTGAAGGTTACCTTCTGCACGACAGTCGAGTCCTATTGGATGGTTCCAAGAGGCCCCATATGGAAAGACTCGAGAGCAGGTTTCTAAGCATGGATGCCTGGGAACGCCAACTCATATTCCCACTCTTTAGTCAGGACAAGGCAGGCTCAATCTGCGGGCTCCTGGGTGAGCTACCCAGAGGGGAGAGTTGAAATGGACTCTCCTGAAGATGAGTCCTACTGTGGCTTGGTGGCCTGGGAGACCTTGGAATGTGGAGGTGGCTCAGGGACTCTGCAGGATTCTCCAACATGAGGTGTTTGACACGGCTCCCACAAGGAAACTTCCCATGTGGAGACGAGAGGAGTTCTGTTCCGTGCCTCAGGAAAGCCCCATACCCTGTTCTTCCAACCAAAGCCTCTGAGGAGTGACACCTGGAAACCAAAGCAAGAGTTGAGACTACGGCCTAAAGGCCTGTCCGGCTCAACCTTCGATCTCTGTTGACATCTGTGTGCATGCATTCATGGATGTAGCTGCTCAGCTTGTGTCCGAATGCCCCTGTGAGTCCAGTGAGGCTCCCAGTAGTGGGATGTCCTCGGAGGCCTTGAAGTTTCTCATATTCTGGAGGTGTGTGGCCAAAGGAATGGACACAGTTTCCCAGAAGAGAGCAGGCACGGTCCTGTGGTATGGCTCCAGAGGACCCAGCGTAGAGGCTGTGTTTGCCAGGGCTGTGGGGACAGATGTCTGAAAAAGCAAACTTGGCTCAGCTAGGGGCCAATGTAATGGCAGGCCTGATCTCTAGTCCGTGAGGGGAGATCCTCTGGAAATCAAAGTAGGGCAAGTGGGAGGCAGTCACTCAGGATTTTGTCTCTGGGTGTTGCGTTTACAGTGTCCGGTCAGGGTAGGGGTTGTCTCAGAGGCCGAGGAAGTGCCTTCCTCTCGGGGGATTGTCCAAGCTCCCAAGTGTTTGTGTTCATTCTGTGGGAATGAAGAGTACTGTTTTCTGCCACAGGGGACCCCCCAGGAGAGGGACTCTAGAGCACAGCAGTGGGTTCCCTCAACTGGAATACACACCATCTAGTTAGTCCTGGGTGCCTATGTGCATGGCAAGCCACATATGCGGGCTCTTGGTCCAGTCACTGGAGGCGTTACTTGAATAAGGTACTCACGCTGAGGGTCACAATGTGTGTTTGTGCCCAAGGCGGCCCTCACGCTTGGGCGTGGCCTCATGGGCCATGCCGTTTTCTCCTACACTGAAGGTTTGACTCACTGCCAGCAGCAAGGTTTCTTGCAATGGGGAAGGAGGGGTTCTGACTTGTGCATCAGGTTCCCCCCTGTGCAGGGATTGGAGATAAGGTCTAGGTTCCGATGACTGAAAACCCAGGTTGGGAATGGATGGTGGCCTAAGGCAGTGGCGGGTCCAATGTGCTGGGTGTGCAGCCAGCTGTGTCGGTGGTTGTTGGAAGGTCTGGGCTCAGGCTATTTGCGACAGAGCATCACTGTTTAAGGTAGCCTATGCAATTGGGGTGTTGCCGAGGGCCAAGCAGTTTGATCCTCATTTGGGGTTTCTGGGCAGCGCCATAGACAATGTTTTTCTCCTGGGAGGCAGGCACTGTGCTTCATTGTGGCCCCAGAATTCCGAGTAGGGAGGGTTTGTGGGCCAGGAGTGTGAGGACGGAAGTCTGAAAACACAAGCTAGTGTGAGGATTGGAGCCAAGGGCAGAGCAGGCCCACTCTGCAGAGGCTGAATCAAAATATCCTGCATCTGAAGTCAGGCTGAGGATCAGACGTTGGCTGAGGCTGGAGTATGTGTCCATGATGGCACCTTCATGAAGTGGCGGCCTCATGAGGCCAAGGAAGTTTTCCCACGCTGAGTTTGGAGGTTGCCCCACACCACAAGGTTTCCTTCTGCGGGACATTCGAGTCCTGTTGCATGGCTCCAGGACATACCATATGGAAGGACTGGAGAGCAGGGTTCGAAGGATGGATCCCTGTACAGCATGCCTCGCATTCCCATTGGCTATTAGCGATAAAATATGTTTGATCTGCTGCCTCTGCAACACGCGACCCAGGGGGCTGAGTTGAAATGGCCTCTCCTGAGGATGCCTCATAATTGCGTTTGGGTCCATGGAGACCTTGGAATGTGCTGGTTGTTCAGTGGCCCTGCGGAACTTTCCTACCTGAAGTGTTTGATACATCCCAGTAAGAAAGCTGCCCATGTGGAGATGAGAGATGTTTGGTTTGGTGCCTCAAAAAAGCCCCAGGTGCTGGTCTACGAAAACAGTCCTCTGAGAACGGAAACATGGAAACCAAAGCTAAGCTTCAGATTAGGGCCTGGGGGCCTGTCCATTTCAACCTTCTGTCTCTGGGGACACTGTCTGAGAGTCTAAGTGGAGATAGTTGCTCCGCTGGTGTCAAAGAGCCCCTCTTAGTCCAGGGTGGCCTATACTATTGATGGCCTCAGGGACCTTGGAGCTTTTCACTAACCTGTAGGGTTGTGGTCAATGGATTGGGCACACTTTCCTTGGAGAGGGCATGCACAATCTTTCGCTGTTTGGTCCAGAGGCCCTAGCCTGGATGTTGTGTGGGTCCAGCCTGTGGGCACAGAAGTCTGAATAAACAAACTCAGCTTATGAGTGGCGCCTAGGGTATGGTCGGCCGGATGTACAGCCCGAAATGGAGCTCCTGGGTTTCTGAAACAAGGGCGAGTGGGAGGCGTTCCTTCAGGCTTTTGTCTCTGGATGTTGTGTCCGGGATAGCCGTGGATTGGAGCGGTGGCCTCAGGTACTGTGGACGAGTATCCCTCTCTGGGGATTTGTCCCAGCTCCCAAGAGTTTGGGGTCATTTTGTGGGAAGGGTGGAGTCGTGTTGTCTGGCTCATGGGTCTCTCCAAGAAAGGGATTCCAGAGCAGAGCTCCAGGTACGGGCGGGGCGATTGGAAAATTCAATCCGTGGTGAGGATTGGGTACATAGGGGCTTGGCAAGCCCCATATGTGGGCTCTTGGTCCAGGCCCTGACAGGCCTTTCTTTGACATGGGGCTCATGCTGAGGGTCACAGTGTGAATTTGTGCCCAAGCAGCACTCAAGTTTGGGCGTGGCATCAGGGGCCATGAAGGTTTCTCCCACCCTGAAGGTGTGACTCCATGCCAAGAGCAAGCTTGACAGCCATGGGGAAGGAGGAGTTCTGTTTTGTGCTTGCTATACCCAGCTGTGTGGAGATTTGATATAATGTCTAGGTTCAGATATCTGAAAACCAAGGTTAGGATGAGGTGACGGCATAAGACCATGGCGTGTCCGAAGTGCTGGGTGTGCGGCCAGCTGTCTCCTTGTCTGTCTGGACGTCTGGCTTCAGGCTGTGTCAGGCAGAGCATGAGTGCCCAGAGCAGCCTATCCAGTTCGGGTGCCGTCGAGGCCCGAGCAGGTTGATCCTCATCTGGGTTTTCTGGAGAGCCCCACAGGGAAACGTTTTTCTTCCGTTGGGCAGACACTGGGCTGGGTTTTGGTTCTGGAGTTCCTAGTCCGGAGGGCTTGTTTGCCAGGAGTGTGAGGAAGGAAGTCTGAAAACACAAGCTAGCGTGAGGTTTGGGTCCGAGGGCACGGCAGGCCCACTCTGCAGAGGCTGAATCGAGATCTCCTGCACTGAGGTCATGTCAACTATGAGACGTGCCTCAGGCTAGAGTTCTTGTCCAGCATGGCCTCTTCCTGAAGGGTGTGGGGGCTTCATGAGGCCAGAAAATTTTGGCTACGATGGGATTTGTGAACTGCTCCAAAACTGAAGGATACCTTCTGCTCGACAGTCGAGTCCTATTGGATGGTTCCAAGAGGCCCCATATGGAAAGACTCGAGAGCAGGTGTCTAAGCATGGATGCCTGGGAACGCCACCTCATATTCCCACTCTTTAGTCAGGACAAGGCAGGCTCAATCTGCGGGCTCCTGGGTGAGCTACCCATAGGGGAGAGTTGAAATGGACTCTCCTGAAGATGAGTCCTACTGTGGCTTGGTGGCCTGGGAGACCTTGGAATGTGGAGGTGGCTCAGGGACTCTGCAGGATACTCCAACATGAGGTGTTTGACACGGCTCCAACAAGGAAACTTCCCATGTGGAGAAGAGAGGAGTTCTGTTCCGTGCCTCAGGAAAGCCCCATACCCTGTTCTTCGAACCAAAGCCTCTGTTGAGTGACACCTGGAAACTAAAGCAAGAGTTGAGACTACGGCCTAAAGGCCTGTCCGGCTCAACCTTCGATCTCTGTTGACATCTGTGTGCATGCATTCATGGATGTAGCTGCTCAGCTTGTGTCCGAATGCCCCTGTGAGTCCAGTGAGGCTCCCAGTAGTGGGATGTCCTCGGAGGCCTTGAGGTTTCTCATATTCTGGAGGTGTGTGGCCAAAGGAATGGACACAGTTTCCCAGGAGAGAGCAGGCACGGTCCTGTGGTATGGCCCAAGATGACCCAGCCTAGAGGCTGTGTTTGCCAGGGCTGTGGGGACAGATGTCTGAAAAAGCAAACTTGGCTCAGCAAGGGGCCAATGTAATGGCAGGCCTGATCTCTAGTCCGTGAGGGGAGATCCTCTGGAAATCAAAGTAGGGCAAGTGGGAGGCAGTCACTCAGGATTTTGTCTCTGGGTGTTGCGTTTACAGTGTCCGGTCAGGGGAGGGGTTGTCTCAGAGGCCGAGGAAGTGCCTTCCTCTCGTGGGATTGTCCAAGCTCCCAAGTGTTTGTGTTCATTCTGTGGGAATGTAGAGTACTGTTTTCTGCCACAGGGGACCCCCCAGGAGAGGGACTCTAGAGCACAGCAGTGGGTTCCCTCAACTGGAATACACACCATCTAGTTAGTCCTGGGTGCCTATGGGCATGGCAAGCCACATATGCGGGCTCTTGGTCCAGTCACTGAGAGGCGTTACTTGAATAAGGTACTCACGCTGAGGGTCACAATGTGTGTTTGTGCCCAAGGCGGCCCTCACGCTTGGGCGTGGCCTCATGGGCCAAGCCGTTTTCTCCTACACTGAAGGTTTGACTCACTGCCAGCAGCAAGGTTTCTTGCCATGGGGAAGGAGGGGTTCTGACTTGTGCATCAGGTTCCCCCCTGTGCAGGGATTGGAGATAAGGTCTAGGTTCCGATGACTGAAAACCCAGGTTGGGAATGGATGGTGGCCTAAGGCAGTGGCGGGTCCAATGTGCTGGGTGTGCAGCCAGCTGTGTCGGTGTCTGTTGGAAGGTCTGGGCTCAGGCTATTTGCGACAGAGCATCACTGTTTAAGGTAGCCTATGCAATTGGGGTGTTGCCGAGGGCCAAGCAGTTTGATCCTCATTTGGGGTTTCTGGGCAGCGCCATAGACAATGTTTTTCTCCTGGGAGGCAGGCACTGTGCTTCATTGTGGCCCCAGAATTCCCAGTAGGGAGGGTTTGTGGGCCAGGAGTGTGAGGACGGAAGTTGAAAACACAAGCTAGTGTGAGGATTGGAGCCAAGGGCAGAGCAGGCCCACTCTGCCTAGGCTGAATCAAAATCTCCTGCATCTGAAGTCAGGCTGAGGATCAGACGTTGGCTGAGGCTGGAGTATGTGTCCATGATGGCACCTTCATGAAGTGGCGGCCTCATGAGGCCAAGGAAGTTTTCCCACGCTGAGTTTGGAGGTTGCCCCACACCACAAGGTTTCCTTCTGCGGGACATTCGAGTCCTGTTGCATGGCTCCAGGACATACCATATGGAAGGACTGGAGAGCAGGGTTCGAAGGATGGATCCCTGTACAGCATGCCTCGCATTCGCATTGGCTATTAGCGAAAAGATATGTTTGATCTGCTACCTCTGCAACACGCGACCCAGGGGGCTGAGTTGAAATGGCCTCTCCTGAGGATGCCTCATAATTGCTTTTGGGTCCATGGAGACCTTGGAATGTGCTGGTTGTTCAGTGGCCCTGCGCAACTCTCCTACCTGAAGTGTTTGATACATCCCAGTAAGAAAGCTGCCCATGTGGAGATGAGAGATGTTTGGTTTTGTGCCTCAAAAAAGCCCCAGGTGCTGGTCTACGAAAACAGTCCTCTGAGAACGGAAACATGGAAACCAAAGCTAAGCTTCAGATTAGGGCCTGGGGGCCTGTCCATTTCAACCTTCTGTCTCTGGGGACACTGTCTGAGAGTCTAAGTGGAGATAGTTGCTCCGCTGGTGTCAGAGAGCCCCTCTTAGTCCAGGGTGGCCTATACTATTGATGGCCTCAGGGACCTTGGAGCTTTTCCCTAACCTGTAGGGTTGTGGTCAATGGATTGGGCACACTTTCCTTGGAGAGGGCAGGCACAATCTTTCGCTGTTTGGTCCAGAGGCCCTAGCCTGGATGTTGTGTGGGTCCAGGCTGTGGGCACAGAAGTCTGAATACACAAACTCAGCTTATGAGTGGCGCCTAGGGTATGGCCGGCCGGATGTACAGCCCGAGAGGGAGCTCCTGGGCCTCTGAAACAAGGGCGAGTGGGAGGCGTTCCTTCAGGCTTTTGTCTTTGGATGTTGTGTCCGGGATAGCCGTGGATTGGAGCGGTGGCCTCAGGTACTGAGGACGAGTATCCCTCTCTGAGATTTGTCCCAGCTCCCAAGAGTTTGGGGTCATTTAGTGGGAAGGGTGGAGTCGTGTTGTCTGGCTCATGGGTCTCTCCAAGAAAGGGATTCCAGAGCAGAGCTCCAGGTACGGGCGGGGCGACAGGAAAATTCAACCCGTGGTGAGGATTGGGTGCATAGGGTCTTGGCAAGCCCCATATGTGGGCTCTTGGTCCAGGCCCTGACAGGCCTTTCTTTGACATGGGGCTCATGCTGAGGGTCACAGTGTGAATTTCTGCCCAAGCAGCACTCAAGTTTGGGCGTGGCATCAGGGGCCATGAAGGTTTCTCCCACCCTGAAGGTGTGACTCCATGCCAAGAGCAAGCTTGACAGCCATGGGGAAGGAGGAGTTCTCTTTTGTGCTTGCTATACCCAGATGTGTGGAGAATTGATATAATGTCTAGGTTCAGATATCTGAAAACCAAGGTTAGGATGAGGTGACGGCATAAGACCATGGCGCGTCCGAAGTGCTGGGTGTGCGGCCAGCTGTCTCCTTGTCTTCTGGACGTCTGGCTTCAGGCTGTGTCAGGCAGAGCATGAGTGCCCAGAGCAGCCTATCCAGTTCGGGTACCGTCGAGGCCCGAGCAGGTTGATCCTCATCTGGGTTTTCTGGAGAGCCCCACAGGGAAACGTTTTTCTTACGTTGGGCAGACACTGGGCTGGGTTTTGGTTCCGGAGTTCCTAGTCCGGAGGGCTTGTTTGCCAGGAGTATGAGGAAGGAAGTCTGAAAACACAAGCTAGCATGAGGTTTGGGACCGAGGGCACGACAGGCCCACTCTGCAGAGGCTGAATCGAGATCTCCTGCACTGAGGTCATGTCAACTATGAGACGTGCCTCAGGCTAGAGTTCTTGTCCAGCATGGCCTCTTCCTGAAGGGTGTGGGGGCTTCATGAGGCCAGAAAGTTTTGGCTACAATGGGATTTGTGAACTGCTCCAAAACTGAAGGATACCTTCTGCTCGACAGTCGAGTCCTATTGGATGGTTCCAAGAGGCCCCATATGGAAAGACTCGAGAGCAGGTGTCTAAGCATGGATGCCTGGGAACGCCACCTCATATTCCCACTCTTTAGTCAGGACAAGGCAGGCTCAATCTGCGGGCTCCTGGGTGAGCTACCCAGAGGGTAGAGTTGAAATGGACTCTCCTGAAGATGAGTCCTATTGTGGCTTGGTGGCCTGGGAGACCTTGGAATGTGGAGGTGGCTCAGGGACTCTGCAGGATTCTCCAACATGAGGTGTTTGACACGGCTCCAACAAGGCAACTTCCCATGTGGAGACGAGAGGAGTTCTGTTCCGTGCCTCAGGAAAGCCCCAAACCCTGTTCTTCGAATCAAAGCCTCTGAGGAGTGACACCTGGAAACCAAAGCAAGAGTTGAGACTACGGCCTAAAGGCCTGTCCGGCTCAACCTTCTATCTCTGTTGACATCTGTGTGCATGCATTCATGGATGTAGCTGCTCAGCTTGTGTCCGAATGCCCCTGTGAGTCCAGTGAGGCTCCCAGTAGTGGGATGTCCTCGGAGGCCTTGAGGTTTCTCATATTCTGGAGGTGTGTGGCCAAAGGAATGGACACAGTTTCCCAGGAGAGAGCAGGCACGGTCCTGTGGTATGGCTCCAGAGGACCCAGCCTAGAGGCTGTGTTTGCCAGGGCTGTGGGGACAGATATCTGTAAAAGCAAACTTGGCTCAGCTAGGGGCCAAAGTAATGGCAGGCCTGATCTCTAGTCCGTTAGGGGAGATCCTCTGGAAATCAAAGTAGGGCACGTGGGAGGCAGTCACTCAGGATTTTGTCTCTGGGTGTTGCGTTTACAGTGTCCGGTCAGGGTAGGGGTTGTCTCAGAGGCCGAGGAAGAGCCTTCCTCTCAGGGGATTGTCCAAGCTCCCAAGTGTTTGTGTTCATTCTGTGGGAATGAAGAGTACTGATTTCTGCCACAGGGGACCCCCCAGGAGAGGGACTCTAGAGCACAGCAGTGGGTTCCCTCAACTGGAATACACACCATCTAGTTAGTCCTGGGTGCCTATGGGCATGGCAAGCCACATATGCGGGCTCTTGGTCCAGTCACTGAGAGGCGTTACTTGAATAAGGTACTCACGCTGAGGGTCACAATGTGTGTTTGTGCCCAAGGCGGCCCTCACGCTTGGGCGTGGCCTCATGGGCCATGCCGTTTTCTCCTACACTGAAGGTTTGACCCACTGCCAGCAGCAAGGTTTCTTGCCATGGGGAAGGAGGGGTTCTGACTTGTGCATCAGGTTCCCCCCTGTGCAGGGATTGGAGATAAGGTCTAGGTTCCGATGACTGAAAACCCAGGTTGGGAATGGATGGTGGCCTAAGGCAGTGGCGGGTCCAATGTGCTGGGTGTGCAGCCAGCTGTGTCGGTGTCTTTTGGAAGGTCTGGGCTCAGCCTATTTGCGACAGAGCATCACTGTTTAAGGTAGCCTTTGCAATTGGTGTGTTGCCGAGGGCCAAGCAGTTTGATCCTCATTTGGGGTTTCTGGGCAGCGCCAGAGACAATGTTTTTCTCCTGGGAGGCAGGCACAGTGCTTCATTGTGGCCCCAGAATCCCAGTAGGGAGGGTTTGTGGGCCAGGAGTGTGAGGATGGAAGTCTGAAAACACAAGCTAGTGTGAGGATTGGAGCCAAGGGCAGAGCAGGCCCACTCTGCAGAGGCTGAATCAAAATCTCCTGCATCTGAAGTCAGGCTGAGGATCAGACGTTGGCTGAGGCTGGAGTATGTGTCCATGATGGCACCTTCATGAAGTGGGGGCCTCATGAGGCCAAGGAAGTTTTCCCACGCTGAGTTTGGAGGTTGCCCCAAACCACAAGGTTTCCTTCTGCGGGACATTCGAGTCCTGTTGCATGGCTCCAGGACATACCATATGGAAGGACTGGAGAGCAGGGTTCGAAGGATGGATCCCTGTACAGCATGCCTCGCATTCCCATTGGCTATTAGCGACAAGATATGTTTGATCTGCTGCCTCTGGAACACGCGACCCAGTGGGCTGAGTTGAAATGGCCTCTCCTGAGGATGCGTCATAATGTGCGTTTGGGTCCATGGAGACCTTGGAATGTGCTGGTTGTTCAGTGGCCCTGCGGAACTCTCCTACCTGAAGTGTTTGATACATTCCAGTAAGAATGCTGCCCATGTGGAGATGAGAGAGGTTTAGTTTGGTGCCTCAGAAAAGCCCCAGGTGCTGGTCTACGAAAACAGTCCTCTGAGAACGGAAACATGGAAACCAAAGCTAAGGTTCAGATTAGGGCCTGGGGGCCTGTCCATTTCAACCTTCTGTCTCTGGGGACACTGTCTGAGAGTCTAAGTGGAGATAGTTGCTCCGCTGGTGTCAGAGAGCCCCTCTTAGTCCAGGGTGGCCTATACTATTGATGGCCTCAGGGACCTTGGAGCTTTTCCCTAACCTGTAGGATTGTGGTCAATGGATTGGGCACACTTTCCTTGGAGAGGGCAGGCACAATCTTTCGCTGTTTGGTCCAGAGGCCCTAGCCTGGATGTTGTGTGGGTCCAGGCTGTGGGCACAGAAGTCTGAATACACAAACTCAGCTTATGAGTGGCGCCTAGGGTATGGCCGGCCGGATGTACAGCCCGAGAGGGAGCTCCTGGGCCTCTGAAACAAGGGCGAGTGGGAGGCGTTCCTTCAGGCTTTTGTCTCTGGATGTTGTGTCCGGGATAGCCGTGGATTGGAGCGGTGGCCTCAGGTACTGTGGACGAGCATTCCTCTCTGGGGATTTGTCCCAGCTCCCAAGAGTTTGGGGTCATTTTGTGGGAAGGGTGGAGTCGTGTTGTCTGGCTCATGGGTCTCTCCAAGAAAGGGATTCCAGAGCAGAGCTCCAGGTACGGGCGGGGCGACTGGAAAATTCAAACCGTGGTGAGGATTGGGTGCATAGGGGCTTGGCAAGCCCCATATGTGGGCTCTTGGTCCAGGTCCTGACAGCCCTTTCTTTGACATGGGGCTCATGCTGAGGGTCACAGTGTGAATTTGTGCCCAAGCAGCACTCAAGTTTGGGCGTGGCATCAGGGGCCATGAAGGTTTCTCCCACCGTGAAGATGTGACTCCATGCCAAGAGCAACCTTGACAGCCATGGGGAAGGAGGAGTTCTGTTTTGTGCTTGCTATACCCAGCTGTGTGGAGAATTGATATAATGTCTAGGTTCAGATATCTGAAAACCAAGGTTAGGATGAGGTGACGGCATAAGACCATGGCGTGTCCGAAGTGCTGGGTGTGTGGCCAGCTGTCTCCTTGTCTGTCTGGACGTCTGGCTTCAGGCTGTGTCAGGCAGAGCATGAGTGCCCAGAGCAGCCTATCCAGTTCGGGTACCGTCGAGGCCCGAGCAGGTTGATCCTCATCTGGGTTTTCTGGAGAGCCCCACAGGGAAACGTTTTTCATCCGTTGGGCAGACAATGGGCTGGGTTTTGGTTCTGGAGTTCCTAGTCCGGAGGGCTTGTTTGCCAGGAGTGTGAGGAAGGAAGACTGAAAACACAAGCTAGCGTGAGGTTTGAGACCGAGGGCACGGCAGGCCCACTCTGCAGAGGCTGAATCGAGATCTCCTGCACTGAGGTCATGTCAACTATGAGACGTGCCTAAGGCTAGAGTTCTTGTCCAGCATGGCCTCTTCCTGAAGGGTGTGGGGGCTTCATGAGGCCAGAAAGTTTTGGCTACGATGGGATTTGTGAACTGCTCCAAAACTGAAGGTTACCTTCTGCACGACAGTCGAGTCCTATTGGATGGTTCCAAGAGGCCCCATATGGAAAGACTCGAGAGCAGGTGTCTAAGCATGGATGCCTGGGAACGCCACCTCATATTCCCACTCTTTAGTCAGGACAAGGCAGGCTCAATCTGCGGGCTCCTGGGTGAGCTACCCAGAGAGGAGAGTTGAAATGGACTCTCCTGAAGATGAGTCCTCCTCTGGCTTGGTGGCCTGGGAGAGCTTGGAATGTGGAGGTGGCTCAGGGACTCTGCAGGATTCTGCAACATGAGGTGTTTGACACGGCTCCAACAAGGAAACTTCCCATGTGGAGACGAGAGGAGTTCTGTTTCGTGCCTCAGGAAAGCCCCATACCCTGTTCTTCGAACCAAAGCCTCTGAGGAGTGACACCTGGAAACCAAAGCAAGAGTTGAGACTACGGCCTAAAGGCCTGTCCGGCTCAACCTTCTATCTCTGTTGACATCTGTGTGCATGCATTCATGGATGTAGCTGCTCAGCTTGTGTCCGAATGCCCCTGTGAGTCCAGTGAGGCTCCCAGTAGTGGGATGTCTTCGGAGGCCTTGAGGTTTCTCATATTCTGGAGGTGTGTGGCCAAAGGAATGGACACAGTTTCCCAGGAGAGAGCAGGCACGGTCCTGTGGTATGGCTCCAGAGGTACCAGCCTAGAGGCTGTGTTTGCCAGGGCTGTGGGGACAGATGTCTGAAAAAGCAAACTTGGCTCAGCTAGGGGCCAATGTAATGGCAGGCCTGATCTCTAGTCCGTGAGGGGAGATCCTCTGGAAATCAAAGTAGGGCAAGTGGGAGGCAGTCACTCAGGATTTTGTCTCTGGGTGTTGCGTTTACAGTGTCCGGTCAGGGTAGGGGTTGTCTCAGAGGCCGAGGAAGAGCCTTCCTCTCGGGAAATTGTCCAAGCTCCAAGTGTTTGTGTTCATTCTGTGGGAATGAAGAGTACTGTTTTCTGCCACAGGGGACCCCCCAGGAGAGGGACTCTAGAGCACAGCAGTGGGTTCCCTCAACTGGAATACACACCATCTAGTTAGTCCTGGGTGCCTATGGGCATGGCAAGCCACATATGCGGGCTCTTGGTCCAGTCACTGAGAGGCGTTACTTGAATAAGGTACTCACGCTGAGGGTCACAATGTGTGTTTGTGCCCAAGGCGGCTCTCAAGCTTGGGCGTGGCCTCATGGGCCATGCCGTTTTCTCCTACACTGAAGGATTGACTCACTGCCAGCAGCAAGGTTTCTTGCCATGGGGAAGGAGGGGTTCTGACTTGTGCATCAGGTTCCCCCCTGTGCAGGGATTGGAGATAAGGTCTAGGTTCCGATGACTGAAAACCCAGGTTGGGAATGGATGGTGGCCTAAGGCAGTGGCGGGTCCAATGTGCTGGGTGTGCAGCCAGCTGTGTCGGTGTCTGTTGGAAAGTCTGGGCTCAGGCTATTTGCGACAGAGCATCACTGTTTAAGGTAGCCTATGCAATTGGGGTGTTGCTGAGGGCCAAGCAGTTTGATCCTCATTTGGGGTTTCTGGGCAGCGCCATAGACAAGGTTTTTCTCCTGGGAGGTAGGCACAGTGCTTCATTGTGGCCCCAGAATTCCGAGTAGGGAGGGTTTGTGGGCCAGGAGTGTGAGGACGGAAGTCTGAAAACACAAGCTAGTGTGAGGATTGGAGCCAAGGGCAGAGCAGGCCCACTCTGCAGAGGCTGAATCAAAATCTCCTGCATCTGAAGTCAGGCTGAGAATCAGACGTTGGCTGAGGCTGGAGTATGTGTCCATGATGGCACCTTCATGAAGTGGGGGCCTCATGAGGCCAAGGAAGTTTTCCCACGCTGAGTTTGGAGGTTGCCCCAAACCACAAGGTTTCCTTCTGCGGGACATTCGAGTCCTGTTGCATGGCTCCAGGACATACCATACAGAAGGACTGGAGAGCAGGGTTCGAAGGATGGATCCCTGTACAGCATGCCTCACATTCCCATTGGCTATTAGCGACAAGATATTTTTGATCTGCTGCCTCTGGAACACGCGACCCAGGGGGCTGAGTTGAAATGGAGTCTCCTGACGATGCGTCATAATGTGCGTTTGGGTCCATGGAGACCTTGGAATGTGCTGGAAGTTCAGTGGCCCTGCGGAACTCTCCTACCTGAAGTGTTTGATACATCCCAGTAAGAATGCTGCCCATGTGGAGATGAGAGAGGTTTGGTTTGGTGCCTCAGAAAAGCCCCATGTGCTGGTCTACGAAAACAGTCCTCTGAGAACGGAAACATGGAAACCAAAGCTAAGGTTCAGATTAGGGCCTGGGGGCCTGTCCATTTCAACCTTCTGTCTCTGGGGACACTGTCTGAGAGTCTAAGTGGAGATAGTTGCTCCGCTGGTGTCAGAGAGCCCCTCTTAGTCCAGGGTGGCCTATACTATTGATGGCCTCAGGGTCCTTCGAGCTTTTCCCTAACCTGTAGGGTTGTGGTCAATGGATTGGGCACACTTTCCTTGGAGAGGGCAGGCACAATCTTTTGCTGTTTGGTCCAGAGGCCCTAGCCTCGATGATGTGTGGGTCCAGGCTGTGGGCACAGAAGTCTGAATACACAAACTCAGCTTATGAGTGGCGCCTAGGGTATGGCCGGCCGGATGTACAGCCCGAGAGGGAGCTCCTGGGCCTCTGAATCAAGGGCGAGTGGGAGGCGTTCCTTCAGGCTTTTGTCTCTGGATGTTGTGTCCGGGATAGCCGTGGATTGGAGCAGTCGCCTCAGGTACTGTGGACGAGTATCCCTCTCTGGGGATTTGTCCCAGCTCCCAAGAGTTTGGGGTCATTTTGTGGGAAGGGTGGAGTCGTGTTGTCTGGCTCATGGGTCTCTCCAAGAAAGGGATTCCAGAGCAGAGCTCCAGGTACGGGCGGGGCGACTGGAAAATTCAAACCGTGGTGAGGATTGGGTGCATAGGGGCTTGGCAAGCCCCATATGTGGGCTCTTGGTCCAGGCCCTGACAGGCCTTTCTTTGACATGGGGCTCATGCTGAGGGTCACAGTGTGAATTTGTGCCCAAGCAGCACTCAAGTTTGGGCGTGGCATCAGGGGCCATGAAGGTTTCTCCCACCCTGAAGGTGTGACTCCATGCCAAGAGCAAGCTTGACAGCCATGGGGAAGGAGGAGTTCTGTTTTGTGCTTGCTATACCCAGCTGTGTGGAGAATTGATATAATGTCTAGGTTCAGATATCTGAAAACCAAGGTTAGGATGAGGTGACGGCATAAGACCATGGCGTGTCCGAAGTGCTGGGTGTGCGGCCAGCTGTCTCCTTGTCTGTCTGGACGTCTGGCTTCAGGCTGTGTCAGGCAGAGCATGAGTGCCCAGAGCAGCCTATCCAGTTCGGGTACCGTCGAGGCCCGAGCAGGTTGATCCTCATCTGGGTTTTCTGGAGAGCCCCACAGGGAAACGTTTTTCTTCCGTTGGGCAGACACTGGGCTGGGTTTTGGTTCTGGTGTTCCTAGTCCGGAGGGCTTGTTTGCCAGGAGTGTGAGGAAGGAAGTCTGAAAACACAAGCTAGCGTGAGGTTTGGGACCGAGGGCACGGCAGGCCCACTCTGCAGAGGCTGAATCGAGATCTCCTGCACTGAGGTCATGTCAACTATGAGACGTGCCTCAGGCTAGAGTTTTTGTCCAGCATGGCCTCTTCCTGAAGGGTGTGGGGGCTTCATGAGGCCAGAAATTTTGCCTACGATGGGATTTGTGAACTGCTCCAAAACTGAAGGTTACCTTCTGCACGACAGTCGAGTCCTATTGGATGTTTCCAAGAGGCCCCATATGGAAAGACTCGAGAGCAGGTGTCTAAGCATGGATGCCTGGGAACGCCACCTCATATTCCCACTCTTTAGTCAGGACAAGGCAGGCTCAATCTGCGGGCTCCTGGGTGAGCTACCCAGAGGGGAGAGTTGAAATGGACTCTCCTGAAGATGAGTCCTATTGTGGCTTGGTGGCCTGGGAGACCTTGGAATGGAAGGTGGCTTAGGGACTCTGCAGGATTCTCCAACATGAGGTGTTTGACACGGCTCCAACAAGGAAACTTCCCATGTGGAGACGAGAGGAGTTCTGTTCCGTACCTCAGGAAAGCCCCATACCCTGTTCTTCGAACCAAAGCCTCTGAGGAGTGACACCTGGAAACCAAAGCAAGAGTTGAGACTACGGCCTAAAGGCCTGTCCGGCTCAACCTTCTATCTCTGTTGACATCTGTGTGCATGCATTCATGGATGTAGCTGCTCAGCTTGTGTCCGAATGCCCCTGTGAGTCCAGTGAGGCTCCCAGTAGTGGGATGTCCTCGGAGGCCTTGAGGTTTCTCATATTCTGGAGGTGTGTGGCCAAAGGAATGGACACAGTTTCCCAGGAGAGAGCAGGCATGGTCCTGTGGTATGGCTCCAGAGGACCCAGCCTAGAGGCTGTGTTTGTCAGGGCTGTGGGGACAGATGTCTGAAAAGGCAAACTTGGCTCAGCTGGGGCCAATGTAATGGCAGGCCTGAACTATAGTCCGTGAGGGGAGATCCTCTGGAAATCAAAGTAGGGCAAGTGGGAGGCAGTCACTCAGGATTTTGTCTCTGGGTGTTGCGTTTACAGTGTCCGGTCAGGGTAGGGGTTGTCTCAGAGGCCGAGGAAGAGCCTTCCTCTCGGGGGATTGTCCAAGCTCCCAAGTGTTTGTGTTCATTCTGTGGGAATGAAGAGTACTGTTTTCTGCCACAGGGGACCCCCCAGGAGAGGGATTCTAGAGCACAGCAGTGGGTTCCCTCAACTGGAATACACACCATCTAGTTAGTCCTGGGTGCCTATGGGCACAGCAAGCCACATATGCGGGCTCTTGGTCCAGTCACTGAGAGGCGTTACCTGAATAAGGTACTCACGCTGAGGGTCACAATGTGTGTTTGTGCCCAAGGCGGCCCTCACGCTTGGGCGTGGCCTCATGGGTCATGCCGTTTTCTCCTACACTGAAGGTTTGACTCACTGCCAGCAGCAAGGTTTCTTGCCATGGGGAAGGAGGGGTTCTGACTTGTGCATCAGGTTCCCCCCTGTGCAGGGATTGGAGATAAGGTCTAGGTTCCGATGACTGAAAACCCAGGTTGGGAATGGATGGTGGCCTAAGGCAGTGGCGGGTCCAATGTGCTGGGTGTGCAGCCAGCTGTGTCGGTGTCTGTTGGAAGGTCAGGGCTCAGCCTATTTGCGACAGAGCATCACTGTTTAAGGTAGCCTATGCAATTGGGGTGTTGCCGAGGGCCAAGCAGTTTGATCCTCATTTGGGGTTTCTGGGCAGCGCCATAGACAATGTTTTTCTCCTGGGAGGCAGGCACAGTGCTTCATTGTGGCCCCAGAATTCCCAGTAGGGAGGATTTGTGGGCCAGGAGTGTGAGGACGGAAGTCTGAAAACACAAGCTAGTGTGAGGATTGGAGCCAAGGGCAGAGCAGGCCCACTCTGCAGAGGCTGAATCAAAATCTCCTGCATCTGAAGTCAGGCTGAGGATCAGACGTTGGCTGAGGCTGGAGTATGTGTCCATGATGGCACCTTCATGAAGTGGGGGCCTCATGAGGCCAAGGAAGTTTTCCCACGCTGAGTTTGGAGGTTGCCCCAAACCACAAGGTTTCCTTCTGCGGGACATTCGAGTCCTGTTGCATGGCTCCAGGACATACCATATGGAAGGACTGGAGAGCAGGGTTCGAAGGATGGATCCCTGTACAGCATGCCTCGCATTCCCATTGGCTTTTAGTGACAAGATATGTTTGATCTGCTGCCTCTGGAACACGAGACCCAGGGGGCTGAGTTGAAATGGCCTCTCCTGACGATGCGTCATAATGTGCGTTTGGATCCATGGAGACCTTGGAATGTGCTGGTTGTTCAGTAGCCCTGAGGAACTCTCCTACCTGAAGTGTTTGATACATCCCAGTAAGAATGCTGCCCATGTGGAGATGAGAGAGGTTTGGTTTGGTGCCTCAGAAAAGCCCCAGGTGCTGGTCTACGAAAACAGTCCTCTGAGAACTGAAACATGGAAACCAAAGCTAAGGTTCAGATTAGGGCCTGGGGGCCTGTCCATTTCAACCTTCTGTCTCTGGGGACACTGTCTCAGAGTCTAAGTGGAGATAGTTGCTCCGCTGGTGTCAGAGAGCCCCTCTTAGTCCAGGGTGGCCTATACTATTGATGGCCTCAGGGACCTTGGAGCTTTTCCCTAACCTGTAGGGTTGTGGTCAATGGATTGGGCACACTTTCCTTGGAGAGGGCAGGCACAATCTTTCGCTGTTTGGTCCAGAGGCCCTAGCCTGGATGTTGTGTGGGTCCAGGCTGTGGGCACAGAAGTCTGAATACACAAACTCAGCTTATGAGTGGCGCCTAGGGTATGGCAGGCCGGATGTACAGCCCGAGAGGGAGCTCCTGGGCCTCTGAAACAAGGGCGAGTGGGAGGCGTTCCTTCAGGCTTTTGTCTCTGGATGTTGTGTCCGGGATAGCCGTGGATTGGAGCGGTGGCCTCAGGTACTGTGGACGAGTATCCCTCTCTGGGGATTTGTCCCAGCTCCCAAGAGTTTGGGGTCATTTTGTGGGAAGGGTGGAGTCGTGTTGTCTGGCTCATGGGTCTCTCCAAGAAAGGGATTCCAGAGCAGAGCTCCAGGTACGGGCGGGGCGACTGGAAAATTCAAACCGTGGTGAGGATTGGGTGCATAGGGGCTTGGCAAGCCCCATATGTGGGCTCTTGGTCCAGGCCCTGACAGGCCTTTCTTTGACATGGGGCTCATGCTGAGGGTCACAGTGTGAATTTGTGCCCAAGCAGCACTCAAGTTTGGGCGTGGCTTCAGGGGCCATGAAGGTTTCTCCCACCCTGAAGGTGTGACACCATGCCAAGAGCAAGCTTGACAGCCATGGGGAAGGAGGAGTTCTGTTTTGTGCTTGCTATACCCAGCTGTGTGGAGAATTGATATAATGTCTAGGTTCAGATATCTGAAAACCAAGGTTAGGATGAGGTGACGGCATAAGACCATGGCGTGTCCGAAGTGCTGGGTGTGCGGCCAGCTGTCTCCTTTTCTATCTGGACGTCTGGCTTCAGGCTGTATCAGGCAGAGCATGAGTGCCCAGAGCAGCCTATCCAGTTCGGGTGCCGTCAAGGCCCGAGCAGGTTGATCTTCATCTGGGTTTTCTGGAGAGCCCCACAGGGAAACGTTTTTCTTCCGTTGGGCAGACACTGGGCTGGGTTTTGGTTCTGGAGTTCCTAGTCCGGAGGGCTTGTTTGCCAGGAGTGTGAGGAAGGAAGTCTGAAAACACAAGCTAGCGTGAGGTTTGGGACCGAGGGCATGGCAGGCCCACTCTGCAGAGGCTGAATCGAGTTCTCCTGCACTGAGGTCATGTCAACTATGATACGTGCCTCAGGCTAGAGGTCTTGTCCAGCATGGCCTCTTCCTGAAGCTTGTGGGGGCTTCATGAGGCCAGAAAGTTTTGGCTACGATGGGATTTGTGAACTGCTCCAAAACTGAAGGTTACCTTCTGCACGACAGTCGAGTCCTATTGGATGGTTCCAAGAGGCCCCATATGGAAAGACTCGAGAGCAGGTGTCTAAGCATGGATGCCTGGGAACGCCACCACATATTCCCACTCTTTAGTCAGGACAAGGCAGGCTTAATCTGCGGGCTCCTGGGTGAGCTACCCAGAGGGGAGAGTTGAAATGGACTCTCCTGAAGATGAGTCCTACTTTGGCTTGGTGGCCTGGGAGACCTTGGAATGTGGAGGTGGCTCAGGGACTCTGCAGGATTCTCCAACATGAGGTGTTTGACACGGCTCCAACACGGCAACTTCCCATGTGGAGACGAGAGGAGTTCTGTTCCGTGCCTCAGGAAAGCCCCATACCCTGTTCTTCGAACCAAAGCCTCTGAGGAGTGACACCTGGAAACCAAAGCAAGAGTTGAGACTACGGCCTAAAGGCCTGTCCGGCTCAACCTTCTATCTCTGTTGACATCTGTGTGCATGCATTCATGGATGTAGCTGCTCAGCTTGTGTCCGAATGCCCCTGTGAGTCCAGTGAGGCTCCCAGTAGTGGGATGTCCTCGGAGGCCTTGAGGTTTCTCATATTCTGGAGGTGTGTGGCCAAAGGAATGGACACAGTTTCCCAGGAGAGAGCAGGCACGGTCCTGTGGTATGGCTCCCGAGGACCCAGCCTAGAGGCTGTGTTTGCCAGGGCTGTGGGGACAGATGTCTGAAAAAGCAAACTTGGCTCAGCTAGGGGCCAATGTAATGGCAGGCCTGATCTCTAGTCCGTGAGGGGAGATCCTCTGGAAATCAAAGTAGGGCAAGTGGGAGGCAGTCACTCAGGATTTTGTCTCTGGGTGTTGCGTTTACAGTGTCCGGTCAGGGTAGGGGTTGTCTCAGAGGCCGAGGAAGAGCCTTCCTCTCGGGGGATTGTCCAAGCTCCCAAGTGTTTGTGTTCATTCTGTGGGAATGAAGAGTACTGTTTTCTGCCACAGGGGACCCCCCAGGAGAGGGACTCTAGAGCACAGCAGTGGGTTCCCTCAAATGGAATACACACCATCTAGTTAGTCCTGGGTGCCTATGGGCATGGAAAGCCACATATGCGGGCACTTGGTCCAGTCACTGAGAGGAGTTACTTGAATAAGGTACTCAAGCTGAGGGTCACAATGTGTGTTTGTGCCCAAGGCGGCCCTCACGCTTGGGCGTGGCCTCATGGGCCATGCCGTTTTCTCCTACACTTAAGGTTTGACTCACTGCCAGCAGCAAGGTTTCTTGCCATGGGGAAGGAGGGGTTCTGACTTGTGCATCAGGTTCTCCCCTGTGCAGGGATTGGAGATAAGGTCTAGGTTCCGATGACTGAAAACCCAGGTTGGGAATGGATGGTGGCCTAAGGCAGTGGCGGGTCCAATGTGCTGGGTGTGCAGCCAGCTGTGTCGGTGTCTGTTGGAAGGTCTGGGCTCAGGCTATTTGCGACAGAGCATCACTGTTTAAGGTAGCCTATGCAATTGGGGTGTTGCCGAGGGCCAAGCAGTTTGATCCTCATTTGGGGTTTCTGGGCAGCGCCATAGACAATGTTTTTCTCTTGGGAGGCAGGCACAGTGCTTCATTGTGGCCCCAGAATTCCCAGTAGGGAGGATTTGTGGGCCAGGAGTGTGAGGACGGAAGTCTGAAAACACAAGCTAGTGTGAGGATTGCAGCCAAGGGCAGAGCAGGCCCACTCTGCAGAGGCTGAATCAAAATCTCCTGCATCTGAAGTCAGGCTGAGGATCAGACGTTGGCTGAGGCTGGAGTATGTGTCCATGATGGCACCTTCATGAAGTGGGGGCCTCATGAGGCCAAGGAAGTTTTCCCACGCTGAGTTTGGAGGTTGCCCCAAACCACAAGGTTTCCTTCTGTGGGACATTCGAGTCCTGTTGCATGGCTCCAGGACATACCATATGGAAGGACTGGAGAGCAGGGTTCGAAGGATGGATCCCTGTACAGCATGCGTCGCATTCCCATTGGCTATTAGCGACAAGATATGTTTGATCTGCTGCCTCTGGAACACGCGACCCAGGGGGCTGAGTTGAAATGGCCTCTCCTGAGGATGCGTCATAATGTGCGTTTGGGTCCATGGAGACCTTGGAATGTGCTGGTTGTTCAGTGGCCCTGCGGAACTCTCCTACCTGAAGTGTTTGATACATCCCAGTAAGAAAGCTGCCTATGTGGAGATGAGAGAGGTTTGGTTTGGTGCCTCAGAAAAGCCCCATGTGCTGGTCTACGAAAACAGTCCTCTGAGAACGGAAACATGGAAACCAAAGCTAAGGCTCAGATTAGGGCCTGGGGGCCTGTGCATTTCAACCTTCTGTCTCTGGGACACTGTCTGAGAGTCTAAGTGGAGATAGTTGCTCCGCTGGTGTCAGAGAGCCCCTCTTAGTCCAGGGTGGCCTATACTATTGATGGCCTCAGGGACCGTGGAGCTTTTCCCTAACCTGTACGGTTGTGGTCAATGGATTGGGCACACTTTCCTTGGAGAGGGCCGGCACAATCTTTCGCTGTTTGGTCCAGAGGCCCTAGCCTGGATGTTGTGTGGGTCCAGGCTGTGGGCACAGAAGTCTGAATACACAAACTCAGCTTATGAGTGGCGCCTAGGGTATGGCAGGCCGGATGTACAGCCCGAGAGGGAGCTCCTGGGCCTCTGAAACAAGGGCGAGTGGGAGGCGTTCCTTCAGGCTTTTGTCTCTGGATGTTGTGTCCGGGATAGCCGTGGATTGGAGAGGTGGCCTCAGGTACTGTGGACGAGTATCCCTCTCTGGGGATTTGTCCCAGCTCCCAAGAGTTTGGGGTCATTTTGTGGGAAGGGTGGAGTCGTGTTGTCTGGCTCATGGGTCTCTCCAAGAAAGGGATTCCAGAGCAGAGCTCCAGGTACGGGCGGGGCGACTGGAAAATTCAAACCGTGGTGAGGATTGGGTGCATAGGGGCTTGGCAAGCCCCATATGTGGGCTCTTGGTCCAGGCCCTGACAGGCCTTTCTTTGACATGGGGCTCATGCTGAGGGTCACAGTGTGAATTTGTGCCCAAGCAGCACTCAAGTTTGGGCGTGGCATCAGGGGCCATGAAGGTTTCTCCCACCCTGAAGGTGTGACTCCATGCCAAGAGCAAGCTTGACAGCCATGGGGAAGGAGGAGTTCTGCTTTGTGCTTGCTATACCCAGCTGTGTGGAGAATTGATATAATGTCTAGGTTCAGATATCTGAAAACCAAGGTTAGGATGAGGTGACGGCATAAGACCATGGCGTGTCCGAAGTGCTGGGTGTGCGGCCAGCTGTCTCCTTGTCTGTCTGGACGTCTGGCTTCAGGCTGTGTCAGGCAGAGCATGAGTGCCCAGAGCAGCCTATCCAGTTCGGGTACCGTCGAGGCCCGAGCAGGTTGATCCTCATCTGGGTTTTCTGGAGAGCCCCACAGGGAAACGTTTTTCTTCCGTTGGGCAGACACTGGGCTGGGTTGTGGTTCTGGAGTTCCTAGTCCGGAGGGCTTGTTTGCCAGGAGTGTGAGGAAGGAAGTCTGAAAACACAAGCTAGTGTGAGGTTTGGGACCGAGGGCACGGCAGGCCCACTCTGCAGAGGCTGAATCGAGATCTCCTGCACTGAGGTCATGTCAACTATAAGACGTGCCTCAGGCTAGAGGTCTTGTCCAGCATGGCCTCTTCCTGAAGGGTGTGGGGGCTTCATGAGGCCAGAAAGTTTTGGCTACGATGGGATTTGTGAACTGCTCCAAAACTGAAGGTTACCTTCTGCACGACAGTCGAGTCCTATTGGATGGTTCCAAGAGGCCCCATATGGAAAGACTCGAGAGCAGGTGTCTAAGCATGGATGCCTGGGAACGCCACCTCATATTCCCACTCTTTAGTCAGGACAAGGCAGGCTCAATCTGCGGGCTCCTGGGTGAGGTACCCAGAGGGGAGAGTTGAAATGGACTCTCCTGAAGATGAGTCCTACTGTGGCTTGGTGGCCTGGGAGACCTTGGAATGTGGAGGTGGCTCAGGGACTCTGCAGGATTCTCCAACATGAGGTGTTTGACACGGCTCCAACAAGGAAACTTCCCATGTGGAGACGAGAGGAGTTCTGTTTCGTGCCTCAGGAGAGCCCCATACCCTGTTCTTCGAACCAAAGCCTCTGAGGACTGACATCTGGAAACCAAAGCAAGAGTTGAGACTACGGCCTAAAGGCCTGTCCGGCTCAACCTTCTATCTCTGTTGACATCTGTGTGCATGCATTCATTTATGTAGCTGCTCAGCTTGTGTCCGAATGCCCCTGTGAGTCCAGTGAGGCTCCCAGTAGTGGGATATCCTCGGAGGCCTTGAGGTTTCTCATATTCTGGAGGTGTGTGGCCAAAGGAATGGACACAGTTTCCCAGGAGAGAGCAGGCACGGTCCTGTGGTATGGCTCCAGAGGACCCAGCCTAGAGGCTGTGTTTGCCAGGGCTGTGGGGACAGATGTCTGAAAAAGCAAACTTGGCTCAGCTAGGGGCCAATGTAATGGCAGGCCTGATCTCTAGTCCGTGAGGGGAGATCCTCTGGAAATCAAAGTAGGGCAAGTGGGAGGCAGTCACTCAGGATTTTGTCTCTGGGTGTTGCGTTTACAGTGTCCGGTCAGGGTAGGGGTTGTCTCAGAGGCCGAGGAAGAGCCTTCCTCTCGGGGGATTGTCCAAGCTCCCAATGTTTGTGTTCATTCTGTGGGAATGAAGAGTACTGTTTTCTGCCACAGGGGACCCCCCAGGAGAGGGACTCTAGAGCACAGCAGTGGGTTCCCTCAACAGGAATACACACCATCTAGTTAGTCCTGGGTGCCTATGGGCATGGCAAGCCACATATGCGGGCTCTTGGTCCAGTCACTGAGAGGCGTTACTTGAATAAGGTACTCACGCTGAGGGTCACAATGTGTGTTTGTGCCCAAGGCGGCCCTCACGCTTGGGCGTGGCCTCATGGGCCATGCCGTTTTCTCCTACACTGAAGGTTTGACCCACTGCCAGCAGCAAGGTTTCTTGCCATGGGGAAGGAGGGGTTCTGACTTGGGCATCAGGTTCCCCCCTGTGCAGGGATTGGAGATAAGGTCTAGGTTCCGATGACTGAAAACCCAGGTTGGGAATGGATGGTGGCCTAAGGCAGTGGCGGGTCCAATGTGCTGGGTGTGCAGTCAGCTGTGTCGGTGTCTGTTTGAAGGTCTGGGCTCAGGCTATTTGCGACAGAGCATCACTGTTTAAGGTAGCCTATGCAATTGGGGTGTTGCCGAGGGCCAAGCAGATTGATCCTCATTTGGGGTCTCTGGGCAGCGCCATAGACAATGTTTTTCTCCTGGGAGACAGGCACAGTGCTTCATTGTGGCCCCAGAATTCCCAGTAGGGAGCGTTTGTGGGCCAGGTGTGTGAGGACGGAAGTCTGAAAACACAAGCTAGTGTGAGGATTGGAGCCAAGGGCCGAGCAGGCCCACTCTGCAGAGGCTGAATAAAAATCTCCTGCATCTGAAGTCAGGCTGAGGATCAGACGTTGGCTGAGGCTGGAGTATGTGTCCATGATGGCACCTTCATGAAGTGGGGGCCTCATGAGGCCAAGGAAGTTTTCCCACGCTGAGTTTGGAGGTTGCCCCAAACCACAAGGTTTCCTTCTGCGGGACATTCGAGTCCTGTTGCATGGCTCCAGGACATACCATATGGAAGGACTGGAGAGCAGGGTTCGAAGGATGGATCCCTGTACAGCATGTCTCGCATTCGCATTGGCTATTAGCGACAAGATATGTTTGATCTGCTGCCTCTGGAACACGCGACCCAGGGGGCTGAGTTGAAATGGCCTCTCCTGACGATGCGTCATAATGTGCGTTTGGGTCCATGGAGACCTTGAAATGTGCTGGTTGTTCGGTGGCCCTGCGGAACTCTCCTACCTGAAGTGTTTGATACATCCCAGTAAGAAAGCTTCCCATGTGGAGATGAGAGATGTTTGGTTTGGTGCCTCAGAAAAGCCCCATGTGCTGGTCTAGGAAAACAGCCCTTTGAGAACGGAAACATGGAAACCAAAGCTAAGGTTCATATTAGGGCCTGGGGGCCTGTCCATTTCAACATTCTGTCTCTGGGGACACTGTCTGAGAGTCTAAGTGGAGATAGTTGCTCCGCTGGTGTCAGAGAGCCCCTCTTAGTCCAGGGTGGCCTATACTATTGATGGCCTCAGGGACCTTGGAGCTTTTCCCTAACCTGTAGGGTTGTGGTCAATGGATTGGGCACACTTTCCTTGGAGAGGGCAGGCACAATCTTTCGCTGTTTGGTCCAGAGGCCCTAGCCTGGATGTTGTGTGGGTCCAGGCTGTGGGCACAGAAGTCTGAATACACAAACTCAGCTTATGAGTGGCGCCTAGGGTATGGCAGGCCGGATGTACAGCCCGAGAGGGAGCTCCTGGGCCTCTGAAACAAGGGCGAGTGGGAGGCGTTCCTTCAGGCTTTTGTCTCTGGATGTTGTGTCCGAGATAGCCGTGGATTGGAGCGGTGGCCTCAGGTACTGTGGACGAGTATCCCTCTCTGGGGATTTGTCCCAGCTCCCAAGAGTTTGGGGTCATTTTGTGGGAAGGGTGGAGTCGTGTTGTCTGGCTCATGGGTCTCTACAAGAAAGGGATTCCAGAGCAGAGCTCCAGGTACGGGCGGGGCGACTGGAAAATTCAAACCGTGGTGAGGATTGGGTGCATAGGGGCTTGGCAAGCCCCATATGTGGGCTCTTGGTCCAGGCCCTGACAGGCCTTTCTTTGACATGGGGCTCATGCTGAGGGTCACAGTGTGAATTTGTGCCCAAGCAGCACTCAAGTTTGGGCGTGGCATCAGGTGCCATGAAGGTTTCTCCCACCCTGAAGGTGTGACTCCATGCCAAGAGCAAGCTTGACAGCCATGGGGAAGGAGGAGTTCTGCTTTGTGCTTGCTATACCCAGCTGTGTGGAGAATTGATATAATGTCTAGGTTCAGATATCTGAAAACCAAGGTTAGGATGAGGTGACGGCATAAGACCATGGCGTGTCCGAAGTGCTGGGTGTGCGGCCAGCTGTCTCCTTGTCTGTCTGGACGTCTGGCTTCAGGCTGTGTCAGGCAGAGCATGAGTGCCCAGAGCAGCCTATCCAGTTCGGGTACCGTCGAGGCCCGAGCAGGTTGATCCTCATCTGGGTTTTCTGGAGAGCCCCACAGGGAAACGTTTTTCTTCCGTTGGGCAGACACTGGGCTGGGTTTTGGTTCTGGTGTTCCTAGTCCGGAGGGCTTGTTTGCCAGGAGTGTGAGGAAGGAAGTCTGAAAACACAAGCTAGCATGAGGTTTGGGACCGAGGGCACGGCAGGCCCACTCTGCAGAGGCTGAATCGAGATCTCCTGCACTGAGGTCATGTCAACTATGAGACGTGCCTCAGGCTAGAGGTCTTGTCCAGCTAGGCCTCTTCCTGAAGGGTGTGGGGGCTTCATGAGGCCAGAAAGTTTTGGCTACGATGGGATTTGTGAACTGCTCCAAAACTGAAGGTTACCTTCTGCACGACAGTCGAGTCCTATTGGATGGTTCCAAGAGGCCCCATATGGAAAGACTCGAGAGCAGGTGTCTAAGCATGGATGCCTGGGAACGCCACCTCATATTCCCACTCTTTAGTCAGGACAAGGCAGGCTCAATCTGCGGGCTCCTGGGTGAGGTACCCAGAGGGGAGAATTGAAATGGTCTCTCCTGAAATGAGTCCTACTGAGGCTTGGTGGCCTGGGAGACCTTGGAATGTGGAGGTGGCTCAGGGACTCTGCAGGATTCTCCAACATGAGGTGTTTGACACGGCTCCAACAAGGCAAATTCCCATGTGGAGACGAGAGGAGTTCTGTTTCGTGCCTCAGGAGAGCCCCATACCCTGTTCTTCGAACCAAAGCCTCTGAGGACTGACACCTGGAAACCAAAGCAAGAGTTGAGACTACGGCCTAAAGGCCTGTCCGGCTCAACCTTCTATCTCTGTTGACATCTGTGTGCATGCATTCATGGATGTAGCTGCTCAGCTTGTGTCCGAATGCCCCTGTGAGTCCAGTGAGGCTCCCAGTAGTGGGATATCCTCGGAGGCCTTGAGGTTTCTCATATTCTGGAGGTGTGTGGCCAAAGGAATGGACACAGTTTCCCAGGAGAGAGCAGGCACGGTCCTGTGGTAAGGCTCCAGAGGACCCAGCCTAGAGGCTGTGTTTGCCAGGGCTGTGGGGACAGATGTCTGAAAAAGCAAACTTGGCTCAGCTAGGGGCCAATGTAATGGCAGGCCTGATCTCTAGTCCGTGAGGGGAGATCCTCTGGAAATCAAAGTAGGGCAAGTGGGAGGCAGTCACTCAGGATTTTGTCTCTGGGTGTTGTGTTTACAGTGTCCGGTCAGGGTAGGGGTTGTCTCAGAGGCCGAGGAAGAGCCTTCCTCTCGGGGGATTGTCCAAGCTCCCAATGTTTGTGTTCATTCTGTGGGAATGAAGAGTACTGTTTTCTGCCACAGGGGACCCTCCAGGAGAGGGACTCTAGAGCACAGCAGTGGGTTCCCTCAAATGGAATACACACCATCTAGTTAGTCTTGGGTGCCTATTGGCATGGAAAGCCACATATGCGGGCTCTTGGTCCAGTCACTGAGAGGCGTTACTTGAATAAGGTACTCAAGCTGAGGGTCACAATGTGTGTTTGTGCCCAAGGCGGCCCTCACGCTTGGGCGTGGCATCATGGGCCATGCCGTTTTCTCCTACACTGAAGGTTTGACCCACTGCCAGCAGCAAGGTTTCTTGCCATGGGCAAGGAGGGGTTCTGACTTGTGCATCAGGTTCTCCCCTGTGCAGGGATTGGAGATAAGGTCCAGGTTCCGATGACTGAAAACCCAGGTTGGGAATGGATGGTGGCCTAAGGCAGTGGCGGGTCCAATGTGCTGGGTGTGCAGCCAGCTGTGTCGGTGTCTGTTGGAAGGTCTGGGCTCAGGCTATTTGCGACAGAGCATCACTGTTTAAGGTAGCCTATGCAATTGGGGTGTTGCCGAGGGCCAAGCAGTTTGATCCTCATTCGTGGTTTCTGGGCAGCGCCATAGACAATGTTTTTCTCCTGGGAGGCAGGCACAGTGCTTCATTGTGGCCCCAGAATTCCCAGTAGGGAGGGTTGGTGGGCCAGGAGTGTGAGGACGGAAGTCTGAAAACACAAGCTAGTGTGAGGATTGGAGCCAAGGGCAGAGCAGGCCAACTCTGCAGAGGCTGAATCAAAATCTCCTGCATCTGAAGTCAGGCTGAGGATCAGACGTTGGCTGAGGCTGGAGTATGTGTCCATGATGGCACCTTCATGAAGTGGGGGCCTCATGAGGCCAAGGAAGTTTTCCCACGCTGAGTTTGGAGGTTGCCCCAAACCACAAGGTTTCCTTCTGCGGGACATTCGAGTCCTGTTGCATGGCTCCAGGACATACCATATGGAAGGACTGGAGAGCAGGGTTCGAAGGATGGATCCCTGTACAGCATGCCTCGCATTCCCATTGGCTATTAGCGACAAGATATGTTTGATCTGCTGCCTCTGGAACACGCGACCCAGGGGGCTGAGTTGAAATGGCCTCTCCTGAGGATGCGTCATAATGTGCGTTTGGGTCCATGGAGACCTTGGAATGTGCTGGTTGTTCAGTGGCCCTGCGGAACTCTCCTACCTGAAGTGTTTGATACATCCCAGTAAGAAAGCTGCCCATGTGGAGATGAGAGAGGTTTGGTTTGGTGCCTCAGAAAAGCCCCATGTGCTGGTCTACGAAAACAGTCCTCTGAGAACGGAAACATGGAAACCAAAGCTAAGGTTCAGATTAGGACCTGGGGGCCTGTGCATTTCAACCTTCTGTCTCTGGGGACACTGTCTGAGAGTCTAAGTGGAGATAGTTGCTCCGCTGGTGTCAGAGAGCCCCTCTTAGTCCAGGGTGGCCTATACTATTGATGGCCTCAGGGACCGTGGAGCTTTTCCCTAACCTGTACGGTTGTGGTCAATGGATTGGGCACACTTTCCTTGGAGAGGGCAGGCACAATCTTTCGCTGTTTGGACCAGAGGCCCTAGCCTGGATGTTGTGTGGGTCCAGGCTGTGGGCACAGAAGTCTGAATACACAAACTCAGCTTATGAGTGGCGCCTAGGGTATGGCAGGCCGGATGTACAGCCCGAGAGGGAGCTCCTGGGCCTCTGAAACAAGGGCGAGTGGGAGGCGTTCCTTCAGGCTTTTGTCTCTGGATGTTGTGTCCGGGATAGCCGTGGATTGGAGCGGTGGCCTCAGGTACTGTGGACGAGTATCCCTCTCTGGGGATTTGTCCCAGCTCCCAAGAGTTTGGGGTCATTTTGTGGGAAGGGTGGAGTCGTGTTGTCTGGCTCATGGGTCTCTCCAAGAAAGGGATTCCAGAGCACAGCTCCAGGTACGGGCGGGGCGACTGGAAAATTCAAACCGTGGTGAGGATTGGGTACATAGGGGCTTGGCAAGCCCCATATGTGGGCTCTTGGTCCAGGCCCTGACAGGCCTTTCTTTGACATGGGGCTCATGCTGAGGGTCACAGTGTGAATTTGTGCCCAAGCAGCACTCAAGTTTGGGCGTGGCATCAGGGGCCATGAAGGTTTCTCCCACCCTGAAGGTGTGACTCCATGCCAAGAGCAAGCTTGACAGCCATGGGGAAGGAGGAGTTCTGCTTTGTGCTTGCTATACCCAGCTGTGTGGAGAATTGATATAATGTCTAGGTTCAGATATCTGAAAACCAAGGTTAGGATGAGGTGACGGCATAAGACCATGGCGTGTCCGAAGTGCTGGGTGTGCGGCCAGCTGTCTCCTTGTCTGTCTGGACGTCTGGCTTCAGGCTGTGTCAGGCAAAGCATGAGTGCCCAGAGCAGCCGATCCAGTTCGGGTACCGTCGAGGCCCGAGCAGGTTGATCCTCATCTGGGTTTTCTGGAGAGCCCCACAGGGAAACGTTTTTCTTCCGGTGGGCTGACACTGGGCTAGGTTTTGATTCTGGAGTTCCTAGTCCGGAGGGCTTGTTTGCCAGGAGTGTGAGGAAGGAAGTCTGAAAACACAAGCTGCGTGAGGTTTGGGAAAGAGGGCACGTCAGGCCCACTCTGCAGAGGGTGAATCGAGATCTCCTGCACTGAGGTCATGTCAACTATGAGACGTGCCTCAGGCTAGAGTTCTTGTCCAGCATGGCCTCTTCCTGAGGGTGTGGGGGCTTCATGAGGCCAGAAAGTTTTGGCTACGATGGGATTTGTGAACTGCTCCAAAACTGAAGGTTACCTTCTGCACGACAGTCGAGTCCTATTGGATGGTTCCAAGAGGCCCCATATGGAAAGACTCGAGAGCAGGTGTCTAAGCATGGATGCCTGGGAACGCCACCTCATATTCCCACTCTTTAGTCAGGACAAGGCAGGCTCAATCTGCGGGCTCCTGGGTGAGCTACCCAGAGGGGAGAGTTGAAATGGACTCTCCTGAAGATGAGTCTTACTGTGGCTTGGTGGCCTGGGAAACCTTGGAATGTGGAGGAGGCTCAGGGACTCTGCAGGATTCTCCAACATGAGGTGTTTGACACGGCTCCAACAAGGCAACTTCCCATGTGGAGACGAGAGGAGTTCTGTTCCGTACCTCAGGAAAGCCCCATACCCTGTTCTTCGAACCAAAGCCTCTGAGGAGTGACACCTGGAAACCAAAGCAAGAGTTGAGACTACGGCCTAAAGGCCTGTCCGGCTCAACCTTCTATCTCTGTTGACATCTGTGTGCATGCATTCATGGATGTAGCTGCTCAGCTTGTGTCCGAATGCCCCTCTGAGTCCAGTGTGGCTCCCAGTAGTGGGATGTCCTCGGAGGCCTTGAGGTTTCTCATATTCTGGAGGTGTGTGGCCAAAGGAATGGACACAGTTTCCCAGGAGAGAGCAGGCACGGTCCTGTGGTATGGCTCCAGAGGACCCAGCCTAGAGGCTGTGTTTGCCTGGGCTGTGGGGACAGATGTCTGAAAAAGCAAACTTGGCTCAGCTAGGGGCCAATGTAATGGCAGGCCTGATCTCTAGTCCGTGAGGGGAGATCCTCTGGAAATCAAAGTAGGGCAAGTGGGAGGCAGTCACTCAGGATTTTGTCTCTGGGTGTTGCGTTTACAGTGTCCGGTCAGGGTAGGGGTTGTCTCAGAGGCCGAGGAAGAGCCTTCCTCTTGGGGGATTGTCCAAGCTCCCAATGTTTGTGTTCATTCTGTGGGAATGAAGAGTACTGTTTTCTGCCACAGGGGACCCCCCCAGGAGAGGGACTCTAGAGCACAGCAGTGGGTTCCCTCAACAGGAATACACACCATCTAGTTAGTCCTGGGTGCCTATGGGCATGGCAAGCCACATATGCGGGCTCTTGGTCCAGTCACTGAGAGGCGTTACTTGAATAAGGTACTCACGCTGAGGGTCACAATGTGTGTTTGTGCCCAAGGCGGCCCTCACGCTTGGGCGAGGCCTCATGGGCCATGCCGTTTTCTCCTAAACTGAAGGTTTGACCCACTGCCAGCAGCAAGGTTTCTTGCCATGGGGAAGGAGGGGTTCTGACTTGGGCATCAGGTGCCCCCCTGTGCAGGGATTGGAGATAAGGTCTAGGTTCCGATGACTGAAAACCCAGGTTGGGAATGGATGGTGGCCTAAGGCAGTGGCGGGTCCAATGTGCTGGGTGTGCAGCCAGCTGTGTCGGTGTCTGTTGGAAGGTCTGGGCTCAGGCTATTTGCGACAGAGCATCACTGTTTAAGGTAGCCTATGCAATTGGGGTGTTGCCGAGGGCCAAGCAGATTGATCCTCATTTGGGGTCTCTGGGCAGCGCCATAGACAATGTTTTTCTCCTGGGAGACAGGCACAGTGCTTCATTGTGGCCCCAGAATTCCCAGTAGGGAGCGTTTGTGGGCCAGGTGTGTGAGGACGGAAGTCTGAAAACACAAGCTAGTGTGAGGATTGGAGCCAAGGGCCGAGCAGGCCCACTCTGCAGAGGCTGAATAAAAATCTCCTGCATCTGAAGTCAGGCTGAGGATCAGACGTTGGCTGAGGCTGGAGTATATGTCCATGATGGCACCTTCATGAAGTGGGGGCCTCATGAGGCCAAGGAAGTTTTCCCACGCTGAGTTTGGAGGTTGCCCCAAACCACAAGGTTTCCTTCTGCGGGACATTCGAGTCCTGTTGCATGGCTCCAGGACATACCATATGGAAGGACTGGAGAGCAGGGTTCGAACGATGGATCCCTGTACAGCATGTCTCGCATTCGCATTGGCTATTAGCGACAAGATATGTTTGATCTGCTGCCTCTGGAACACGCGACCCAGGGGGCTGAGTTGAAATGGCCTCTCCTGACGATGCGTCATAATGTGCGTTTGGGTCCATGGAGACCTTGAAATGTGCTGGTTGTTCGGTGGCCCTGCGGAACTCTCCTACCTGAAGTGTTTGATACATCCCAGTAAGAAAGCTTCCCATGTGGAGATGAGAGATGTTTGGTTTGGTGCCTCAGAAAAGCCCCATGTGCTGGTCTAGGAAAACAGCCCTCTGAGAACGGAAACATGGAAACCAAAGCTAAGGTTCAGATTAGGGCCTGGGGGCATGTCCATTTCAACATTCTGTCTCTGGGGACACTCTCTTAGAGTCTAAGTGGAGATAGTTGCTCCGCTGGTGTCAGAGAGCCCCTCTTAGTCCAGGGTGGCCTATACTATTGATGGCCTGAGGGACCTTGGAGCTTTTCCCTAACCTGTAGGGTTGTGGTCAATGGATTGGGCACACTTTCCTTGGAGAGGGCAGGCACAATCTTTCGCTGTTTGGTCCAGAGGCCCTAGCCTGGATGTTGTGTGGGTCCAGGCTGTGGGCACAGAAGTCTGAATACACAAACTCAGCTTATGAGTGGCGCCTAGGGTATGGCAGGCCGGATGTACAGCCCGAGAGGGAGCTCCTGGGCCTCTGAAACAAGGGCGAGTGGGAGGCGTTCCTTCAGGCTTTTGTCTCTGGATGTTGTGTCCGAGATAGCCGTGGATTGGAGCGGTGGCCTCAGGTACTGTGGACGAGTATCCCTCTCTGGGGATTTGTCCCAGCTCCCAAGAGTTTGGGGTCATTTTGTGGGAAGGGTGGAGTCGTGTTGTCTGGCTCATGGGTCTCTCCAAGAAAGGGATTCCAGAGCAGAGCTCCAGGTACGGGCGGGGCGACTGGAAAATTCAAACCGTGGTGAGGATTGGGTGCATAGGGGCTTGGCAAGCCCCATATGTGGGCTCTTGGTCCAGGCCCTGACAGGCCTTTCTTTGACATGGGGCTTATGCTGAGGGTCACAGTGTGAATTTGTGCCCAAGCAGCACTCAAGTTTGGGCGTGGCATCAGGGGCCATGAAGTTTTCTCCCACCCTGAAGGTGTGACTCCATGCCAAGAGCAAGCTTGACAGCCATGGGGAAGGAGGAGTTCTGCTTTGTGCTTGCTATACCCAGCTGTGTGGGAATTGATATAATGTCTAGGTTCAGATATCTGAAAACCAAGGTTAGGATGAGGTGACGGCATAAGACCATGGCGTGTCCGAAGTGCTGGGTGTGCGGCCAGCTGTCTCCTTGTCTGTCTGGACGTCTGGCTTCAGGCTGTGTCAGGCAGAGCATGAGTGCCCAGAGCAGCCTATCCAGTTCGGGTACCGTCGAGGCCCGAGCAGGTTGATCCTCATCTGGGTTTTCTGGAGAGCCCCACAGGGAAACGTTTTTCTTCCGTTGGGCAGACACTGGGCTGGGTTTTGGTTCTGGAGTTCCTAGTCCGGAGGGCTTGTTTGCCAGGAGTGTGAGGAAGGAAGTCTGAAAACACAAGCTAGCGTGAGGTTTGGGACCGAGGGCACGGCAGGCCCACTCTGCAGAGGCTGAATCGAGATCTCCTGCACTGAGGTCATGTCAACTATGAAACGTGACTCAGGCTAGAGGTCTTGTCCAGCATGGCCTCTTCCTGAAGGGTGTGGGGGCTTCATGAGGCCAGAAAGTTTTGGCTACGATGGGATTTGTGAACTGCTCCAAAACTGAAGGTTACCTTCTGCACGACAGTCGAGTCCTATTGGATGGTTCCAAGAGGCCCCATATGGAAAGACTCGAGAGCAGGTGTCTAAGCATGGATGCCTGGGAACGCCACCTCATATTCCCACTCTTTAGTCAGGACAAGGCAGGCTCAATCTGCGGGCTCCTGGGTGAGCTACCCAGAGGGGAGAGTTGAAATGGACTCTCCTGAAGATGAGTCCTACTGTGGCTTGGTGGCCTGGGAAACCTTGGAATGTGGAGGTGGCTCAGGGACTCTGCAGGATTCTCCAACATGAGGTGTTTGACACGGCTCCAACAAGGCAACTTCCCATGTGGAGACGAGAGGAGTTCTGTTTCGTGCCTCAGGAGAGCCCCATACCCTGTTCTTCGAACCAAAGCCTCTGAGGACTGACACCTGGAAACCAAAGCAAGAGTTGAGACTACGGCCTAAAGGCCTGTCCGGCTCAACCTTCTATCTCTGTTGACATCTGTGTGCATGCATTCATGGATGTAGCTGCTCAGCTTGTGTCCGAATGCCCCTGTGAGTCCAGTGAGGCTCCCAGTAGTGGGATATCCTCGGAGGCCTTGAGGTTTCTCATATTCTGGAGGTGTGTGGCCAAAGGAATGGACACAGTTTCCCAGGAGAGAGCAGGCACGGTCCTGTGGTATGGCTCCAGAGGACCCAGCCTAGAGGCTGTGTTTGCCAGGGCTGTGGGGACAGATGTCTGAAAAAGCAAACTTGGCTCAGCTAGGGGCCAATATAATGGCAGGCCTGATCTCTAGTCCGTGAGGGGAGATCCTCTGGAAATCAAAGTAGGGCAAGTGGGAGGCAGTCACTCAGGATTTTGTCTCTGGGTGTTGCGTTTACAGTGTCCGGTCAGGGTAGGGGTTGTCTCAGAGGCCGAGGAAGAGCCTTCCTCTCGGGGGATTGTCCAAGCTCCCAATGTTTGTGTTCATTCTGTGGGAATGAAGAGTACTGTTTTCTGCCACAGGGGACCCTCCAGGAGAGGGACTCTAGAGCACAGCAGTGGGTTCCCTCAAATGGAATACACACCATCTAGTTAGTCTTGTGTGCCTATTGGCATGGAAAGCCACATATGCGGGCTCTTGGTCCAGTCACTGAGAGGCGTTACTTGAATAAGGTACTCAAGCTGAGGGTCACAATGTGTGTTTGTGCCCAAGGCGGCCCTCACGCTTGGGCGTGGCCTCATGGGCCATGCCGTTTTCTCCTACACTGAAGGTTTGACTCACTGCCAGCAGCAAGGTTTCTTGCCAGGGGGAAGGAGGGGTTCTGACTTGTGCATCAGGTTCCCCCCTGTGCAGGGATTGGAGATAAGGTCTAGGTTCCGATGACTGAAAACCCAGGTTGGGAATGGATGGTGGCCTAAGGCAGTGGCGGGTCCAATGTGCTGGGTGTGCAGCCAGCTGTGTCGGTGTCTGTTGGAAGGTCTGGGCTCAGGCTATTTGCGACAGAGCATCACTGTTTAAGGTAGCCTATGCAATTGGGGTGTTGCCGAGGGCCAAGCAGTTTGATCCTCATTTGGGGTTTCTGGGCAGCGCCATAGACAATGTTTTTCTCCTGGGAGGCAGGCACAGTGCTTCATTGTGGCCCCAGAATTCCCAGTAGGGAGGGTTGGTGGGCCAGGAGTGTGAGGACGGAAGTCTGAAAACACAAGCTAGTGTGAGGATTGGAGCCAAGGGCAGAGCAGGCCCACTCTGCAGAGGCTGAATCAAAATCTCCTGCATCTGAAGTCAGGCTGAGGATCAGACGTTGGCTGAGGCTGGAGTATGTGTCCATGATGGCACCTTCATGAAGTGGGGGCCTCATGAGGCCAAGGAAGTTTTCCCACGCTGAGTTTGGAGGTTGCCCCAAACCACAAGGTTTCCTTCTGCGGGACATTCGAGTCCTGTTGCATGGCTCCAGGACATACCATATGGAAGGACTGGAGAGCAGGGTTCGAAGGATGGATCCCTGTACAGCATGCCTCGCATTCCCATTGGCTATTAGCGACAAGATATGTTTGATCTGCTGCCTCTGGAACACGCGACCCAGGGGGCTGAGTTGAAATGGCCTCTCCTGACGATGCGTCATAATGTGCGTTTGGGTCCATGGAGACCTTGGAATGTGCTGGTTGTTCAGTGGCCCTGCGGAACTCTCCTACCTGAAGTGTTTGATACATCCCAGTAAGTAAGCTGCCCATGTGGAGATGAGAGAGGTTTGGTTTGGTGCCTCAGAAAAGCCCCATGTGCTGGTCTACGAAAACAGTCCTCTGAGAACGGAAACATGGAAACCAAAGCTAAGGCTCAGATTAGGGCCTGGGGGCCTGTGCATTTCAACCTTCTGTCTCTGGGGACACTGTCTGAGAGTCTAAGTGGAGATAGTTGCTCCGCTGGTGTCAGAGTGCCACTCTTAGTCCAGGGTGGCCTATACTATTGATGGCCTCAGGGACCGTGGAGCTTTTCCCTAACCTGTACGGTTGTGGTCAATGGATTGGGCACACTTTCCTTGGAGAGGGCAGGCACAATCTTTCGCTGTTTGGACCAGAGGCCCTAGCCTGGATGTTGTGTGGGTCCAGGCTGTGGGCACAGAAGTCTGAATACACAAACTCAGCTTATGAGTGGCGCCTAGGGTATGGCAGGCCGGATGTACAGCCCGAGAGGGAGCTCCTGGGCCTCTGAAACAAGGGCGAGTGGGAGGCGTTCCTTCAGGCTTTTGTCTCTGGATGTTGTGTCCGGGATAGCCGTGGATTGGAGCGGTGGCCTCAGGTACTGTGGACGAGTATCCCTCTCTGGGGATTTGTCCCAGCTCCCAAGAGTTTGGGGTCATTTTGTGGGAAGGGTGGAGTCGTGTTGTCTGGCTCATGGGTCTCTCCAAGAAAGGGATTCCAGAGCAGAGCTCCAGGTACGGGCGGGGCGACTGGAAAATTCAAACCGTGGTGAGGATTGGGTACATAGGGGCTTGGCAAGCCCCATATGTGGGCTCTTGGTCCAGGCCCTGACAGGCCTTTCTTTGACATGGGGCTCATGCTGAGGGTCACAGTGTGAATTTGTGCCCAAGCAGCACTCAAGTTTGGGCGTGGCATCAGGGGCCATGAAGGTTTCTCCCACCCTGAAGGTGTGACTCCATGCCAAGAGCAAGCTTGACAGCCATGGGGAAGGAGGAGTTCTGCTTTGTGCTTGCTATACCCAGCTGTGTGGAGAATTGATATAATGTCTAGGTTCAGATATCTGAAAACCAAGGTTAGGATGAGGTGACGGCATAAGACCATGGCGTGTCCGAAGTGCTGGGTGTGCGGCCAGCTGTCTCCTTGTCTGTCTGGACGTCTGGCTTCAGGCTGTGTCAGGCAGAGCATGAGTGCCCAGAGCAGCCTATCCAGTTCGGGTACCGTCGAGGCCCGAGCAGGTTGATCCTCATCTGGGTTTTCTGGAGATCCCCACAGGGAAACGTTTTTCTTCCGTTGGGCTGACACTGGGCTAGGTTTTGATTCTGGAGTTCCTAGTCCGGAGGGCTTGTTTGCCAGGAGTGTGAGGAAGGAAGTCTGAAAACACTAGCTGCGTGAGGTTTGGGAAAGAGGGCACGTCAGGCCCACTCTGCAGAGGCTGAATCGAGATCTCCTGCACTGAGGTCATGTGAACTATGAGACGTGCCTCAGGCTAGAGTTCTTGTCCAGCATGGCCTCTTCCTGAGGGTGTGGGGGCTTCATGAGGCCAGAAAGTTTTGGCTACGATGGGATTTGTGAACTGCTCCAAAACTGAAGGTTACCTTCTGCACGACAGTCGAGTCCTATTGGATGGTTCCAAGAGGCCCCATATGGAAAGACTCGAGAGCAGGTGTCTAAGCATGGATGCCTGGGAACGCCACCTCATATTCCCACTCTTTAGTCAGGACAAGGCAGGCTCAATCTGCGGGCTCCTGGGTGAGCTACCCAGAGGGGAGAGTTGAAATGGACTCTCCTGAAGATGAGTCTTACTGTGGCTTGGTGGCCTGGGAAACCTTGGAATGTGGAGGAGGCTCAGGGACTCTGCAGGATTCTCCAACATGAGGTGTTTGACACGGCTCCAACAAGGCAACTTCCCATGTGGAGACGAGAGGAGTTCTGTTCCGTACCTCAGGAAAGCCCCATACCCTGTTCTTCGAACCAAAGCCTCTGAGGAGTGACACCTGGAAACCAAAGCAAGAGTTGAGACTACGGCCTAAAGGCCTGTCCGGCTCAACCTTCTATCTCTGTTGACATCTGTGTGCATGCATTCATGGATGTAGCTGCTCAGCTTGTGTCCGAATGCCCCTGTGAGTCCAGTGTGGCTCCCAGTAGTGGGATGTCCTCGGAGGCCTTGAGGTTTCTCATATTCTGGAGGTGTGTGGCCAAAGGAATGGACACAGTTTCCCAGGAGAGAGCAGGCACGGTCCTGTGGTATGGCTCCAGAGGACCCAGCCTAGAGGCTGTGTTTGCCAGGGCTGTGGGGACAGATGTCTGAAAAAGCAAACTTGGCTCAGCTAGGGGCCAATGTAATGGCAGGCCTGATCTCTAGTCCGTGAGGGGAGATCCTCTGGAAATCAAAGTAGGGCAAGTGGGAGGCAGTCACTCAGGATTTTGTCTCTGGGTGTTGCGTTTACAGTGTCCGGTCAGGGTAGGGGTTGTCTCAGAGGCCGAGGAAGAGCCTTCCTCTTGGGGGATTGTCCAAGCTCCCAATGTTTGTGTTCATTCTGTGGGAATGAAGAGTACTGTTTTCTGCCACAGGGGACCCCCCAGGAGAGGGACTCTAGAGCTCAGCAGTGGGTTCCCTCAACAGGAATACACACCATCTAGTTAGTCCTGGGTGCCTATGGGCATGGCAAGCCACATATGCGGGCTCTTGGTCCAGTCACTGAGAGGCGTTACTTGAATAAGGTACTCACGCTGAGGGTCACAATGTGTGTTTGTGCCCAAGGCGGCCCTCACGCTTGGGCGAGGCCTCATGGGCCATGCCGTTTTCTCCTAAACTGAAGGTTTGACCCACTGCCAGCAGCAAGGTTTCTTGCCATGGGGAAGGAGGGGTTCTGACTTGGGCATCAGGTGCCCCCCTGTGCAGGGATTGGAGATAAGGTCTAGGTTCCGATGACTGAAAACCCAGGTTGGGAATGGATGGTGGCCTAAGGCAGTGGCGGGTCCAATGTGCTGGGTGTGCAGCCAGCTGTGTCGGTGTCTGTTGGAAGGTCTGGGCTCAGGCTATTTGCGACAGAGCATCACTGTTTAAGGTAGCCTATGCAATTGGGGTGTTGCCGAGGGCCAAGCAGATTGATCCTCATTTGGGGTCTCTGGGCAGCGCCATAGACAATGTTTTTCTCCTGGGAGACAGGCACAGTGCTTCATTGTGGCCCCAGAATTCCCAGTAGGGATCGTTTGTGGGCCAGGTGTGTGAGGACAGAAGTCTGAAAACACAACCTAGTGTGAGGATTGGAGCCAAGGGCCGAGCAGGCCCACTCTGCAGAGGCTGAATAAAAATCTCCTGCATCTGAAGTCAGGCTGAGGATCAGACGTTGGCTGAGGCTGGAGTATGTGTCCATGATGGCACCTTCATGAAGTGGGGGCCTCATGAGGCCAAGGAAGTTTTCCCACGCTGAGTTTGGAGGTTGCCCCAAACCACAAGGTTTCCTTCTGCGGGACATTCGAGTCCTGTTGCATGGCTCCAGGACATACCATATGGAAGGACTGGAGAGCAGGGTTCGAACGATGGATCCCTGTACAGCATGTCTCGCATTCGCATTGGCTATTAGCGACAAGATATGTTTGATCTGCTGCCTCTGGAACACGCGACCCAGGGGGCTGAGTTGAAATGGCCTCTCCTGACGATGCGTCATAATGTGCGTTTGGGTCCATGGAGACCTTGAAATGTGCTGGTTGTTCGGTGGCCCTGCGGAACTCTCCTACCTGAAGTGTTTGATACATCCCAGTAAGAAAGCTTCCCATGTGGAGATGAGAGATGTTTGGTTTGGTGCCTCAGAAAAGCCCCATGTGCTGGTCTAGGAAAACAGCCCTCTGAGAACGGAAACATGGAAACCAAAGCTAAGGTTCAGATTAGGGCCTGGGGGCATGTCCATTTCAACATTCTGTCTCTGGGGACACTGTCTGAGAGTCTAAGTGGAGATAGTTGCTCCGCTGGTGTCAGAGAGCCCCTCTTAGTCCAGGGTGGCCTATACTATTGATGGCCTGAGGGACCTTGGAGCTTTTCCCTAACCTGTACGGTGGTGGTCAATGGATTGGGCACACTTTCCTTGGAGAGGGCAGGCACAATCTTTCGCTGTTTGGTCCAGAGGCCCTAGCCTGGATGTTGTGTGGGTCCAGGCTGTGGGCACAGAAGTCTGAATACACAAACTCAGCTTATGAGTGGCGCCTAGGGTATGGCAGGCCGGATGTACAGCCCGAGAGGGAGCTCCTGGGCCTCTGAAACAAGGGCGAGTGGGAGGCGTTCCTTCAGGCTTTTGTCTCTGGATGTTGTGTCCGAGATAGCCGTGGATTGGAGCGGTGGCCTCAGGTACTGTGGACGAGTATCCCTCTCTGGGGATTTGTCCCAGCTCCCAAGAGTTTGGGGTCATTTTGTGGGAAGGGTGGAGTCGTGTTGTCTGGCTCATGGGTCTCTCCAAGAAAGGGATTCCAGAGCAGAGCTCCAGGTACGGGCGGGGCGACTGGAAAATTCAAACCGTGGTGAGGATTGGGTGCATAGGGGCTTGGCAAGCCCCATATGTGGGCTCTTGGTCCAGGCCCTGACAGGCCTTTCTTTGACATGGGGCTCATGCTGAGGGTCACAGTGTGAATTTGTGCCCAAGCAGCACTCAAGTTTGGGCGTGGCATCAGGGGCCATGAAGGTTTCTCCCACCCTGAAGGTGTGACTCCATGCCAAGAGCAAGCTTGACAGCCATGGGGAAGGAGGAGTTCTGCTTTGTGCTTGCTATACCCAGCTGTGTGGGAATTGATATAATGTCTAGGTTCAGATATCTGAAAACCAAGGTTAGGATGAGGTGACGGCATAAGACCATGGCGTGTCCGAAGTGCTGGGTGTGCGGCCAGCTGTCTCCTTGTCTGTCTGGACGTCTGGCTTCAGGCTGTGTCAGGCAGAGCATGAGTGCCCAGAGCAGCCTATCCAGTTCGGGTACCGTCGAGGCCCGAGCAGGTTGATCCTCATCTGGGTTTTCTGGAGAGCCCCACAGGGAAACGTTTTTCTTCCGTTGGGCAGACACTGAGCTGGGTTTTGGTTCTGGAGTTCCTAGTCCGGAGGGCTTGTTTGCCAGGAGTGTGAGGAAGGAAGTCTGAAAACACAAGCTAGCGTGAGGTTTGGGACCGAGGGCACGGCAGGCCCACTCTGCAGAGGCTGAATCGAGATCTCCTGCACTGAGGTCATGTCAACTATGAAACGTGACTCAGGCTAGAGGTCTTGTCCAGCATGGCCTCTTCCTGAAGGGTGTGGGGGCTTCATGAGGCCAGAAAGTTTTGGCTACGATGGGATTTGTGAACTGCTCCAAAACTGAAGGTTACCTTCTGCACGACAGTCGAGTCCTATTGGATGGTTCCAAGAGGCCCCATATGGAAAGACTCGAGAGCAGGTGTCTAAGCATGGATGCCTGGGAACGCCACCTCATATTCCCACTCTTTAGTCAGGACAAGGCAGGCTCAATCTGCGGGCTCCTGGGTGAGGTACCCAGAGGGGAGAGTTGAAATGGACTCTCCTGAAGATGAGTCCTACTGTGGCTTGGTGGCCTGGGAGACCTTGGAATGTGGAGGTGGCTCAGGGACTCTGCAGGATTCTCCAACATGAGGTGTTTGACACGGCTCCAACAAGGCAACTTCCCATGTGGAGACGAGAGGAGTTCTGTTTCGTGCCTCAGGAGAGCCCCATACCCTGTTCTTCGAACCAAAGCCTCTGAGGACTGACACCTGGAAACCAAAGCAAGAGTTGAGACTACGGCCTAAAGGCCTGTCCGGCTCAACCTTCTATCTCTGTTGACATCTGTGTGCATGCATTCATGGATGTAGCTGCTCAGCTTGTGTCCGAATGCCCCTGTGAGTCCAGTGAGGCTCCCAGTAGTGGGATATCCTCGGAGGCCTTGAGGTTTCTCATATTCTGGAGGTGTGTGGCCAAAGGAATGGACACAGTTTCCCAGGAGAGAGCAGGCACGGTCCTGTGGTATGGCTCCAGAGGACCCAGCCTAGAGGCTGTGTTTGCCAGGGCTGTGGGGACAGATGTCTGAAAAAGCAAACTTGGCTCAGCTAGGGGCCAATGTAATGGCAGGCCTGATCTCTAGTCCGTGAGGGGAGATCCTCTGGAAATCAAAGTAGGGCAAGTGGGAGGCAGTCACTCAGGATTTTGTCTCTGGGTGTTGCGTTTACAGTGTCCGGTCAGGGTAGGGGTTGTCTCAGAGGCCGAGGAAGAGCCTTCCTCTCGGGGGATTGTCCAAGCTCCCAATGTTTGTGTTCATTCTGTGGGAATGAAGAGTACTGTTTTCTGCCACAGGGGACCCTCCAGGAGAGGGACTCTAGAGCACAGCAGTGGGTTCCCTCAAATGGAATACACACCATCTAGTTAGTCTTGTGTGCCTATTGGCATGGAAAGCCACATATTGGGCTCTTGGTCCAGTCACTGAGAGGCGTTACTTGAATAAGGTACTCAAGCTGAGGGTCACAATGTGTGTTTGTGCCCAAGGCGGCCCTCACGCTTGGGCGTGGCATCATGGGCCATGCCGTTTTCTCCTACACTGAAGGTTTGACTCACTGCCAGCAGCAAGGTTTCTTGCCATGGGGAAGGAGGGGTTCTGACTTGTGCATCAGGTTCTCCCCTGTGCAGGGATTGGAGATAAGGTCTAGGTTCCGATGACTGAAAACCCAGGTTGGGAATGGATGGTGGCCTAAGGCAGTGGCGGGTCCAATGTGCTGGGTGTGCAGCCAGCTGTGTCGGTGTCTGTTGGAAGGTCTGGGCTCAGGCTATTTGCGACAGAGCATCACTGTTTAAGGTAGCCTATGCAATTGGGGTGTTGCCGAGGGCCAAGCAGTTTGATCCTCATTTGGGGTTTCTGGGCAGCGCCATAGACAATGTTTTTCTCATGGGAGGCAGGCACAGTGCTTCATTGTGGCCCCAGAATTCCCAGTAGGGAGGGTTGGTGGGCCAGGAGTGTGAGGACGGAAGTCTGAAAACACAAGCTAGTGTGAGGATTGGAGCCAAGGGCAGAGCAGGCCCACTCTGCAGAGGCTGAATCAAAATCTCCTGCATCTGAAGTCAGGCTGAGGATCAGACGTTGGCTGAGGCTGGAGTATGTGTCCATGATGGCACCTTCATGAAGTGGGGGCCTCATGAGGCCAAGGAAGTTTTCCCATGCTGAGTTTGGAGGTTGCCCCAAACCACAAGGTTTCCTTCTGCGGGACATTCGAGTCCTGTTGCATGGCTCCAGGACATACCATATGGAAGGACTGGAGAGCAGGGTTCGAAGGATGGATCCCTGTACAGCATGCCTCGCATTCCCATTGGCTATTAGCGACAAGATATGTTTGATCTGCTGCCTCTGGAACACGCGACCCAGGGGGCTGAGTTGAAATGGCCTCTCCTGACGATGCGTCATAATGTGCGTTTGGGTCCATGGAGACCTTGGAATGTGCTGGTTGTTCAGTGGCCCTGCGGAACTCTCCTACCTGAAGTGTTTGATACATCCCAGTAAGTAAGCTGCCCATGTGGAGATGAGAGAGGTTTGGTTTGATGCCTCAGAAAAGCCCCATGTGCTGGTCTACGAAAACAGTCCTCTGAGAACGGAAACATGGAAACCAAAGCTAAGGCTCAGATTAGGGCATGGGGGCCTGTGCATTTCAACCTTCTGTCTCTGGGGACACTGTCTGAGAGTCTAAGTGGAGATAGTTGCTCCGCTGGTTTCAGAGTGCCCCTCTTAGTCCAGGGTGGCCTATACTATTGATGGCCTCAGGGACCGTGGAGCTTTTCCCTAACCTGTACGGTTGTGGTCAATGGATTGGGCACACTTTCCTTGGAGAGGGCAGGCACAATCTTTCGCTGTTTGGACCAGAGGCCCTAGCCTGGATGTTGTGTGGGTCCAGGCTGTGGGCACAGAAGTCTGAATACACAAACTCAGCTTATGAGTGGCGCCTAGGGTATGGCAGGCCGGATGTACAGCCCGAGAGGGAGCTCCTGGGCCTCTGAAACAAGGGCGAGTGGGAGGCGTTCCTTCAGGCTTTTGTCTCTGGATGTTGTGTCCGGGATAGCCGTGGATTGGAGCGGTGGCCTCAGGTACTGTGGACGAGTATCCCTCTCTGGAGATTTGTCCCAGCTCCCAAGAGTTTGGGGTCATTTTGTGGGAAGGGTGGAGTCGTGTTGTCTGGCTCATGGGTCTCTCCAAAAAAGGGATTCCAGAGCAGAGCTCCAGGTACGGGCGGGGCGACTGGAAAATTCAAACCGTGGTGAGGATTGGGTGCATAGGGGCTTGGCAAGCCCCATATGTGGGCTCTTGGTCCAGGCCCTGACAGGCCTTTCTTTGACATGGGGCTCATGCTGAGGGTCACAGTGTGAATTTGTGCCCAAGCAGCACTCAAGTTTGGGCGTGGCATCAGGGGCCATGAAGGTTTCTCCCACCCTGAAGGTGTGACTCCATGCCAAGAGCAAGCTTGACAGCCATGGGGAAGGAGGAGTTCTGCTTTGTGCTTGCTATACCCAGCTGTGTGGGAATTGATATAATGTCTAGGTTCAGATATCTGAAAACCAAGGTTAGGATGAGGTGACGGCATAAGACCATGGCGTGTCCGAAGTGCTGGGTGTGCGGCCAGCTGTCTCCTTGTCTGTCTGGACGTCTGGCTTCAGGCTGTGTCAGGCAGAGCATGAGTGCCCAGAGCAGCCTATCCAGTTCGGGTACCGTCGAGGCCCGAGCAGGTTGATCCTCATCTGGGTTTTCTGGAGAGCCCCACAGGGAAACGTTTTTCTTCCGTTGGGCAGACACTGAGCTGGGTTTTGGTTCTGGAGTTCCTAGTCCGGAGGGCTTGTTTGCCAGGAGTGTGAGGAAGGAAGTCTGAAAACACAAGCTAGCGTGAGGTTTGGGACCGAGGGCACGGCAGGCCCACTCTGCAGAGGCTGAATCGAGATCTCCTGCACTGAGGTCATGTCAACTATGAAACGTGACTCAGGCTAGAGGTCTTGTCCAGCATGGCCTCTTCCTGAAGGGTGTGGGGGCTTCATGAGGCCAGAAAGTTTTGGCTACGATGGGATTTGTGAACTGCTCCAAAACTGAAGGTTACCTTCTGCACGACAGTCGAGTCCTATTGGATGGTTCCAAGAGGCCCCATATGGAAAGACTCGAGAGCAGGTGTCTAAGCATGGATGCCTGGGAACGCCACCTCATATTCCCACTCTTTAGTCAGGACAAGGCAGGCTCAATCTGCGGGCTCCTGGGTGAGGTACCCAGAGGGGAGAGTTGAAATGGACTCTCCTGAAGATGAGTCCTACTGTGGCTTGGTGGCCTGGGAGACCTTGGAATGTGGAGGTGGCTCAGGGACTCTGCAGGATTCTCCAACATGAGGTGTTTGACACGGCTCCAACAAGGCAACTTCCCATGTGGAGACGAGAGGAGTTCTGTTTCGTGCCTCAGGAGAGCCCCATACCCTGTTCTTCGAACCAAAGCCTCTGAGGACTGACACCTGGAAACCAAAGCAAGAGTTGAGACTACGGCCTAAAGGCCTGTCCGGCTCAACCTTCTATCTCTGTTGACATCTGTGTGCATGCATTCATGGATGTAGCTGCTCAGCTTGTGTCCGAATGCCCCTGTGAGTCCAGTGAGGCTCCCAGTAGTGGGATATCCTCGGAGGCCTTGAGGTTTCTCATATTCTGGAGGTGTGTGGCCAAAGGAATGGACACAGTTTCCCAGGAGAGAGCAGGCACGGTCCTGTGGTATGGCTCCAGAGGACCCAGCCTAGAGGCTGTGTTTGCCAGGGCTGTGGGGACAGATGTCTGAAAAAGCAAACTTGGCTCAGCTAGGGGCCAATGTAATGGCAGGCCTGATCTCTAGTCCGTGAGGGGAGATCCTCTGGAAATCAAAGTAGGGCAAGTGGGAGGCAGTCACTCAGGATTTTGTCTCTGGGTGTTGCGTTTACAGTGTCCGGTCAGGGTAGGGGTTGTCTCAGAGGCCGAGGAAGAGCCTTCCTCTCGGGGGATTGTCCAAGCTCCCAATGTTTGTGTTCATTCTGTGGGAATGAAGAGTACTGTTTTCTGCCACAGGGGACCCTCCAGGAGAGGGACTCTAGAGCACAGCAGTGGGTTCCCTCAAATGGAATACACACCATCTAGTTAGTCTTGTGTGCCTATTGGCATGGAAAGCCACATATTGGGCTCTTGGTCCAGTCACTGAGAGGCGTTACTTGAATAAGGTACTCAAGCTGAGGGTCACAATGTGTGTTTGTGCCCAAGGCGGCCCTCACGCTTGGGCGTGGCATCATGGGCCATGCCGTTTTCTCCTACACTGAAGGTTTGACTCACTGCCAGCAGCAAGGTTTCTTGCCATGGGGAAGGAGGGGTTCTGACTTGTGCATCAGGTTCTCCCCTGTGCAGGGATTGGAGATAAGGTCTAGGTTCCGATGACTGAAAACCCAGGTTGGGAATGGATGGTGGCCTAAGGCAGTGGCGGGTCCAATGTGCTGGGTGTGCAGCCAGCTGTGTCGGTGTCTGTTGGAAGGTCTGGGCTCAGGCTATTTGCGACAGAGCATCACTGTTTAAGGTAGCCTATGCAATTGGGGTGTTGCCGAGGGCCAAGCAGTTTGATCCTCATTTGGGGTTTCTGGGCAGCGCCATAGACAATGTTTTTCTCATGGGAGGCAGGCACAGTGCTTCATTGTGGCCCCAGAATTCCCAGTAGGGAGGGTTGGTGGGCCAGGAGTGTGAGGACGGAAGTCTGAAAACACAAGCTAGTGTGAGGATTGGAGCCAAGGGCAGAGCAGGCCCACTCTGCAGAGGCTGAATCAAAATCTCCTGCATCTGAAGTCAGGCTGAGGATCAGACGTTGGCTGAGGCTGGAGTATGTGTCCATGATGGCACCTTCATGAAGTGGGGGCCTCATGAGGCCAAGGAAGTTTTCCCATGCTGAGTTTGGAGGTTGCCCCAAACCACAAGGTTTCCTTCTGCGGGACATTCGAGTCCTGTTGCATGGCTCCAGGACATACCATATGGAAGGACTGGAGAGCAGGGTTCGAAGGATGGATCCCTGTACAGCATGCCTCGCATTCCCATTGGCTATTAGCGACAAGATATGTTTGATCTGCTGCCTCTGGAACACGCGACCCAGGGGGCTGAGTTGAAATGGCCTCTCCTGACGATGCGTCATAATGTGCGTTTGGGTCCATGGAGACCTTGGAATGTGCTGGTTGTTCAGTGGCCCTGCGGAACTCTCCTACCTGAAGTGTTTGATACATCCCAGTAAGTAAGCTGCCCATGTGGAGATGAGAGAGGTTTGGTTTGATGCCTCAGAAAAGCCCCATGTGCTGGTCTACGAAAACAGTCCTCTGAGAACGGAAACATGGAAACCAAAGCTAAGGCTCAGATTAGGGCATGGGGGCCTGTGCATTTCAACCTTCTGTCTCTGGGGACACTGTCTGAGAGTCTAAGTGGAGATAGTTGCTCCGCTGGTTTCAGAGTGCCCCTCTTAGTCCAGGGTGGCCTATACTATTGATGGCCTCAGGGACCGTGGAGCTTTTCCCTAACCTGTACGGTTGTGGTCAATGGATTGGGCACACTTTCCTTGGAGAGGGCAGGCACAATCTTTCGCTGTTTGGACCAGAGGCCCTAGCCTGGATGTTGTGTGGGTCCAGGCTGTGGGCACAGAAGTCTGAATACACAAACTCAGCTTATGAGTGGCGCCTAGGGTATGGCAGGCCGGATGTACAGCCCGAGAGGGAGCTCCTGGGCCTCTGAAACAAGGGCGAGTGGGAGGCGTTCCTTCAGGCTTTTGTCTCTGGATGTTGTGTCCGGGATAGCCGTGGATTGGAGCGGTGGCCTCAGGTACTGTGGACGAGTATCCCTCTCTGGAGATTTGTCCCAGCTCCCAAGAGTTTGGGGTCATTTTGTGGGAAGGGTGGAGTCGTGTTGTCTGGCTCATGGGTCTCTCCAAAAAAGGGATTCCAGAGCAGAGCTCCAGGTACGGGCGGGGCGACTGGAAAATTCAAACCGTGGTGAGGATTGGGTGCATAGGGGCTTGGCAAGCCCCATATGTGGGCTCTTGGTCCAGGCCCTGACAGGCCTTTCTTTGACATGGGGCTCATGCTGAGGGTCACAGTGTGAATTTGTGCCCAAGCAGCACTCAAGTTTGGGCGTGGCATCAGGGGCCATGAAGGTTTCTCCCACCCTGAAGGTGTGACTCCATGCCAAGAGCAAGCTTGACAGCCATGGGGAAGGAGGAGTTCTGCTTTGTGCTTGCTATACCCAGCTGTGTGGGAATTGATATAATGTCTAGGTTCAGATATCTGAAAACCAAGGTTAGGATGAGGTGACGGCATAAGACCATGGCGTGTCCGAAGTGCTGGGTGTGCGGCCAGCTGTCTCCTTGTCTGTCTGGACGTCTGGCTTCAGGCTGTGTCAGGCAGAGCATGAGTGCCCAGAGCAGCCTATCCAGTTCGGGTACCGTCGAGGCCCGAGCAGGTTGATCCTCATCTGGGTTTTCTGGAGAGCCCCACAGGGAAACGTTTTTCTTCCGTTGGGCAGACACTGAGCTGGGTTTTGGTTCTGGAGTTCCTAGTCCGGAGGGCTTGTTTGCCAGGAGTGTGAGGAAGGAAGTCTGAAAACACAAGCTAGCGTGAGGTTTGGGACCGAGGGCACGGCAGGCCCACTCTGCAGAGGCTGAATCGAGATCTCCTGCACTGAGGTCATGTCAACTATGAAACGTGACTCAGGCTAGAGGTCTTGTCCAGCATGGCCTCTTCCTGAAGGGTGTGGGGGCTTCATGAGGCCAGAAAGTTTTGGCTACGATGGGATTTGTGAACTGCTCCAAAACTGAAGGTTACCTTCTGCACGACAGTCGAGTCCTATTGGATGGTTCCAAGAGGCCCCATATGGAAAGACTCGAGAGCAGGTGTCTAAGCATGGATGCCTGGGAACGCCACCTCATATTCCCACTCTTTAGTCAGGACAAGGCAGGCTCAATCTGCGGGCTCCTGGGTGAGGTACCCAGAGGGGAGAGTTGAAATGGACTCTCCTGAAGATGAGTCCTACTGTGGCTTGGTGGCCTGGGAGACCTTGGAATGTGGAGGTGGCTCAGGGACTCTGCAGGATTCTCCAACATGAGGTGTTTGACACGGCTCCAACAAGGCAACTTCCCATGTGGAGACGAGAGGAGTTCTGTTTCGTGCCTCAGGAGAGCCCCATACCCTGTTCTTCGAACCAAAGCCTCTGAGGACTGACACCTGGAAACCAAAGCAAGAGTTGAGACTACGGCCTAAAGGCCTGTCCGGCTCAACCTTCTATCTCTGTTGACATCTGTGTGCATGCATTCATGGATGTAGCTGCTCAGCTTGTGTCCGAATGCCCCTGTGAGTCCAGTGAGGCTCCCAGTAGTGGGATATCCTCGGAGGCCTTGAGGTTTCTCATATTCTGGAGGTGTGTGGCCAAAGGAATGGACACAGTTTCCCAGGAGAGAGCAGGCACGGTCCTGTGGTATGGCTCCAGAGGACCCAGCCTAGAGGCTGTGTTTGCCAGGGCTGTGGGGACAGATGTCTGAAAAAGCAAACTTGGCTCAGCTAGGGGCCAATGTAATGGCAGGCCTGATCTCTAGTCCGTGAGGGGAGATCCTCTGGAAATCAAAGTAGGGCAAGTGGGAGGCAGTCACTCAGGATTTTGTCTCTGGGTGTTGCGTTTATAGTGTCCGGTCAGGGTAGGGGTTGTCTCAGAGGCCGAGGAAGAGCCTTCCTCTCGGGGGATTGTCCAAGCTCCCAATGTTTGTGTTCATTCTGTGGGAATGAAGAGTACTGTTTTCTGCCACAGGGGACCCTCCAGTAGAGGGACTCTAGAGCACAGCAGTGGGTTCCCTCAAATGGAATACACACCATCCTGTTAGTCTTGGGTGCCTATTGGCATGGAAAGCCACATATGCGGGCTCTTGGTCCAGTCACTGAGAGGCGTTACTTGAATAAGGTACTCAAGCTGAGGGTCACAATGTGTGTTTGTGCCCAAGGCGGCCCTCACGCTTGGGCGTGGCCTCATGGGCCATGCCGTTTTCTCCTACACTGAAGGTTTGACTCACTGCCAGGAGCAAGGTTTCTTGCCATGGGGAAGGAGGGGTTCTGACTTGTGCATCAGGTTCTCCCCTGTGCAGGGATTGGAGATAAGGTCTAGGTTCCGATGACTGAAAACCCAGGTTGGGAATGGATGGTGGCCTAAGGCAGTGGCGGGTCCAATGTGCTGGGTGTGCAGCCAGCTGTATCGGTGTCTGTTGGAAGGTCTGGGCTCAGGCTATTTGCGACAGAGCATCACTGTTTAAGGTAGCCTATGCAATTGGGGTGTTGCCGAGGGCCAAGCAGTTTGATCCTCATTTGGGGTTTCTGGGCAGCGCCATAGACAATGTTTTTCTCCTGGGAGGCAGGCACAGTGCTTCATTGTGGCCCCAGAATTCCCACTAGGGAGGGTTGGTGGGCCAGGAGTGTGAGGACGGAAGTCTGAAAACACAAGCTAGTGTGAGGATTGGAGCCAAGGGCAGAGCAGGCCCACTCTGCAGAGGCTGAATCAAAATCTCCTGCATCTGAAGTCAGGCTGAGGATCAGACGTTGGCTGAGGCTGGAGTATGTGTCCATGATGGCACCTTCATGAAGTGGGGGCCTCATGAGGCAAAGGAAGTTTTCCCACGCTGAGTTTGGAGGTTGCCCCAAACCACAAGGTTTCCTTCTGCGGGACATTCGAGTCCTGTTGCATGGCTCCAGGACATACCATATGGAAGGACTGGAGAGCAGGGTTCGAAGGATGGATCCCTGTACAGCATGCCTCGCATTCCCATTGGCTATTAGCGACAAGATATGTTTGATCTGCTGCCTCTGGAACACGTGACCCAGGGGGCTGAGTTGAAATGGCCTCTCCTGACGATGCGTCATAATGTGCGTTTGGGTCCATGGAGACCTTGGAATGTGCTGGTTGTTCAGTGGCCCTGCGGAACTCTCCTACCTGAAGTGTTTGATACATTCCAGTAAGAAAGCTGCCCATGTGGAGATGAGAGAGGTTTGGTTTGGTGCCTCAGAAAAGCCCCATGTGCTGGTCTACGGAAACAGTCCTCTGAGAACGGAAACATGGAAACCAAAGCTAAGGTTCAGATTAGGGCCTGGGGGCCTGTCCATTTCAACCTTCCGTCTCTGGGGACACTGTCTGAGAGTCTAAGTGGAGATAGTTGCTCCGCTGTTGTCAGAGAGCCCCTCTTAGTCCAGGGTGGCCTATACTATTGATGGCCTCAAAAACCGTGTAGCTTTTCCCTAACCTGTACGGTGGTGGTCAATGGATTGGGCACATTTTCCTTGGAGAGGGCAGGCACAATCTTTTGCTGTTTGGTCCAGAGGCCCTAGCCTGGATGTTGTGTGGGTCCAGGCTGTTGGCACAGAAGTCTGAATACACAAACTCAGCTTATGAGTGGCGCCTAGGGTATGGCAGGCCGGATGTACAGCCCGAGAGGGAGCTCCTGGGCCTCTGAAACAATGGCGAGTGGGAGGCGTTCCTTCAGGCTTTTGTCTCTGGATGTTGTGTCCGGGATAGCCGTGGATTGGAGCGGTGGCCTCAGGTACTGTGGACAAGTATCCCTCTCTGGGGATTTGTCCCAGCTCCCAAGAGTTTGGGGTCATTTTGTGGGAAGGGTGGAGTCGTGTTGTCTGGCTCATGGGTCTCTCCAAGAAAGGGATTCCAGAGCAGAGCTCCAGGTACGGGCGGGGCGACTGGAAAATTGAAACCGTGGTGAGGATTGGGTGCATAGGGGCTTGGCTAGCCCCATATGTGGGCTCTTGGTCCAGGCCCTGACAGGCCTTTCTTTGACATGGGGCTCATGCTGAGGGTCACAGTGTGAATTTGTGCCCAAGCAGCACTCAAGTTTGGGCGTGGCATCAGGGGCCATGAAGGTTTCTCCCACCCTGAAGGTGTGACTCCATGCCAAGAGCAAGCTTGACAGCCATGGGGAAGGAGGAGTTCTGCTTTGTGCTTGCTATACCCAGCTGTGTGGAGAATTGATATAATGTCTAGGTTCAGATATCTGAAAACCAAGGTTAGGATGAGGTGACGGCATAAGACCATGGCGTGTCCGAAGTGCTGGGTGTGCGGCCAGCTGTCTCCTTGTCTGTCTGGACGTCTGGCTTCAGGCTGTGTCAGGCAGAGCATGAGTGCCCAGAGCAGCCTATCCAGTTCGGGTACCGTCGAGGCCCGAGCAGGTTGATCCTCATCTGGGTTTTCTGGAGAGGCCCACAGGGAAACGTTTTTCTTCCGTTGGGCAGACACTGGGCTGGGTTTTGGTTCTGGCGTTCCTAGTCCGGAGGGCTTGTTTGCCAGGAGTGTGAGGAAGGAAGTCTGAAAACACAAGCTGCGTGAGGTTTGGGACCGAGGGCACGTCAGGCCCACTCTGCAGAGGCTGAATTGAGATCTCCTGCACTGAGGTCATGTCAACTATGAGACGTGCCTCAGGCTAGAGGTCTTGTCCAGCATGGCCTCTTCCTGAATGGTGTGGGGGCTTCATGAGGCCAGAAAGTTTTGCCTACGATGGGATTTGTGAACTGCTCCAAAACTGAAGGTTACCTTCTGCACGACAGTGGAGTCCTATTGGATGGTTCCAAGAGGCCCCATATGGAAAGACTCGAGAGCAGGTGTCTAAGCATGGATGCCTGGAAACGCCACCTCATATTCCCACTCTTTAGTCAGGACAAGGCAGGCTCAATCTGCGGGCTCCTGGGTGAGCTACCCAGAGGGGAGAGTTGAAATGGACTCTCCTGAAGATGAGTCCTACTGTGGCTTTGTGGCCTGGGAGACCTTGGAATGTGGAGGTGGCTCAGGGACTCTGCAGGATTCTCCAACATGAGGTGTTTGAAACGGCTCCAACAAGGCAACTTCCCATATGGAGACGAGAGGAGTTCTGTTTCGTGCCTCAGGAAAGCCCCATACCCTGTTCTTCGAACCAAAGCCTCTGAGGAGTGACACCTGGAAACCAAAGCAAGAGTTGAGACTACGGCCTAAAGGCCTGTCCGGCTCAACCTTCTATCTCTGTTGACATCTGTGTGCATGCATTCATGGATGTAGCTGCTCAGCTTGTGTCTGAATGCCCCTGTGAGTCCAGTGAGGCTCCCAGTAGTGGGATGTCCTCGGAGGCCTTGAGGTTTCTCATATTCTGGAGGTGTGTGGCCAAAGGAATGGACACAGTTTCCCAGGAGAGAGCAGGCACGGTCCTGTGGTATGGCTCCAGAGGACCCAGCCTAGAGGCTGTGTTTGCCAGGGCTGTGGGGACAGATGTCTGAAAAAGCAAACTTGGCTCAGCTAGGGGCCAATGTAATGGCAGGCCTGATCTCTAGTCCGTGAGGGGAGATCCTCTGGAAATCAAAGTAGGGCAAGTGGGAGGCAGTCACTCAGGATTTTGTCTCTGGGTGTTGCGTTTACAGTGTCCGGTCAGGGTAGGGGTTGTCTCAGAGGCCGAGGAAGAGCCTTCCTCTCGGGGGATTGTCCAAGCTCCCAATGTTTGTGTTCATTCTGTGGGAATGAAGAGTACTGATTTCTGCCACAGGGGACCCCCCAGGAGAGGGACTCTAGAGCACAGCAGTGGGTTCCCTCAAATGGAATACACACCATTTAGTTAGTCCTTGGTGCCTATGGGCATGGCAAGCCACATATGCGGGCTCTTGGTCCAGTCACTGAGAGGCGTTACTTGAATAAGGTACTCAAGCTGAGGGTCACAATGTGTGTTTGTGCCGAAGGCGGCCCTCACGCTTGGGCGTGGCCTCATGGGCCATGCCGTTTTCTCCTACACTGAAGGTTTGACTCACTGCCAGCAGCAAGGTTACTTGCCATGTGGAAGGAGGGGTTCTGACTTGTGCATCAGGTTCTCCCCTGTGCAGGGATTGGAGATAAGGTCTAGGTTCCGATGACTGAAAACCCAGTTTGGGAATGGATCGTGGCCTAAGGCAGTGGCGGGTCCAATGTGCTGGGTGTGCAGCCAGCTGTGTCGGTGTCTGTTGGAAGGTCTGGGCTCAGGCTATTTGCGACAGAGCATCACTGTTTAAGGTAGCCTATGCAATTGGGTGTTGCCGAGAGCCAAGCAGTTTGATCCTCATTTGGGGTTTCTGGGCAGCGCCATAGACAATGTTTTTCTCCTGGGAGGCAGGCACAGTGCTTCATTGTGGCCCCAGAATTCCCAGTAGGGAGGGTTGGTGGGCCAGGAGTGTGAGGACGGAAGTCTGAAAACACAAGCTAGTGTGAGGATTGGAGCCAAGGGCAGAGCAGGCCCACTCTGCAGAGGCTGAATCAAAATCTCCTGCATCTGAAGTCAGGCTGAGGATCAGACGTTGGCTGAGGCTGGAGTATGTGTCCATGATGGCACCTTCACGAAGTGGGGGCCTCATGAGGCCAAGGAAGTTTTCCCACGCTGAGTTTGGAGGTTGCCCCAAACCACAAGGTTTCCTTCTGCGGGACCTTCGAGTCCTGTTGCATGGCTCCAGGACATACCATATGGAAGGACTGGAGAGCAGGGTTCGAAGGATGGATCCCTGTACAGCATGCCTCGCATTCCCATTGGCTATTAGCGACAAGATATGTTTGATCTGCTGCCTCTGGAACACGCGACCCAGGGGGCTGAGTTGAAATGGCCTCTCCTGACGATGCGTCATAATGTGCGTTTGGGTCCATGGAGACCTTGGAATGTGCTGGTTGTTCAGTGGCCCTGAGGAACTCTCCTACCTGAAGTGTTTGATACATCCCAGTAAGAAAGCTGCCCATGTGGAGATGAGAGATGTTTGGTTTGGTGCCTCAGAAAAGCCCCATGTGCTGGTCTACGAAAACAGTCCTCTGAGAACGGAAACATGGAAACCAAAGCTAAGGCTCAGATTAGGGCCTGGGGGCCTGTGCATTTCAACCTTCTGTCTCTGGGGACACTGTCTGAGAGTCTAAGTGGAGATAGTTGCTCCGCTGGTGTCAGAGAGCCCCTCTTAGTCCAGGGTGGCCTATACTATTGATGGCCTCAGGGACCTTGGAGCTTTTCCCTAACCTGTAGGGTTGTGGTCAATGGATTGGGCACACTTTCCTTGGAGAGGGCAGGCACAATCTTTCGCTGTTTGGTCCAGAGGCCCTAGCCTGGATGTTGTGTGGGTCCAGGCTGTTGGCACAGAAGTCTGAATACACAAACTCAGCTTATGAGTGGCGCCTAGGGTATGGCTGGCCGGATGTACAGCCCGAGATGGACCTCCTGGGCCTCTGAAACAAGGGCGAGTGGGAGGCGTTCCTTCAGGCTTTTGTCTCTGGATGTTGTGTCCGGGATAGCCGTGGATTGGAGCGGTGGCCTCAGGTACTGTGGACGAGTATCCCTCTCTGGGGATTTGTCCCAGCTCCCAAGAGTTTGGGGTCATTTTGTGGGAAGGGTGGAGTCGTGTTGTCTGGCTCATGGGTCTCTCCAAGAAAGGGATTCCAGAGCAGAGCTCCAGGTACTGGCGGGGCGACTGGAAAATTCAAACCGTGGTGAGGATTGGGTGCATAGGTGCTTGGCAAGCCCCATATGTGGGCTCTTGCTCCAGGCCCTGACAGGCCTTTCTTTGACATGGGGCTCATGCTGAGGGTCACAGTGTGAATTTGTGCCCAAGCAGCACTCAAGTTTGGGCGTGGCATCAGGGGCCATGAAGGTTTCTCCCACCCAGAAGGTGTGACTCCATGCCAAGAGCAAGCTTGACAGCCATGGGGAAGGAGGAGTTCTGCTTTGTGCTTGCTATACCCAGCTGTGTGGAGAATTGATATAATGTCTAGGTTCAGATATCTGAAAACCAAGGTTAGGATGAGGTGACGGCATAAGACCATGGCGTGTCCGAAGTGCTGGGTGTGTGGCCAGCTGTCTCCTTGTCTGTCTGGACGTCTGGGTCAGGCTGTGTCAGGCAGAGCATGAGTGCCCAGAGCAGCCTATCCAGTTCGGGTACCGTCGAGGCCCGAGCAGGTTGATCCTCATCTGGGTTTTCTGGAGAGCCCCACAGGGAAACGTTTTTCTTCCGGTGGGCAGACACTGGGCTGGGTTTTGGTTCTGGAGTTCCTAGTCCGGAGGGCTTGTTTGCCAGGAGTGTGAGGAAGGAAGTCTGAAAACACAAGCTGCGTGAGGTTTGGGACCGAGGGCACGGCAGGCCCACTCTGCAGAGGCTGAATCGAGATCTCCTGCACTGAGGTCATGTCAACTATGAAACGTGACTCAGGCTAGAGTTCTTGTCCAGCATGGCCTCTTCCTGAAGGGTGTGGGGGCTTCATGAGGCCAGAAAGTTTTGGCTACGATGGGATTTGTGAACTGCTCCAAAACTGAACGTTACCTTCTGCACGACAGTCGAGTCCTATTGGATGGTTCCAAGAGGCCCCATATGGAAAGACTCGAGAGCAGGTGTCTAAGCATGGATGCCTGGGAACGCCACCTCATATTCCCACTCTTTAGTCAGGACAAGGCAGGCTCAATCTGCGGGCTCCTGGGTGAGCTACCCAGAGGGGAGAGTTGAAATGGACTCTCCTGAAGATGAGTCCTACTGTGGCTTGGTGGCCTGGGAGACCTTGGAATGTGGAGGAGGCTCAGGGACTCTGCAGGATTCTCCAACATGAGGTGTTTGACACGGCTCCAACAAGGCAACTTCCCATGTGGAGACGAGAGGAGTTCTGTTCCGTGCCTCAGGAAAGCCCCATACCCTGTTCTTCGAACCAAAGCCTCTGAGGAGTGACACCTGGAAACCAAAGCAAGAGTTGAGACTACGGCCTAAAGGCCTGTCCGGCTCAACCTTCTATCTCTGTTGACATCTGTGTGCATGCATTCATGGATGTAGCTGCTCAGCTTGTGTCCGAATGCCCCTGTGAGTCCAGTGAGGCTCCCTGTAGTGGGATGTCCTCGGAGGCCTTGAGGTTTCTCATATTCTGGAGGTGTGTGGCCAAAGGAATGGACACAGTTTCCCAGGAGAGAGCAGGCACGGTCCTGTGGTATGGCTCCAGAGGACCCAGCATAGATGCTGTGTTTGCCAGGGCTGTGGGGACAGATGTCTGAAAAAGCAAACTTGGCTCAGCTAGGGGGCCACTGTAATGGCAGGCCTGATCTCTAGTCCGTGAGGGGAGATCCTCTGGAAATCAACGTAGGGCAAGTGGGAGGCAGTCACTCAGGATTTTGTCTCTGGGTGTTGCGTTTACAGTGTCCGGTCAGGGTAGGGGTTGTCTCAGAGGCCGAGTAAGAGCCTTCCTCTCGGGGGATTGTCCAAGCTCCCAAGTGTTTGTGTTCATTCTGTGGGAATGAAGAGTACTGTTTTCTGCCACAGGGGACCCCCCAGGAGAGGGACTCTAGAGCACAGCAGTGGGTTCCCTCAACAGGAATACACACCATCTAGTTAGTCCTGGGTGCCTATGGGCATGGCAAGCCACATATGCGGGCTCTTGGTCCAGTCCCTGAGAGGCGTTACTTGAATAAGGTACTCACGCTGAGGGTCACAATGTGTGTTTGTGCCCAAGGCGGCCCTCACGCTTGGGCGTGGCCTCATGGGCCATGCCGTTTTCTCCTACACTGAAGGTTTGACTCACTGCCAGCAGCAAGGTTTCTTGCCATGGGGAAGGAGGGGTCTGACTTGTGCATCAGGTTCCCCCCTGTGCAGGGATTGGAGATAAGGTCTAGGTTCCGATGACTGAAAACCCAGGTTGGGAATGGATGGTGGCCTAAGGCAGTGGCGAGTCCAATGTGCTGGGTGTGCAGCCAGCTGTGTCGGTGTCTGTTAAAAGGTCTGGGCTCAGGCTATTTGCGACAGAGCATCACTGTTTAAGGTAGCCTATGCAATTGGGGTGTTGCCGAGGGCCAAGAAGATTGATCCTCATTTGGGGTCTCTGAGCAGCGCCATAGAAAATGTTTTTCTCCTGGGAGGCAGGCACAGTGCTTCATTGTGGCCCCAGAATTCCCACTAGGGAGGGTTTGTGGGCCAGGAGTGTGAGGACGGAAGTCTGAAAACACAAGCTAGTGTGAGGATTGGAGCCAAGGGCCGAGCAGGCCCACTCTGCAGAGGCTGAATCAAAATCTCCTGCATCTGAAGTCAGGCTGAGGATCAGACGTTGGCTGAGGCTGGAGTATGTGTCCATGATGGCACCTTCATGAAGTGGGGGCCTCATGAGGCCAAGGAAGTTTTCCCACGCTGAGTTTGGAGGTTGCCCCAAACCACAAGGTTTCCTTCTGCGGGACATTCGAGTCCTGTTGTATGGCTCCAGGACATACCATATGGAAGGACTGGAGAGCAGGGTTCGAAGGATGGATCCCTGTACAGCATGCCTCGCATTCCCATTGGCTATTAGCGACAAGATATGTTTGATCTGCTGCCTCTGGAACACGCGACCCAGGGGGCTGAGTTGAAATGGCCTCTCCTGAGGATGCGTCATAATGTGCGTTTGGGTCCATGGAACCTTGGAATGTGCTGGTTGTTCAGTGGCCCTGCGGAACTCTCCTACCTGAAGTGTTTGATACATCCCAGTAAGAAAGCTGCCCATGTGGAGATGAGAGAGGTTTGGTTTGGTGCCTCAGAAAAGCCCCAGGTGCTGGTCTACGAAAACAGTCCTCTGAGAACGGAAACATGGAAACCAAAGCTAAGGTTCAGATTAGGGCCTGGGGGCCTGTCCATTTCAACCTTCCGTCTCTGGCGACACTGTCTGAGAGTCTAAGTGGAGATAGTTGCTCCGCTGGTGTCAGAGAGCCCCTCTTAGTCCAGGGTGGCCTATACTATTGATGGCCTCAGGGACCTTGGAGCTTTTCCCTAACCTGTAGTGTTGTGGTCAATGGATTCGGCACACTTTCCTTGGAGAGGGCAGGCACAATCTTTCGCTGTTTGGTCCAGAGGCCCTAGCCTGGATGTTGTGTGGGTCCAGGCTGTTGGCACAGAAGTCTGAATACACAAACTGAGCTTATGAGTGGCGCCTAGGGTATGGCTGGCCGGATGTACAGCCCGAGATGGAGCTCCTGGGCCTCTGAAACAAGGGCGAGTGGGAGGCGTTCCTTCAGGCTTTTGTCTCTGGATGTTGTGTCCGGGATAGCCGTGGATTGGAGCGGTGGCCTCAGGTACTGTGGACGAGTATCCCTCTCTGGGGATTTGTCCCAGCTCCCAAGAGTTTGGGGTCATTTTGTGGGAAGGGTGGAGTCGTGTTGTCTGGCTCATGGGTCTGTCCAAGAAAGGGATTCCAGAGCAGAGCTCCAGGTACGGGCGGGGCGACTGGAAAATTGAAACCGTGGTGAGAATTGGGTGCATAGGGGCTTGGCAAGCCCCATATGTGGGCTCTTGGTCCAGGCCCTGACAGGCCTTTCTTTGACATGGGGCTCATGCTGAGGGTCACAGTGTGAATTTGTGCCCAAGCAGCACTCAAGTTTGGGCGTGGCATCAGGGGCCATGAAGGTTTCTCCCACCCTGAAGGTGTGACTCCATGCCAAGAGCAAGCTTGACAGCCATGGGGAAGGAGGAGTTCTGTTTTGTGCTTGCTATACCCAGCTGTGTGGAGATTTGATATAATGTCTAGGTTCAGATATCTGAAAACCAAGGTTAGGATGAGGTGACGGCATAAGACCATGGCGTGTCCGAAGTGCTGGGTGTGCGGCCAGCTGTCTCCTTGTCTGTCTGGACGTCTGGCTTCAGGCTGTGTCAGGCAGAGCATGAGTGCCCAGAGCAGCCTATCCAGTTCGGGTGCCGTCGAGGCCCGAGCAGGTTGATCCTCATCTGGGTTTTCTGGAGAGCCCCACAGGGAAACGTTTTTCTTCCGTTGGGCAGACACTGGGCTGGGTTTTATTCTGGAGTTCCTAGTCCGGAGGGCTTGTTTGCCAGGAGTGTGAGGAAGGAAGTCTGAAAACACAAGCTAGCGTGAGGTTTGGGTCCGAGGGCACGGCAGGCCCACTCTGCAGAGGCTGAATCGAGATCTCCTGCACTGAGGTCATGTCAACTATGAGACGTGCCTCATGCTAGAGTTCTTGTCCAGCATGGCCTCTTCCTGAAGGGTGTGGGGGCTTCATGAGGCCAGAAAATTTTGGCTACGATGGGATTTGTGAACTGCTCCAAAACTGAAGGATACCTTCTGCTCGACAGTCGAGTCCTATTGGATGGTTCCAAGAGGCCCCATATGGAAAGACTCGAGAGCAGGTGTCTAAGCATGGATGCCTGGGAACGCCACCTCATATTCCCACTCTTTAGTCAGGACAAGGCAGGCTCAATCTGCGGGCTCCTGGGTGAGCTACCCATAGGGGAGAGTTGAAATGGACTCTCCTGAAGATGAGTCCTACTGTGGCTTGGTGGCCTGGGAGACCTTGGAATGTGGAGGTGGCTCAGGGACTCTGCAGGATACTCCAACATGAGGTGTTTGACACGGCTCCAACAAGGAAACTTCCCATGTGGAGAAGAGAGGAGTTCTGTTCCGTGCCTCAGGAAAGCCCCATACCCTGTTCTTCGAACCAAAGCCTCTGTTGAGTGACACCTGGAAACTAAAGCAAGAGTTGAGACTACGGCCTAAAGGCCTGTCCGGCTCAACCTTCGATCTCTGTTGACATCTGTGTGCATGCATTCATGGATGTAGCTGCTCAGCTTGTGTCCGAATGCCCCTGTGAGTCCAGTGAGGCTCCCAGTAGTGGGATGTCCTCGGAGGCCTTGAGGTTTCTCATATTCTGGAGGTGTGTGGCCAAAGGAATGGACACAGTTTCCCAGGAGAGAGCAGGCACGGTCCTGTGGTATGGCCCAAGATGACCCAGCCTAGAGGCTGTGTTTGCCAGGGCTGTGGGGACAGATGTCTGAAAAAGCAAACTTGGCTCAGCTAGGGGCCAATGTAATGGCAGGCCTGATCTCTAGTCCGTGAGGGGAGATCCTCTGGAAATCAAAGTAGGGCAAGTGGGAGGCAGTCACTCAGGATTTTGTCTCTGGGTGTTGCGTTTACAGTGTCCGGTCAGGGGAGGGGTTGTCTCAGAGGCCGAGGAAGTGCCTTCCTCTCGGGGGATTGTCCAAGCTCCCAAGTGTTTGTGTTCATTCTGTGGGAATGTAGAGTACTGTTTTCTGCCACAGGGGACCCCCCAGGAGAGGGACTCTAGAGCACAGCAGTGGGTTCCCTCAACTGGAATACACACCATCTAGTTAGTCCTGGGTGCCTATGGGCATGGCAAGCCACATATGCGGGCTCTTGGTCCAGTCACTGAGAGGCGTTACTTGAATAAGGTACTCACGCTGAGGGTCACAATGTGTGTTTGTGCCCAAGGCGGCCCTCACGCTTGGGCGTGGCCTCATGGGCCATGCCGTTTTCTCCTACACTGAAGGTTTGACTCACTGCCAGCAGCAAGGTTTCTTGCCATGGGGAAGGAGGGGTTCTGACTTGTGCATCAGGTTCCCCCCTGTGCAGGGATTGGAGATAAGGTCTAGGTTCCGATGACTGAAAACCCAGGTTGGGAATGGATGGTGGCCTAATGCAGTGGCGGGTCCAATGTGCTGGGTGTGCAGCCAGCTGTGTCGGTGTCTGTTGGAAGGTCTGGGCTCAGGCTATTTGCGACAGAGCATCACTGTTTAAGGTAGCCTATGCAATTGGGGTGTTGCCGAGGGCCAAGCAGTTTGATCCTCATTTGGGGTTTCTGGGCAGCGCCATAGACAATGTTTTTCTCCTGGGAGGCAGGCACTGTGCTTCATTGTGGCCCCAGAATTCCCAGTAGGGAGGGTTTGTGGGCCAGGAGTGTGAGGACGGAAGTTGAAAACACAAGCTAGTGTGAGGATTGGAGCCAAGGGCAGAGCAGGCCCACTCTGCAGAGGCTGAATCAAAATCTCCTGCATCTGAAGTCAGGCTGAGGATCAGACGTTGGCTGAGGCTGGAGTATGTGTCCATGATGGCACCTTCATGAAGTGGCGGCCTCATGAGGCCAAGGAAGTTTTCCCACGCTGAGTTTGGAGGTTGCCCCACACCACAAGGTTTCCTTCTGCGGGACATTCGAGTCCTGTTGCATGGCTCCAGGACATACCATATGGAAGGACTGGAGAGCAGGGTTCGAAGGATGGATCCCTGTACAGCATGCCTCGCATTCGCATTGGCTATTAGCGAAAAGATATGTTTGATCTGCTGCCTCTGCAACACGCGACCCAGGGGGCTGAGTTGAAATGGCCTCTCCTGAGGATGCCTCATAATTGCTTTTGGGTCCATGGAGACCTTGGAATGTGCTGGTTGTTCAGTGGCCCTGCGCAACTCTCCTACCTGAAGTGTTTGATACATCCCAGTAAGAAAGCTGCCCATGTGGAGATGAGAGATGTTTGGTTTTGTGCCTCTAAAAAGCCCCAGGTGCTGGTCTACGAAAACAGTCCTCTGAGAACGGAAACATGGAAACCAAAGCTAAGCTTCAGATTAGGGCCTGGGGGCCTGTCCATTTCAACCTTCTGTCTCTGGGGACACTGTCTGAGAGTCTAAGTGGAGATAGTTGCTCCGCTGGTGTCAGAGAGCCCCTCTTAGTCCAGGGTGGCCTATACTATTGATGGCCTCAGGGACCTTGGAGCTTTTCCCTAACCTGTAGGGTTGTGGTCAATGGATTGGGCACACTTTCCTTGGAGAGGGCAGGCACAATCTTTCGCTGTTTGGTCCAGAGGCCCTAGCCTGGATGTTGTGTGGGTCCAGGCTGTGGGCACAGAAGTCTGAATACACAAACTCAGCTTATGAGTGGCGCCTAGGGTATGGCCGGCCGGATGTACAGCCCGAGAGGGAGCTCCTGGGCCTCTGAAACAAGGGCGAGTGGGAGGCGTTCCTTCAGGCTTTTGTCTTTGGATGTTGTGTCCGGGATAGCCGTGGATTGGAGCGGTGGCCTCAGGTACTGAGGACGAGTATCCCTCTCTGAGATTTGTCCCAGCTCCCAAGAGTTTGGGGTCATTTAGTGGGAAGGGTGGAGTCGTGTTGTCTGGCTCATGGGTCTCTCCAAGAAAGGGATTCCAGAGCAGAGCTCCAGGTACGGGCGGGGCGACAGGAAAATTCAACCTGTGGTGAGGATTGGGTGCATAGGGTCTTGGCAAGCCCCATATGTGGGCTCTTGGTCCAGGCCCTGACAGGCCTTTCTTTGACATGGGGCTCATGCTGAGGGTCACAGTGTGAATTTCTGCCCAAGCAGCACTCAAGTTTGGGCGTGGCATCAGGGGCCATGAAGGTTTCTCCCACCCTGAAGGTGTGACTCCATGCCAAGAGCAAGCTTGACAGCCATGGGGAAGGAGGAGTTCTCTTTTGTGCTTGCTATACCCAGATGTGTGGAGAATTGATATAATGTCTAGGTTCAGATATCTGAAAACCAAGGTTAGGATGAGGTGACGGCATAAGACCATGGCGCGTCCGAAGTGCTGGGTGTGCGGCCAGCTGTCTCCTTGTCTTCTGGACGTCTGGCTTCAGGCTGTGTCAGGCAGAGCATGAGTGCCCAGAGCAGCCTATCCAGTTCGGGTACCGTCGAGGCCCGAGCAGGTTGATCCTCATCTGGGTTTTCTGGAGAGCCCCACAGGGAAACGTTTTTCTTCCGTTGGGCTGACACTGGGCTGGGTTTTGGTTCCGGAGTTCCTAGTCCGGAGGGCTTGTTTGCCAGGAGTATGAGGAAGGAAGTCTGAAAACACAAGCTAGCATGAGGTTTGGGACCGAGGGCACGACAGGCCCACTCTGCAGAGGCTGAATCGAGATCTCCTGCACTGAGGTCATGTCAACTATGAGACGTGCCTCAGGCTAGAGTTCTTGTCCAGCATGGCCTCTTCCTGAAGGGTGTGGGGGCTTCATGAGGCCAGAAAGTTTTGGCTACAATGGGATTTGTGAACTGCTCCAAAACTGAAGGATACCTTCTGCTCGACAGTCGAGTCCTATTGGATGGTTCCAAGAGGCCCCATATGGAAAGACTCGAGAGCAGGTGTCTAAGCATGGATGCCTGGGAACGCCACCTCATATTCCCACTCTTTAGTCAGGACAAGGCAGGCTCAATCTGCGGGCTCCTGGGTGAGCTACCCAGAGGGTAGAGTTGAAATGGACTCTCCTGAAGATGAGTCCTATTGTGGCTTGGTGGCCTGGGAGACCTTGGAATGTGAAGGTGGCTCAGGGACTCTGCAGGATTCTCCAACATGAGGTGTTTGACACGGCTCCAACAAGGCAACTTCCCATGTGGAGACGAGAGGAGTTCTGTTCCGTGCCTCAGGAAAGCCCCAAACCCTGTTCTTCGAATCAAAGCCTCTGAGGAGTGACACCTGGAAACCAAAGCAAGAGTTGAGACTACGGCCTAAAGGCCTGTCCGGCTCAACCTTCTATCTCTGTTGACATCTGTGTGCATGCATTCATGGATGTAGCTGCTCAGCTTGTGTCCGAATGCCCCTGTGAGTCCAGTGAGGCTCCCAGTAGTGGGATGTCCTCGGAGGCCTTGAGGTTTCTCATATTCTGGAGGTGTGTGGCCAAAGGAATGGACACAGTTTCCCAGGAGAGAGCAGGCACGGTCCTGTGGTATGGCTCCAGAGGACCCAGCCTAGAGGCTGTGTTTGCCAGGGCTGTGGGGACAGATATCTGAAAAAGCAAACTTGGCTCAGCTAGGGGCCAAAGTAATGGCAGGCCTGATCTCTAGTCCGTTAGGGGAGATCCTCTGCAAATCAAAGTAGGGCACGTGGGAGGCAGTCACTCAGGATTTTGTCTCTGGGTGTTGCGTTTACAGTGTCCGGTCAGGGTAGGGGTTGTCTCAGAGGCCGAGGAAGAGCCTTCCTCTCAGGGGATTGTCCAAGCTCCCAAGTGTTTGTGTTCATTCTGTGGGAATGAAGAGTACTGATTTCTGCCACAGGGGACCCCCCAGGAGAGGGACTCTAGAGCACAGCAGTGGGTTCCCTCAACTGGAATACACACCATCTAGTTAGTCCTGGGTGCCTATGGGCATGGCAAGCCACATATGCGGGCTCTTGGTCCAGTCACTGAGAGGCGTTACTTGAATAAGGTACTCACGCTGAGGGTCACAATGTGTGTTTGTGCCCAAGGCGGCCCTCACGCTTGGGCGTGGCCTCATGGGCCATGCCGTTTTCTCCTACACTGAAGGTTTGAAGCACTGCCAGCAGCAAGGTTTCTTGCCATGGGGAAGGAGGGGTTCTGACTTGTGCATCAGGTTCCCCCCTGTGCAGGGATTGGAGATAAGGTCTAGGTTCCGATGACTGAAAACCCAGGTTGGGAATGGATGGTGGCCTAAGGCAGTGGCGGGTCCAATGTGCTGGGTGTGCAGCCAGCTGTGTCGGTGTCTTTTGGAAGGTCTGGGCTCAGCCTATTTGCGACAGAGCATCACTGTTTAAGGTAGCCTTTGCAATTGGTGTGTTGCCGAGGGCCAAGCAGTTTGATCCTCATTTGGGGTTTCTGGGCAGCGCCAGAGACAATGTTTTTCTCCTGGGAGGCAGGCACTGTGCTTCATTGTGGCCCCAGAATCCCAGTAGGGAGGGTTTGTGGGCCAGGAGTGTGAGGACGGAAGTCTGAAAACACAAGCTAGTGTGAGGATTGGAGCCAAGGGCAGAGCAGGCCCACTCTGCAGAGGCTGAATCAAAATCTCCTGCATCTGAAGTCAGGCTGAGGATCAGACGTTGGCTGAGGCTGGAGTATGTGTCCATGATGGCACCTTCATGAAGTGGGGGCCTCATGAGGCCAAGGAAGTTTTCCCACGCTGAGTTTGGAGGTTGCCCCAAACCACAAGGTTTCCTTCTGCGGGACATTCGAGTCCTGTTGCATGGCTCCAGGACATACCATATGGAAGGACTGGAGAGCAGGGTTCGAAGGATGGATCCCTGTACAGCATGCCTCGCATTCCCATTGGCTATTAGCGACAAGATATGTTTGATCTGCTGCCTCTGGAACACGCGACCCAGGGGGCTGAGTTGAAATGGCCTCTCCTGACGATGCGTCATAATGTGCGTTTGGGTCCATGGAGACCTTGGAATGTGCTGGTTGTTCAGTGGCCCTGCGGAACTCTCCTACCTGAAGTGTTTGATACATTCCAGTAAGAATGCTGCCCATGTGGAGATGAGAGAGGTTTAGTTTGGTGCCTCAGAAAAGCCCCAGGTGCTGGTCTACGAAAACAGTCCTCTGAGAACGGAAACATGGAAACCAAAGCTAAGGTTCAGATTAGGGCCTGGGGGCCTGTCCATTTCAACCTTCTGTCTCTGGGGACACTGTCTGAGAGTCTAAGTGGAGATAGTTGCTCCGCTGGTGTCAGAGAGCCCCTCTTAGTCCAGGGTGGCCTATACTATTGATGGCCTCAGGGACCTTGGAGCTTTTCCCTAACCTGTAGGATTGTGGTCAATGGATTGGGCACACTTTCCTTGGAGAGGGCAGGCACAATCTTTCGCTGTTTGGTCCAGAGGCCCTAGCCTGGATGTTGTGTGGGTCCAGGCTGTGGGCACAGAAGTCTGAATACACAAACTCAGCTTATGAGTGGCGCCTAGGGTATGGCCGGCCGGATGTACAGCCCGAGAGGGAGCTCCTGGGCCTCTGAAACAAGGGCGAGTGGGAGGCGTTCCTTCAGGCTTTTGTCTCTGGATGTTGTGTCCGGGATAGCCGTGGATTGGAGCGGTGGCCTCAGGTACTGTGGACGAGCATTCCTCTCTGGGGATTTGTCCCAGCTCCCAAGAGTTTGGGGTCATTTTGTGGGAAGGGTGGAGTCGTGTTGTCTGGCTCATGGGTCTCTCCAAGAAAGGGATTCCAGAGCAGAGCTCCAGGTACGGGCGGGGCGACTGGAAAATTCAAACCGTGGTGAGGATTGGGTGCATAGGGGCTTGGCAAGCCCCATATGTGGGCTCTTGGTCCAGGTCCTGACAGCCCTTTCTTTGACATGGGGCTCATGCTGAGGGTCACAGTGTGAATTTGTGCCCAAGCAGCACTCAAGTTTGGGCGTGGCATCAGGGGCCATGAAGGTTTCTCCCACCGTGAAGATGTGACTCCATGCCAAGAGCAACCTTGACAGCCATGGGGAAGGAGGAGTTCTGTTTTGTGCTTGCTATACCCAGCTGTGTGGATAATTGATATAATGTCTAGGTTCAGATATCTGAAAACCAAGGTTAGGATGAGGTGACGGCATAAGACCATGGCGTGTCCGAAGTGCTGGGTGTGTGGCCAGCTGTCTCCTTGTCTGTCTGGACGTCTGGCTTCAGGCTGTGTCAGGCAGAGCATGAGTGCCCAGAGCAGCCTATCCAGTTCGGGTACCGTCGAGGCCCGAGCAGGTTGATCCTCATCTGGGTTTTCTGGAGAGCCCCACAGGGAAACGTTTTTCATCCGTTGGGCAGACACTGGGCTGGGTTTTGGTTCTGGAGTTCCTAGTCCGGAGGGCTTGTTTGCCAGGAGTGTGAGGAAGGAAGACTGAAAACACAAGCTAGCGTGAGGTTTGAGACCGAGGGCACGGCAGGCCCACTCTGCAGAGGCTGAATCGAGATCTCCTGCACTGAGGTCATGTCAACTATGAGACGTGCCTCAGGCTAGAGTTCTTGTCCAGCATGGCCTCTTCCTGAAGGGTGTGGGGGCTTCATGAGGCCAGAAAGTTTTGGCTACGATGGGATTTGTGAACTGCTCCAAAACTGAAGGTTACCTTCTGCACGACAGTCGAGTCCTATTGGATGGTTCCAAGAGGCCCCATATGGAAAGACTCGAGAGCAGGTGTCTAAGCATGGATGCCTGGGAACGCCACCTCATATTCCCACTCTTTAGTCAGGACAAGGCAGGCTCAATCTGCGGGCTCCTGGGTGAGCTACCCAGAGGGGAGAGTTGAAATGGACTCTCCTGAAGATGAGTCCTCCTCTGGCTTGGTGGCCTGGGAGAGCTTGGAATGTGGAGGTGGCTCAGGGACTCTGCAGGATTCTGCAACATGAGGTGTTTGACACGGCTCCAACAAGGAAACTTCCCATGTGGAGACGAGAGGAGTTCTGTTTCGTGCCTCAGGAAAGCCCCATACCCTGTTCTTCGAACCAAAGCCTCTGAGGAGTGACACCTGGAAACCAAAGCAAGAGTTGAGACTACGGCCTAAAGGCCTGTCCGGCTCAACCTTCTATCTCTGTTGACATCTGTGTGCATGCATTCATGGATGTAGCTGCTCAGCTTGTGTCCGAATGCCCCTGTGAGTCCAGTGAGGCTCCCAGTAGTGGGATGTCTTCGGAGGCCTTGAGGTTTCTCATATTCTGGAGGTGTGTGGCCAAAGGAATGGACACAGTTTCCCAGGAGAGAGCAGGCACGGTCCTGTGGTATGGCTCCAGAGGTACCAGCCTAGAGGCTGTGTTTGCCAGGGCTGTGGGGACAGATGTCTGAAAAAGCAAACTTGGCTCAGCTAGGGGCCAATGTAATGGCAGGCCTGATCTCTAGTCCGTGAGGGGAGATCCTCTGGAAATCAAAGTAGGGCAAGTGGGAGGCAGTCACTCAGGATTTTGTCTCTGGGTGTTGCGTTTACAGTGTCCGGTCAGGGTAGGGGTTGTCTCAGAGGCCGAGGAAGAGCCTTCCTCTCGGGAAATTGTCCAAGCTCCAAGTGATTGTGTTCATTCTGTGGGAATGAAGAGTACTGTTTTCTGCCACAGGGGACCCCCCAGGAGAGGGACTCTAGAGCACAGCAGTGGGTTCCCTCAACTGGAATACACACCATCTAGTTAGTCCTGGGTGCCTATGGGCATGGCAAGCCACATATGCGGGCTCTTGTTCCAGTCACTGAGAGGCGTTACTTGAATAAGGTACTCACGCTGAGGGTCACAATGTGTGTTTGTGCCCAAGGCGGCTCTCAAGCTTGGGCGTGGCCTCATGGGCCATGCCGTTTTCTCCTACACTGAAGGATTGACTCACTGCCAGCAGCAAGGTTTCTTGCCATGGGGAAGGAGGGGTTCTGACTTGTGCATCAGGTTCCCCCCTGTGCAGGGATTGGAGATAAGGTCTAGGTTCCGATGACTGAAAACCCAGGTTGGGAATGGATGGTGGCCTAAGGCAGTGGCGGGTCCAATGTGCTGGGTGTGCAGCCAGCTGTGTCGGTGTCTGTTGGAAAGTCTGGGCTCAGGCTATTTGCGACAGAGCATCACTGTTTAAGGTAGCCTATGCAATTGGGGTGTTGCTGAGGGCCAAGCAGTTTGATCCTCATTTGGGGTTTCTGGGCAGCGCCATAGACAAGGTTTTTCTCCTGGGAGGTAGGCACAGTGCTTCATTGTGGCCCCAGAATTCCGAGTAGGGAGGGTTTGTGGGCCAGGAGTGTGAGGACGGAAGTCTGAAAACACAAGCTAGTGTGAGGATTGGAGCCAAGGGCAGAGCAGGCCCACTCTGCAGAGGCTGAATCAAAATCTCCTGCATCTGAAGTCAGGCTGAGGATCAGACGTTGGCTGAGGCTGGAGTATGTGTCCATGATGGCACCTTCATGAAGTGGGGGCCTCATGAGGCCAAGGAAGTTTTCCCACGCTGAGTTTGGAGGTTGCCCCAAACCACAAGGTTTCCTTCTGCGGGACATTCGAGTCCTGTTGCATGGCTCCAGGACATACCATACAGAAGGACTGGAGAGCAGGGATCGAAGGATGGATCCCTGTACAGCATGCCTCACATTCCCATTGGCTATTAGCGACAAGATATTTTTGATCTGCTGCCTCTGGAACACGCGACCCAGGGGGCTGAGTTGAAATGGCCTCTCCTGACGATGCGTCATAATGTGCGTTTGGGTCCATGGAGACCTTGGAATGTGCTGGAAGTTCAGTGGCCCTGCGGAACTCTCCTACCTGAAGTGTTTGATACATCCCAGTAAGAATGCTGCCCATGTGGAGATGAGAGAGGTTTGGTTTGGTGCCTCAGAAAAGCCCCATGTGCTGGTCTACGAAAACAGTCCTCTGAGAACGGAAACATGGAAACCAAAGCTAAGGTTCAGATTAGGGCCTGGGGGCCTGTCCATTTCAACCTTCTGTCTCTGGGGACACTGTCTGAGAGTCTAAGTGGAGATAGTTGCTCCGCTGGTGTCAGAGAGCCCCTCTTAGTCCAGGGTGGCCTATACTATTGATGGCCTCAGGGTCCTTCGAGCTTTTCCCTAACCTGTAGGGTTGTGGTCAATGGATTGGGCACACTTTCCTTGGAGAGGGCAGGCACAATCTTTTGCTGTTTGGTCCAGAGGCCCTAGCCTCGATGATGTGTGGGTCCAGGCTGTGGGCACAGAAGTCTGAATACACAAACTCAGCTTATGAGTGGCGCCTAGGGTATGGCCGGCCGGATGTACAGCCCGAGAGGGAGCTCCTGGGCCTCTGAATCAAGGGCGAGTGGGAGGCGTTCCTTCAGGCTTTTGTCTCTGGATGTTGTGTCCGGGATAGCCGTGGATTGGAGCAGTCGCCTCAGGTACTGTGGACGAGTATCCCTCTCTGGGGATTTGTCCCAGCTCCCAAGAGTTTGGGGTCATTTTGTGGGAAGGGTGGAGTCGTGTTGTCTGGCTCATGGGTCTCTCCAAGAAAGGGATTCCAGAGCAGAGCTCCAGGTACGGGCGGGGCGACTGGAAAATTCAAACCGTGGTGAGGATTGGGTGCATAGGGGCTTGGCAAGCCCCATATGTGGGCTCTTGGTCCAGGCCCTGACAGCCCTTTCTTTGACATGGGGCTCATGCTGAGGGTCACAGTGTGAATTTGTGCCCAAGCAGCACTCAAGTTTGGGCGTGGCATCAGGGGCCATGAAGGTTTCTCCCACCCTGAAGGTGTGACTCCATGCCAAGAGCAAGCTTGACAGCCATGGGGAAGGAGGAGTTCTCTTTTGTGCTTGCTATACCCAGATGTGTGGAGAATTGATATAATGTCTAGGTTCAGATATCTGAAAACCAAGGTTAGGATGAGGTGACGGCATAAGACCATGGCGTGTCCGAAGTGCTGGGTGTGCGGCCAGCTGTCTCCTTGTCTGTCTGGACGTCTGGCTTCAGGCTGTGTCAGGCAGAGCATGAGTGCCCAGAGCAGCCTATCCAGTTCGGGTACCGTCGAGGCCCGAGCAGGTTGATCCTCATCTGGGTTTTCTGGAGAGCCCCACAGGGAAACGTTTTTCTTCCGTTGGGCAGACACTGGGCTGGGTTTTGGTTCTGGTGTTCCTAGTCCGGAGGGCTTGTTTGCCAGGAGTGTGAGGAAGGAAGTCTGAAAACACAAGCTAGCGTGAGGTTTGGGACCGAGGGCACGGCAGGCCCACTCTGCAGAGGCTGAATCGAGATCTCCTGCACTGAGGTCATGTCAACTATGAGACGTGCCTCAGGCTAGAGTTTTTGTCCAGCATGGCCTCTTCCTGAAGGGTGTGGGGGCTTCATGAGGCCAGAAATTTTGCCTACGATGGGATTTGTGAACTGCTCCAAAACTGAAGGTTACCTTCTGCACGACAGTCGAGTCCTATTGGATGTTTCCAAGAGGCCCCATATGGAAAGACTCGAGAGCAGGTGTCTAAGCATGGATGCCTGGGAACGCCACCTCATATTCCCACTCTTTAGTCAGGACAAGGCAGGCTCAATCTGCGGGCTCCTGGGTGAGCTACCCAGAGGGGAGAGTTGAAATGGACTCTCCTGAAGATGAGTCCTATTGTGGCTTGGTGGCCTGGGAGACCTTGGAATGTGAAGGTGGCTTAGGGACTCTGCAGGATTCTCCAACATGAGGTGTTTGACACGGCTCCAACAAGGAAACTTCCCATGTGTGGACAAGAGGAGTTCTGTTCCGTGCCTCAGGAAAGCCCCATACCCTGTTCTTCGAACCAAAGCCTCTGAGGAGTGACACCTGGAAACCAAAGCAAGAGTTGAGACTACGGCCTAAAGGCCTGTCCGGCTAAACCTTCTATCTCTGTTGACATCTGTGTGCATGCCTTCATGGATGTAGCTGCTCAGCTTGTGTCCGAATGCCCCTGTGAGTCCAGTGAGGCTCCCAGTAGTGGGATGTCCTCGGAGGCCTTGAGGTTTCTCATATTCTGGAGGTGTGTGGCCAAAGGAATGGACACAGTTTCCCAGGAGAGAGCAGGCATGGTCCTGTGGTATGGCTCCAGAGGACCCAGCCTAGAGGCTGTGTTTGCCAGGGCTGTGGGGACAGATGTCTGAAAAGGCAAACTTGGCTCAGCTGGGGCCAATGTAATGGCAGGCCTGAACTATAGTCCGTGAGGGGAGATCCTCTGGAAATCAAAGTAGGGCAAGTGGGAGGCAGTCACTCAGGATTTTGTCTCTGGGTGTTGCGTTTACAGTGTCCGGTCAGGGGAGGGGTTGTCTCAGAGGCCGAGGAAGAGCCTTCCTCTCGGGGGATTGTCCAAGCTCCCAAGTGTTTGTGTTCATTCTGTGGGAATGAAGAGTACTGTTTTCTGCCACAGGGGACCCCCCAGGAGAGGGATTCTAGAGCACAGCAGTGGGTTCCCTCAACTGGAATACACACCATCTAGTTAGTCCTGGGTGCCTATGGGCACAGCAAGCCACATATGCGGGCTCTTGGTCCAGTCACTGAGAGGCGTTACCTGAATAAGGTACTCACGCTGAGGGTCACAATGTGTGTTTGTGCCCAAGGCGGCCCTCACGCTTGGGCGTGGCCTCATGGGTCATGCCGTTTTCTCCTACACTGAAGGTTTGACTCACTGCCAGCAGCAAGGTTTCTTGCCATGGGGAAGGAGGGGTTCTGACTTGTGCATCAGGTTCCCCCCTGTGCAGGGATTGGAGATAAGGTCTAGGTTCCGATGACTGAAAACCCAGGTTGGGAATGGATGGTGGCCTAAGGCAGTGGCGGGTCCAATGTGCTGGGTGTGCAGCCAGCTGTGTCGGTGTCTGTTGGAAGGTCAGGGCTCAGCCTATTTGCGACAGAGCATCACTGTTTAAGGTAGCCTATGCAATTGGGGTGTTGCCGAGGGCCAAGCAGTTTGATCCTCATTTGGGGTTTCTGGGCAGCGCCATAGACAATGTTTTTCTCCTGGGAGGCAGGCACAGTGCTTCATTGTGGCCCCAGAATTCCCAGTAGGGAGGATTTGTGGGCCAGGAGTGTGAGGACGGAAGTCTGAAAACACAAGCTAGTGTGAGGATTGGAGCCAAGGGCAGAGCAGGCCCACTCTGCAGAGGCTGAATCAAAATCTCCTGCATCTGAAGTCAGGCTGAGGATCAGACGTTGGCTGAGGCTGGAGTATGTGTCCATGATGGCACCTTCATGAAGTGGGGGCCTCATGAGGCCAAGGAAGTTTTCCCACGCTGAGTTTGGAGGTTGCCCCAAACCACAAGGTTTCCTTCTGCGGGACATTCGAGTCCTGTTGCATGGCTCCAGGACATACCATATGGAAGGACTGGAGAGCAGGGTTCGAAGGATGGATCCCTGTACAGCATGCCTCGCATTCCCATTGGCTTTTAGTGACAAGATATGTTTGATCTGCTGCCTCTGGAACACGAGACCCAGGGGGCTGAGTTGAAATGGCCTCTCCTGACGATGCGTCATAATGTGCGTTTGGATCCATGGAGACCTTGGAATGTGCTGGTTGTTCAGTAGCCCTGAGGAACTCTCCTACCTGAAGTGTTTGATACATCCCAGTAAGAATGCTGCCCATGTGGAGATGAGAGAGGTTTGGTTTGGTGCCTCAGAAAAGCCCCAGGTGCTGGTCTACGAAAACAGTCCTCTGAGAACGGAAACATGGAAACCAAAGCTAAGGTTCAGATTAGGGCCTGGGGGCCTGTCCATTTCAACCTTCTGTCTCTGGGGACACTGTCTCAGAGTCTAAGTGGAGATAGTTGCTCCGCTGGTGTCAGAGAGCCCCTCTTAGTCCAGGGTGGCCTATACTATTGATGGCCTCAGGGACCTTGGAGCTTTTCCCTAACCTGTAGGGTTGTGGTCAATGGATTGGGCACACTTTCCTTGGAGAGGGCAGGCACAATCTTTCGCTGTTTGGTCCAGAGGCCCTAGCCTGGATGTTGTGTGGGTCCAGGCTGTGGGCACAGAAGTCTGAATACACAAACTCAGCTTATGAGTGGCGCCTAGGGTATGGCAGGCCGGATGTACAGCCCGAGAGGGAGCTCCTGGGCCTCTGAAACAAGGGCGAGTGGGAGGCGTTCCTTCAGGCTTTTGTCTCTGGATGTTGTGTCCGGGATAGCCGTGGATTGGAGCGGTGGCCTCAGGTACTGTGGACGAGTATCCCTCTCTGGGGATTTGTCCCAGCTCCCAAGAGTTTGGGGTCATTTTGTGGGAAGGGTGGAGTCGTGTTGTCTGGCTCATGGGTCTCTCCAAGAAAGGGATTCCAGAGCAGAGCTCCAGGTACGGGCGGGGCGACTGGAAAATTCAAACCGTGGTGAGGATTGGGTGCATAGGGGCTTGGCAAGCCCCATATGTGGGCTCTTGGTCCAGGCCCTGACAGGCCTTTCTTTGACATGGGGCTCATGCTGAGGGTCACAGTGTGAATTTGTGCCCAAGCAGCACTCAAGTTTGGGCGTGGCATCAGGTGCCATGAAGGTTTCTCCCACCCTGAAGGTGTGACACCATGCCAAGAGCAAGCTTGACAGCCATGGGGAAGGAGGAGTTCTGTTTTGTGCTTGCTATACCCAGCTGTGTGGAGAATTGATATAATGTCTAGGTTCAGATATCTGAAAACCAAGGTTAGGATGAGGTGACGGCATAAGACCATGGCGTGTCCGAAGTGCTGGGTGTGCGGCCAGCTGTCTCCTTTTCTATCTGGACGTCTGGCTTCAGGCTGTATCAGGCAGAGCATGAGTGCCCAGAGCAGCCTATCCAGTTCGGGTGCCGTCAAGGCCCGAGCAGGTTGATCTTCATCTGGGTTTTCTGGAGAGCCCCACAGGGAAACGTTTTTCTTCCGTTGGGCAGACACTGGGCTGGGTTGTGGTTCTGGAGTTCCTAGTCCGGAGGGCTTGTTTGCCAGGAGTGTGAGGAAGGAAGTCTGAAAACACAAGCTAGCGTGAGGTTTGGGACCGAGGGCATGGCAGGCCCACTCTGCAGAGGCTGAATCGAGTTCTCCTGCACTGAGGTCATGTCAACTATGATACGTGCCTCAGGCTAGAGGTCTTGTCCAGCATGGCCTCTTCCTGAAGCTTGTGGGGGCTTCATGAGGCCAGAAAGTTTTGGCTACGATGGGATTTGTGAACTGCTCCAAAACTGAAGGTTACCTTCTGCACGACAGTCGAGTCCTATTGGATGGTTCCAAGAGGCCCCATATGGAAAGACTCGAGAGCAGGTGTCTAAGCATGGATGCCTGGGAACGCCACCACATATTCCCACTCTTTAGTCAGGACAAGGCAGGCTTAATCTGCGGGCTCCTGGGTGAGCTACCCAGAGGGGAGAGTTGAAATGGACTCTCCTGAAGATGAGTCCTACTTTGGCTTGGTGGCCTGGGAGACCTTGGAATGTGGAGGTGGCTCAGGGACTCTGCAGGATTCTCCAACATGAGGTGTTTGACACGGCTCCAACACGGCAACTTCCCATGTGGAGACGAGAGGAGTTCTGTTCCGTGCCTCAGGAAAGCCCCATACCCTGTTCTTCGAACCAAAGCCTCTGAGGAGTGACACCTGGAAACCAAAGCAAGAGTTGAGACTACGGCCTAAAGGCCTGTCCGGCTCAACCTTCTATCTCTGTTGACATCTGTGTGCATGCATTCATGGATGTAGCTGCTCAGCTTGTGTCCGAATGCCCCTGTGAGTCCAGTGAGGCTCCCAGTAGTGGGATGTCCTCGGAGGCCTTGAGGTTTCTCATATTCTGGAGGTGTGTGGCCAAAGGAATGGACACAGGTTCCCAGGAGAGAGCAGGCACGGTCCTGTGGTATGGCTCCCGAGGACCCAGCCTAGAGGCTGTGTTTGCCAGGGCTGTGGGGACAGATGTCTGAAAAAGCAAACTTGGCTCAGCTAGGGGCCAATGTAATGGCAGGCCTGATCTCTAGTCCGTGAGGGGAGATCCTCTGGAAATCAAAGTAGGGCAAGTGGGAGGCAGTCACTCAGGATTTTGTCTCTGGGTGTTGCGTTTACAGTGTCCGGTCAGGGTAGGGGTTGTCTCAGAGGCCGAGGAAGAGCCTTCCTCTCGGGGGATTGTCCAAGCTCCCAAGTGTTTGTGTTCATTCTTTGGGAATGAAGAGTACTGTTTTCTGCCACAGGGGACCCCCCAGGAGAGGGACTCTAGAGCACAGCAGTGGGTTCCCTCAAATGGAATACACACCATCTAGTTAGTCCTGGGTGCCTATGGGCATGGCAAGCCACATATGCAGGCACTTGGTCCAGTCACTGAGAGGAGTTACTTGAATAAGGTACTCAAGCTGAGGGTCACAATGTGTGTTTGTGCCCAAGGCGGCCCTCACGCTTGGGCGTGGCCTCATGGGCCATGCCGTTTTCTCCTACACTGAAGGTTTGACTCACTGCCAGCAGCAAGGTTTCTTGCCATGGGGAAGGAGGGGTTCTGACTTGTGCATCAGGTTCTCCCCTGTGCAGGGATTGGAGATAAGGTCTAGGTTCCGATGACTGAAAACCCAGGTTGGGAATGGATGGTGGCCTAAGGCAGTGGCGGGTCCAATGTGCTGGGTGTGCAGCCAGCTGTGTCGGTGTCTGTTGGAAGGTCTGGGCTCAGGCTATTTGCGACAGAGCATCACTGTTTAAGGTAGCCTATGCAATTGGGGTGTTGCCGAGGGCCAAGCAGTTTGATCCTCATTTGGGGTTTCTGGGCAGCGCCATAGACAATGTTTTTCTCTTGGGAGGCAGGCACAGTGCTTCATTGTGGCCCCAGAATTCCCAGTAGGGAGGATTTGTGGGCCAGGAGTGTGAGGACGGAAGTCTGAAAACACAAGCTAGTGTGAGGATTGCAGCCAAGGGCAGAGCAGGCCCACTCTGCAGAGACTGAATCAAAATCTCCTGCATCTGAAGTCAGGCTGAGGATCAGACGTTGGCTGAGGCTGGAGTATGTGTCCATGATGGCACCTTCATGAAGTGGGGGCCTCATGAGGCCAAGGAAGTTTTCCCACGCTGAGTTTGGAGGTTGCCCCAAACCACAAGGTTTCCTTCTGCGGGACATTCGAGTCCTGTTGCATGGCTCCAGGACATACCATATGGAAGGACTGGAGAGCAGGGTTCGAAGGATGGATCCCTGTACAGCATGCGTCGCATTCCCATTGGCTATTAGCGACAAGATATGTTTGATCTGCTGCCTCTGGAACACGCGACCCAGGGGGCTGAGTTGAAATGGCCTCTCCTGAGGATGCGTCATAATGTGCGTTTGGGTCCATGGAGACCTTGGAATGTGCTGGTTGTTCAGTGGCCCTGCGGAACTCTCCTACCTGAAGTGTTTGATACATCCCAGTAAGAAAGCTGCCTATGTGGAGATGAGAGAGGTTTGGTTTGGTGCCTCAGAAAAGCCCCATGTGCTGGTCTACGAAAACAGTCCTCTGAGAACGGAAACATGGAAACCAAAGCTAAGGCTCAGATTAGGGCCTGGGGGCCTGTGCATTTCAACCTTCTGTCTCTGGGACACTGTCTGAGAGTCTAAGTGGAGATAGTTGCTCCGCTGGTGTCAGAGAGCCCCTCTTAGTCCAGGGTGGCCTATACTATTGATGGCCTCAGGGACCGTGGAGCTTTTCCCTAACCTGTACGGTTGTGGTCAATGGATTGGGCACACTTTCCTTGGAGAGGGCCGGCACAATCTTTCGCTGTTTGGTCCAGAGGCCCTAGCCTGGATGTTGTGTGGGTCCAGGCTGTGGGCACAGAAGTCTGAATACACAAACTCAGCTTATGAGTGGCGCCTAGGGTATGGCAGGCCGGATGTACAGCCCGAGAGGGAGCTCCTGGGCCTCTGAAACAAGGGCGAGTGGGAGGCGTTCCTTCAGGCTTTTGTCTCTGGATGTTGTGTCCGGGATAGCCGTGGATTGGAGCAGTCGCCTCAGGTACTGTGGACGAGTATCCCTCTCTGGGGATTTGTCCCAGCTCCCAAGAGTTTGGGGTCATTTTGTGGGAAGGGTGGAGTCGTGTTGTCTGGCTCATGGGTCTCTCCAAGAAAGGGATTCCAGAGCAGAGCTCCAGGTACGGGCGGGGCGACTGGAAAATTCAAACCGTGGTGAGGATTGGGTGCATAGGGGCTTGGCAAGCCCCATATGTGGGCTCTTGGTCCAGGCCCTGACAGGCCTTTCTTTGACATGGGGCTCATGCTGAGGGTCACAGTGTGAATTTGTGCCCAAGCAGCACTCAAGTTTGGGCGTGGCATCAGGGGCCATGAAGGTTTCTCCCACCCTGAAGGTGTGACTCCATGCCAAGAGCAAGCTTGACAGCCATGGGGAAGGAGGAGTTCTGCTTTGTGCTTGCTATACCCAGCTGTGTGGAGAATTGATATAATGTCTAGGTTCAGATATCTGAAAACCAAGGTTAGGATGAGGTGACGGCATAAGACCATGGCGTGTCCGAAGTGCTGGGTGTGCGGCCAGCTGTCTCCTTGTCTGTCTGGACGTCTGGCTTCAGGCTGTGTCAGGCAGAGCATGAGTGCCCAGAGCAGCCTATCCAGTTCGGGTACCGTCGAGGCCCGAGCAGGTTGATCCTCATCTGGGTTTTCTGGAGAGCCCCACAGGGAAACGTTTTTCTTCCGTTGGGCAGACACTGGGCTGGGTCGTGGTTCTGGAGTTCCTAGTCCGGAGGGCTTGTTTGCCAGGAGTGTGAGGAAGGAAGTCTGAAAACACAAGCTAGCGTGAGGTTTGGGACCGAGGGCACGGCAGGCCCACTCTGCAGAGGCTGAATCGAGATCTCCTGCACTGAGGTCATGTCAACTATAAGACGTGCCTCAGGCTAGAGGTCTTGTCCAGCATGGCCTCTTCCTGAAGGGTGTGGGGGCTTCATGAGGCCAGAAAGTTTTGGCTACGATGGGATTTGTGAACTGCTCCAAAACTGAAGGTTACCTTCTGCACGACAGTCGAGTCCTATTGGATGGTTCCAAGAGGCCCCATATGGAAAGACTCGAGAGCAGGTGTCTAAGCATGGATGCCTGGGAACGCCACCTCATATTCCCACTCTTTAGTCAGGACAAGGCAGGCTCAATCTGCGGGCTCCTGGGTGAGGTACCCAGAGGGGAGAGTTGAAATGGACTCTCCTGAAGATGAGTCCTACTGTGGCTTGGTGGCCTGGGAGACCTTGGAATGTGGAGGTGGCTCAGGGACTCTGCAGGATTCTCCAACATGAGGTGTTTGACACGGCTCCAACAAGGAAACTTCCCATGTGGAGACGAGAGGAGTTCTGTTTCGTGCCTCAGGAGAGCCCCATACCCTGTTCTTCGAACCAAAGCCTCTGAGGACTGACACCTGGAAACCAAAGCAAGAGTTGAGACTACGGCCTAAAGGCCTGTCCGGCTCAACCTTCTATCTCTGTTGACATCTGTGTGCATGCATTCATGGATGTAGCTGCTCAGCTTGTGTCCGAATGCCCCTGTGAGTCCAGTGAGGCTCCCAGTAGTGGGATATCCTCGGAGGCCTTGAGGTTTCTCATATTCTGGAGGTGTGTGGCCAAAGGAATGGACACAGTTTCCCAGGAGAGAGCAGGCACGGTCCTGTGGTATGGCTCCAGAGGACCCAGCCTAGAGGCTGTGTTTGCCAGGGCTGTGGGGACAGATGTCTGAAAAAGCAAACTTGGCTCAGCTAGGGGCCAATGTAATGGCAGGCCTGATCTCTAGTCCGTGAGGGGAGATCCTCTGGAAATCAAAGTAGGGCAAGTGGGAGGCAGTCACTCAGGATTTTGTCTCTGGGTGTTGCGTTTACAGTGTCCGGTCAGGGTAGGGGTTGTCTCAGAGGCCGAGGAAGAGCCTTCCTCTCGGGGGATTGTCCAAGCTCCCAATGTTTGTGTTCATTCTGTGGGAATGAAGAGTACTGTTTTCTGCCACAGGGGACCCTCCAGGAGAGGGACTCTAGAGCACAGCAGTGGGTTCCCTCAAATGGAATACACACCATCTAGTTAGTCTTGGGTTCCTATTGGCATGGAAAGCCACATATGCGGGCTCTTGGTCCAGTCACTGAGAGGCGTTACTTGAATAAGGTACTCACACTGAGGGTCACAATGTGTGTTTGTGCCCAAGGCGGCCCTCACGCTTGGGCGTGGCCTCATGGGCCATGCCGTTTTCTCCTACACTGAAGGTTTGACTCACTGCCAGCAGCAAGGTTTCTTGCCATGGGGAAGGAGGGGTTCTGACTTGTGCATCAGGTTCTCCCCTGTGCAGGGATTGGAGATAAGGTCTAGGTTCCGATGACTGAAAACCCAGGTTGGGAATGGATGGTGGCCTAAGGCAGTGGCGGGTCCAATGTGCTGGGTGTGCAGCCAGCTGTGTCGGTGTCTGTTGGAAGGTCTGGGCTCAGGCTATTTGCGACAGAGCATCACTGTTCAAGGTAGCCTATGCAATTGGGGTGTTGCCGAGGGCCAAGCAGTTTGATCCTCATTTGGGGTTTCTGGGCAGCGCCATAGACAATGTTTTTCTCCTGGGAGGCAGGCACAGTGCTTCATTGTGGCCCCAGAATTCCCAGTAGGGAGGGGTGGTGGGCCAGGAGTGTGAGGACGGAAGTCTGAAAACACAAGCTAGTGTGAGGATTGGATCCAAGGGCAGAGCAGGCCCACTCTGCAGAGGCTGAATCAAAATCTCCTGCATCTGAAGTCAGGCTGAGGATCAGACGTTGGCTGAGGCTGGAGTATGTGTCCATGATGGCACCTTCATGAAGTGGGGGCCTCATGAGGCCAAGGAAGTTTTCCCACGCTGAGTTTGGAGGTTGCCCCAAACCACAAGGTTTCCTTCTGCGGGACATTCGAGTCCTGTTGCATGGCTCCAGGACATACCATATGGAAGGACTGGAGAGCAGGGTTCGAAGGATGGATCCCTGTACAGCATGCCTCGCATTCCCATTGGCTATTAGCGACAAGATATGTTTGATCTGCTTCCTCTGGAACACGCGACCCAGGGGGCTGAGTTGAAATGGCCTCTCCTGACGATGCGTCATAATGTGCGTTTGGGTCCATGGAGACCTTGGAATGTGCTGGTTGTTCAGTGGCCCTGCGGAACTCTCCTACCTGAAGTGTTTGATACATCCCAGTAAGTAAGCTGCCCATGTGGAGATGAGAGAGGTTTGGTTTGGTGCCTCAGAAAAGCCCCATGTGCTGGTCTACGAAAACAGTCCTCTGAGAACGGAAACATGGAAACCAAAGCTAAGGCTCAGATTAGGGCCTGGGGGCCTGTGCATTTCAACCTTCTGTCTCTGGGGACACTGTCTGAGAGTCTAAGTGGAGATAGTTGCTCCGCTGGTGTCAGAGAGCCCCTCTTAGTCCAGGGTGGCCTATACTATTGATGGCCTCAGGGACCGTGGAGCTTTTCCCTAACCTGTACGGTTGTGGTCAATGGATTGGGCACACTTTCCTTGGAGAGGGCAGGCACAATCTTTCGCTGTTTGGTCCAGAGGCCCTAGCCTGGATGTTGTGTGGGTCCAGGCTGTGGGCACAGAAGTCTGAATACACAAACTCAGCTTATGAGTGGCGCCTAGGGTATGGCAGGCCGGATGTACAGCCCGAGAGGGAGCTCCTGGGCCTCTGAAACAAGGGCGAGTGGGAGGCGTTCCTTCAGGCTTTTGTCTCTGGATGTTGTGTCCGGGATAGCCGTGGATTGGAGCGGTGGCCTCAGGTACTGTGGACGAGTATCCCTCTCTGGGGATTTGTCCCAGCTCCCAAGAGTTTGGGGTCATTTTGTGGGAAGGGTGGAGTCGTGTTGTCTGGCTCATGGGTCTCTCCAAGAAAGGGATTCCAGAGCAGAGCTCCAGGTACGGGCGGGGCGACTGGAAAATTCAAACCGTGGTGAGGATTGGGTGCATAGGGGCTTGGCAAGCCCCATATATGGGCTCTTGGTTCAGGTCCTGACAGGCCTTTCTTTGACATGGGGCTCATGCTGAGGGTCACAGTGTGAATTTGTGCCCAAGCAGCACTCAAGTTTGGGCGTGGCATCAGGGGTCATGAAGGTTTCTCCCACCCTGAAGGTGTGACTCCATGCCAAGAGCAAGCTTGACAGCCATGGGGAAGGAGGAGTTCTGCTTTGTGCTTGCTATACCCAGCTGTGTGGAGAATTGATATAATGTCTAGGTTCAGATATCTGAAAACCAAGGTTAGGATGAGGTGACGGCATAAGACCATGGCGTGTCCGAAGTGCTGGGTGTGCGGCCAGCTGTCTCCTTGTCTGTCTGGAAGTCTGGCTTGAGGCTGTGTCAGGCAGAGCATGAGTGCCCAGAGCAGCCTATCCAGTTCGGGTACCGTCGAGGCCCGAGCAGGTTGATCCTCATCTGGGTTTTCTGGAGAGCCCCACAGGGAAACGTTTTTCTTCCGTTGGGCTGACACTGGGCTGGGTTTTGATTCTGGAGTTCCTAGTCCGGAGGGCTTGTTTGCCAGGAGTGTGAGGAAGGAAGTCTGAAAACACAAGCTGCGTGAGGTTTGGGAAAGAGGGCATGTCAGGCCCACTCTGCAGAGGCTGAATCGAGATCTCCTGCACTGAGGTCATGTCAACTATGAGACGTGCCTCAGGCTAGAGTTCTTGTCCAGCATGGCCTCTTCCTGAAGGGTGTGGGGGCTTCATGAGGCCAGAAAGTTTTGGCTATGATGGGATTTGTGAACTGCTCCAAAACTGAAGGTTAACTTCTGCACGACAGTCGAGTCCTATTGGATGGTTCCAAGAGGCCCCATATGGAAAGACTCGAGAGCAGGTGTCTAAGCATGGATGCCTGGGAACGCCACCTCATATTCCCACTCTTTAGTCAGGACAAGGCAGGCTCAATCTGCGGGCTCCTGGGTGAGCTACCCAGAGGGGAGAGTTGAAATGGACTCTCCTGAAGATGAGTCCTACTGTGGCTTGGTGGCCTGGGAGACCTTGGAATGTGGAGGTGGCTCAGGGACTCTGCAGGATTCTGCAACATGAGGTGTTTGACACGGCTCCAACAAGGCAACTTCCCATGTGGAGACGAGAGGAGTTCTGTTCCGTACCTCAGGAAAGCCCCATACCCTGTTCTTCGAACCAAAGCCTCTGAGGAGTGACACCTGGAAACCAAAGCAAGAGTTGAGACTACGGCCTAAAGGCCTGTCCGGCTCAACCTTCTATCTCTGTTGACATCTGTGTGCATGCATTCATGGATGTAGCTGCTCAGCTTGTGTCCTAATGCCCCTATGAGTCCAGTGAGGCTCCCAGTAGTGGGATGTCCTCGGAGGCCTTGAGGTTTCTCATATTCTGGAGGTGTGTGGCCAAAGGAATGGACACAGTTTCCCAGGAGAGAGCAGGCACGGTCCTGTGGTATGGCTCCAGAGGACCCAGCCTAGAGGCTGTGTTTGCCAGGGCTGTGGGGACAGATGTCTGAAAAAGCAAACTTGGCTCAGCTAGGGGCCAATGTAATGGCAGGCCTGATCTCTAGTCCGTGAGGGGAGATCCTCTGGAAATCAAAGTAGGGCAAGTGGGAGGCAGTCACTCAGGATTTTGTCTCTGGGTGTTGCGTTTACAGTGTCCGGTCAGGGTAGGGGTTGTCTCAGAGGCCGAGGAAGTGCCTTCCTCTCGGGGGATTGTCCAAGCTCCCAATGTTTGTGTTCATTCTGTGGGAATGAAGAGTACTGTTTTCTGCCACAGGGGACCCCCCAGGAGAGGGACTCTAGAGCACAGCAGTGGGTTCCCTCAACAGGAATACACACCATCTAGTTAGTCCTGGGTGCCTATGGGCATGGCAAGCCACATATGCGGGCTCTTGGTCCAGTCACTGAGAGGCGTTACTTGAATAAGGTACTCACGCTGAGGGTCACAATGTGTGTTTGTGCCCAAGGCGGCCCTCACGCTTGGGCGTGGCCTCATGGGCCATGCCGTTTTCTCCTACACTGAAGGTTTGACCCACTGCCAGCAGCAAGGTTTCTTGCCATGGGGAAGGAGGGGTTCTGACTTGGGCATCAGGTTCCCCCCTGTGCAGGGATTGGAGATAAGGTCTAGGTTCCGATGACTGAAAACCCAGGTTGGGAATGGATGGTGGCCTAAGGCAGTGGCGGGTCCAATGTGCTGGGTGTGCAGTCAGCTGTGTCGGTGTCTGTTTGAAGGTCTGGGCTCAGGCTATTTGCGACAGAGCATCACTGTTTAAGGTAGCCTATGCAATTGGGGTGTTGCCGAGGGCCAAGCAGATTGATCCTCATTTGGGGTCTCTGGGCAGCGCCATAGACAATGTTTTTCTCCTGGGAGACAGGCACAGTGCTTCATTGTGGCCCCAGAATTCCCAGTAGGGAGCGTTTGTGGGCCAGGTGTGTGAGGACGGAAGTCTGAAAACACAAGCTAGTGTGAGGATTGGAGCCAAGGGCCGAGCAGGCCCACTCTGCAGAGGCTGAATAAAAATCTCCTGCATCTGAAGTCAGGCTGAGGATCAGACGTTGGCTGAGGCTGGAGTATGTGTCCATGATGGCACCTTCATGAAGTGGGGGCCTCATGAGGCCAAGGAAGTTTTCCCACGCTGAGTTTGGAGGTTGCCCCAAACCACAAGGTTTCCTTCTGCGGGACATTCGAGTCCTGTTGCATGGCTCCAGGACATACCATATGGAAGGACTGGAGAGCAGGGTTCGAAGGATGGATCCCTGTACAGCATGTCTCGCATTCGCATTGGCTATTAGCGACAAGATATGTTTGATCTGCTGCCTCTGGAACACGCGACCCAGGGGGCTGAGTTGAAATGGCCTCTCCTGACGATGCGTCATAATGTGCGTTTGGGTCCATGGAGACCTTGAAATGTGCTGGTTGTTCGGTGGCCCTGCGGAACTCTCCTACCTGAAGTGTTTGATACATCCCAGTAAGAAAGCTTCCCATGTGGAGATGAGAGATGTTTGGTTTGGTGCCTCAGAAAAGCCCCATGTGCTGGTCTAGGAAAACAGCCCTTTGAGAACGGAAACATGGAAACCAAAGCTAAGGTTCATATTAGGGCCTGGGGGCCTGTCCATTTCAACATTCTGTCTCTGGGGACACTGTCTGAGAGTCTAAGTGGAGATAGTTGCTCCGCTGGTGTCAGAGAGCCCCTCTTAGTCCAGGGTGGCCTATACTATTGATGGCCTCAGGGACCTTGGAGCTTTTCCCTAACCTGTAGCGTTGTGGTCAATGGATTGGGCACACTTTCCTTGGAGAGGGCAGGCACAATCTTTCGCTGTTTGGTCCAGAGGCCCTAGCCTGGATGTTGTATGGGTCCAGGCTGTGGGCACAGAAGTCTGAATACACAAACTCAGCTTATGAGTGGCGCCTAGGGTATGGCAGGCCGGATGTACAGCCCGAGAGGGAGCTCCTGGGCCTCTGAAACAAGGGCGAGTGGGAGGCGTTCCTTCAGGCTTTTGTCTCTGGATGTTGTGTCCGAGATAGCCGTGGATTGGAGCAGTGGCCTCAGGTACTGTGGACGAGTATCCCTCTCTGGGGATTTGTCCCAGCTCCCAAGAGTTTGGGGTCATTTTGTGGGAAGGGTGGAGTCGTGTTGTCTGGCTCATGGGTCTCTACAAGAAAGGGATTCCAGAGCAGAGCTCCAGGTACGGGCGGGGCGACTGGAAAATTCAAACCGTGGTGAGGATTGGGTGCATAGGGGCTTGGCAAGCCCCATATGTGGGCTCTTGGTCCAGGCCCTGACAGGCCTTTCTTTGACATGGGGCTCATGCTGAGGGTCACAGTGTGAATTTGTGCCCAAGCAGCACTCAAGTTTGGGCGTGGCATCAGGTGCCATGAAGGTTTCTCCCACCCTGAAGGTGTGACTCCATGCCAAGAGCAAGCTTGACAGCCATGGGGAAGGAGGAGTTCTGCTTTGTGCTTGCTATACCCAGCTGTGTGGAGAATTGATATAATGTCTAGGTTCAGATATCTGAAAACCAAGGTTAGGATGAGGTGACGGCATAAGACCATGGCGTGTCCGAAGTGCTGGGTGTGCGGCCAGCTGTCTCCTTGTCTGTCTGGACGTCTGGCTTCAGGCTGTGTCAGGCAGAGCATGAGTGCCCAGAGCAGCCTATCCAGTTCGGGTACCGTCGAGGCCCGAGCAGGTTGATCCTCATCTGGGTTTTCTGGAGAGCCCCACAGGGAAACGTTTTTCTTCCGTTGGGCAGACACTGGGCTGGGTTTTGGTTCTGGAGTTCCTAGTCCGGAGGGCTTGTTTGCCAGGAGTGTGAGGAAGGAAGTCTGAAAACACAAGCTAGCATGAGGTTTGGGACCGAGGGCACGGCAGGCCCACTCTGCAGAGGCTGAATCGAGATCTCCTGCACTGAGGTCATGTCAACTATGAGACGTGCCTCAGGCTAGAGGTCTTGTCCAGCTAGGCCTCTTCCTGAAGGGTGTGGGGGCTTCATGAGGCCAGAAAGTTTTGGCTACGATGGGATTTGTGAACTGCTCCAAAACTGAAGGTTACCTTCTGCACGACAGTCGAGTCCTATTGGATGGTTCCAAGAGGCCCCATATGGAAAGACTCGAGAGCAGGTGTCTAAGCATGGATGCCTGGGAACGCCACCTCATATTCCCACTCTTTAGTCAGGACAAGGCAGGCTCAATCTGCGGGCTCCTGGGTGAGGTACCCAGAGGGGAGAGTTGAAATGGTCTCTCCTGAAATGAGTCCTACTGAGGCTTGGTGGCCTGGGAGACCTTGGAATGTGGAGGTGGCTCAGGGACTCTGCTGGATTCTCCAACATGAGGTGTTTGACACGGCTCCAACAAGGCAAATTCCCATGTGGAGACGAGAGGAGTTCTGTTTCGTGCCTCAGGAGAGCCCCATACCCTGTTCTTCGAACCAAAGCCTCTGAGGACTGACACCTGGAAACCAAAGCAAGAGTTGAGACTACGGCCTAAAGGCCTGTCCGGCTCAACCTTCTATCTCTGTTGACATCTGTGTGCATGCATTCATGGATGTAGCTGCTCAGCTTGTGTCCGAATGCCCCTGTGAGTCCAGTGAGGCTCCCAGTAGTGGGATATCCTCGGAGGCCTTGAGGTTTCTCACATTCTGGAGGTGTGTGGCCAAAGGAATGGACACAGTTTCCCAGGAGAGAGCAGGCACGGTCCTGTGGTAAGGCTCCAGAGGACCCAGCCTAGAGGCTGTGTTTGCCAGGGCTGTGGGGACAGATGTCTGAAAAAGCAAACTTGGCTCAGCTAGGGGCCAATGTAATGGCAGGCCTGATCTCTAGTCCGTGAGGGGAGATCCTCTGGAAATCAAAGTAGGGCAAGTGGGAGGCAGTCACTCAGGATTTTGTCTCTGGGTGTTGCGTTTACAGTGTCCGGTCAGGGTAGGGGTTGTCTCAGAGGCCGAGGAAGAGCCTTCCTCTCGGGGGATTGTCCAAGCTCCCAATGTTTGTGTTCATTCTGTGGGAATGAAGAGTACTGTTTTCTGCCACAGGGGACCCTCCAGGAGAGGGACTCTTGAGCACAGCAGTGGGTTCCCTCAAATGGAATACACACCATCTAGTTAGTCTTGGGTGCCTATTGGCATGGAAAGCCACATATGCGGGCTCTTGGTCCAGTCACTGAGAGGCGTTACTTGAATAAGGTACTCAAGCTGAGGGTCACAATGTGTGTTTGTGCCCAAGGCGGCCCTCACGCTTGGGCGTGGCATCATGGGCCATGCCGTTTTCTCCTACACTGAAGGTTTGACCCACTGCCAGCAGCAAGGTTTCTTGCCATGGGGAAGGAGGGGTTCTGACTTGTGCATCAGGTTCTCCCCTGTGCAGGGATTGGAGATAAGGTCCAGGTTCCGATGACTGAAAACCCAGGTTGGGAATGGATGGTGGCCTAAGGCAGTGGCGGGTCCAATGTGCTGGGTGTGCAGCCAGCTGTGTCGGTGTCTGTTGGAAGGTCTGGGCTCAGGCTATTTGCGACAGAGCATCACTGTTTAAGGTAGCCTATGCAATTGGGGTGTTGCCGAGGGCCAAGCAGTTTGATCCTCATTCGGGGTTTCTGGGCAGCGCCATAGACAATGTTTTTCTCCTGGGAGGCAGGCACAGTGCTTCATTGTGGCCCCAGAATTCCCAGTAGGGAGGGTTGGTGGGCCAGGAGTGTGAGGACGGAAGTCTGAAAACACAAGCTAGTGTGAGGATTGGAGCCAAGGGCAGAGCAGGCCCACTCTGCAGAGGCTGAATCAAAATCTCCTGCATCTGAAGTCAGGCTGAGGATCAGACGTTGGCTGAGGCTGGAGTATGTGTCCATGATGGCACCTTCATGAAGTGGGGGCCTCATGAGGCCAAGGAAGTTTTCCCACGCTGAGTTTGGAGGTTGCCCCAAACCACAAGGTTTCCTTCTGCGGGACATTCGAGTCCTGTTGCATGGCTCCAGGACATACCATATGGAAGGACTGGAGAGCAGGGTTCGAAGGATGGATCCCTGTACAGCATGCCTCGCATTCCCATTGGCTATTAGCGACAAGATATGTTTGATCTGCTGCCTCTGGAACACGCGACCCAGGGGGCTGAGTTGAAATGGCCTCTCCTGAGGATGCGTCATAATGTGCGTTTGGGTCCATGGAGACCTTGGAATGTGCTGGTTGTTCAGTGGCCCTGCGGAACTCTCCTACCTGAAGTGTTTGATACATCCCAGTAAGAAAGCTGCCCATGTGGAGATGAGAGAGGTTTGGTTTGGTGCCTCAGAAAAGCCCCATGTGCTGGTCTACGAAAACAGTCCTCTGAGAACGGAAACATGGAAACCAAAGCTAAGGTTCAGATTAGGACCTGGGGGCCTGTGCATTTCAACCTTCTGTCTCTGGGGACACTGTCTGAGAGTCTAAGTGGAGATAGTTGCTCCGCTGGTGTCAGAGAGCCCCTCTTAGTCCAGGGTGGCCTATACTATTGATGGCCTCAGGGACCGTGGAGCTTTTCCCTAACCTGTACGGTTGTGGTCAATGGATTGGGCACACTTTCCTTGGAGAGGGCAGGCACAATCTTTCGCTGTTTGGACCAGAGGCCCTAGCCTGGATGTTGTGTGGGTCCAGGCTGTGGGCACAGAAGTCTGAATACACAAACTCAGCTTATGAGTGGCGCCTAGGGTATGGCAGGCCGGATGTACAGCCCGAGAGGGAGCTCCTGGGCCTCTGAAACAAGGGCGAGTGGGAGGCGTTCCTTCAGGCTTTTGTCTCTGGATGTTGTGTCCGGGATAGCCGTGGATTGGAGCGGTGGCCTCAGGTACTGTGGACGAGTATCCCTCTCTGGGGATTTGTCCCAGCTCCCAAGAGTTTGGGGTCATTTTGTGGGAAGGGTGGAGTCGTGTTGTCTGGCTCATGGGTCTCTCCAAGAAAGGGATTCCAGAGCACAGCTCCAGGTACGGGCGGGGCGACTGGAAAATTCAAACCGTGGTGAGGATTGGGTACATAGGGGCTTGGCAAGCCCCATATGTGGGCTCTTGGTCCAGGCCCTGACAGGCCTTTCTTTGACATGGGGCTCATGCTGAGGGTCACAGTGTGAATTTGTGCCCAAGCAGCACTCAAGTTTGGGCGTGGCATCAGGGGCCATGAAGGTTTCTCCCACCCTGAAGGTGTGACTCCATGCCAAGAGCAAGCTTGACAGCCATGGGGAAGGAGGAGTTCTGCTTTGTTCTTGCTATACCCAGCTGTGTGGAGAATTGATATAATGTCTAGGTTCAGATATCTGAAAACCAAGTTTAGGATGAGGTGACGGCATAAGACCATGGCGTGTCCGAAGTGCTGGGTGTGCGGCCAGCTGTCTCCTTGTCTGTCTGGACGTCTGGCTTCAGGCTGTGTCAGGCAGAGCATGAGTGCCCAGAGCAGCCTATCCAGTTCGGGTACCGTCGAGGCCCGAGCAGGTTGATCCTCATCTGGGATTTCTGGAGAGCCCCACAGGGAAACGTTTTTCTTCCGTTGGGCTGACACTGGGCTAGGTTTTGATTCTGGAGTTCCTAGTCCGGAGGGCTTGTTTGCCAGGAGTGTGAGGAAGGAAGTCTGAAAACACAAGCTGCGTGAGGTTTGGGATAGAGGGCACGTCAGGCCCACTCTGCAGAGGGTGAATCGAGATCTCCTGCACTGAGGTCATGTCAACTATGAGACGTGCCTCAGGCTAGAGTTCTTGTCCAGCATGGCCTCTTCCTGAGGGTGTGGGGGCTTCATGAGGCCAGAAAGTTTTGGCTACGATGGGATTTGTGAACTGCTCCAAAACTGAAGGTTACCTTCTGCACGACAGTCGAGTCCTATTGGATGGTTCCAAGAGGCCCCATATGGAAAGACTCGAGAGCAGGTGTCTAAGCATGGATGCCTGGGAACGCCACCTCATATTCCCACTCTTTAGTCAGGACAAGGCAGGCTCAATCTGCGGGCTCCTGGGTGAGCTACCCAGAGGGGAGAGTTGAAATGGACTCTCCTGAAGATGAGTCTTACTGTGGCTTGGTGGCCTGGGAAACCTTGGAATGTGGAGGAGGCTCAGGGACTCTGCAGGATTCTCCAACATGAGGTGTTTGACACGGCTCCAACAAGGCAACTTCCCATGTGGAGACGAGAGGAGTTCTGTTCCGTACCTCAGGAAAGCCCCATACCCTGTTCTTCGAACCAAAGCCTCTGAGGAGTGACACCTGGAAACCAAAGCAAGAGTTGAGACTACGGCCTAAAGGCCTGTCCGGCTCAACCTTCTATCTCTGTTGACATCTGTGTGCATGCATTCATGGATGTAGCTGCTCAGCTTGTGTCCGAATGCCCCTCTGAGTCCAGTGTGGCTCCCAGTAGTGGGATGTCCTCGGAGGCCTTGAGGTTTCTCATATTCTGGAGGTGTGTGGCCAAAGGAATGGACACAGTTTCCCAGGAGAGAGCAGGCACGGTCCTGTGGTATGGCTCCAGAGGACCCAGCCTAGAGGCTGTGTTTGCCTGGGCTGTGGGGACAGATGTCTGAAAAAGCAAACTTGGCTCAGCTAGGGGCCAATGTAATGGCAGGCCTGATCTCTAGTCCGTGAGGGGAGATCCTCTGGAAATCAAAGTAGGGCAAGTGGGAGGCAGTCACTCAGGATTTTGTCTCTGGGTGTTGCGTTTACAGTGTCCGGTCAGGGTAGGTGTTGTCTCAGAGGCCGAGGAAGAGCCTTCCTCTTGGGGGATTGTCCAAGCTCCCAATGTTTGTGTTCATTCTGTGGGAATGAAGAGTACTGTTTTCTGCCACAGGGGACCCCCCAGGAGAGGGACTCTAGAGCACAGCAGTGGGTTCCCTCAACAGGAATACACACCATCTAGTTAGTCCTGGGTGCCTATGGGCATGGCAAGCCACATATGCGGGCTCTTGGTCCAGTCACTGAGAGGCGTTACTTGAATAAGGTACTCACGCTGAGGGTCACAATGTGTGTTTGTGCCCAAGGCGGCCCTCACGCTTCGGCGAGGCCTCATGGGCCATGCCGTTTTCTCCTACACTGAAGGTTTGACCCACTGCCAGCAGCAAGGTTTCTTGCCATGGGGAAGGAGGGGTTCTGACTTGGGCATCAGGTGCCCCCCTGTGCAGGGATTGGAGATAAGGTCTAGGTTCCGATGACTGAAAACCCAGGTTGGGAATGGATGGTGGCCTAAGGCAGTGGCGGGTCCAATGTGCTGGGTGTGCAGCCAGCTGTGTCGGTGTCTGTTGGAAGGTCTGGGCTCAGGCTATTTGCGACAGAGCATCACTGTTTAAGGTAGCCTATGCAATTGGGGTGTTGCCGAGGGCCAAGCAGATTGATCCTCATTTGGGGTCTCTGGGCAGCGCCATAGACAATGTTTTTCTCCTGGGAGACAGGCACAGTGCTTCATTGTGGCCCCAGAATTCCCAGTAGGGAGCGTTTGTGGGCCAGGTGTGTGAGGACGGAAGTCTGAAAACACAAGCTAGTGTGAGGATTGGAGCCAAGGGCCGAGCAGGCCCACTCTGCAGAGGCTGAATAAAAATCTCCTGCATCTGAAGTCAGGCTGAGGATCAGACGTTGGCTGAGGCTGGAGTATGTGTCCATGATGGCACCTTCATGAAGTGGGGGCCTCATGAGGCCAAGGAAGTTTTCCCACGCTGAGTTTGGAGGTTGCCCCAAACCACAAGGTTTCCTTCTGCGGGACATTCGAGTCCTGTTGCATGGCTCCAGGACATACCATATGGAAGGACTGGAGAGCAGGGTTCGAACGATGGATCCCTGTACAGCATGTCTCGCATTCGCATTGGCTATTAGCGACAAGATATGTTTGATCTGCTGCCTCTGGAACACGCGACCCAGGGGGCTGAGTTGAAATGGCCTCTCCTGACGATGCGTCATAATGTGCGTTTGGGTCCATGGAGACCTTGAAATGTGCTGGTTGTTCGGTGGCCCTGCGGAACTCTCCTACCTGAAGTGTTTGATACATCCCAGTAAGAAAGCTTCCCATGTGGAGATGAGAGATGTTTGGTTTGGTGCCTCAGAAAAGCCCCATGTGCTGGTCTAGGAAAACAGCCCTCTGAGAACGGAAACATGGAAACCAAAGCTAAGGTTCAGATTAGGGCCTGGGGGCCTGTCCATTTCAACCTTCTGTCTCTGGGGACACTCTCTTAGAGTCTAAGTGGAGATAGTTGCTCCGCTGGTGTCAGAGAGCCCCTCTTAGTCCAGGGTGGCCTATACTATTGATGGCCTCAGGGACCTTGGAGCTTTTCCCTAACCTGTAGCGTTGTGGTCAATGGATTGGGCACACTTTCCTTGGAGAGGGCAGGCACAATCTTTCGCTGTTTGGTCCAGAGGCCCTAGCCTGGATGTTGTATGGGTCCAGGCTGTGGGCACAGAAGTCTGAATACACAAACTCAGCTTATGAGTGGCGCCTAGGGTATGGCAGGCCGGATGTACAGCCCGAGAGGGAGCTCCTGGGCCTCTGAAACAAGGGCGAGTGGGAGGCGTTCCTTCAGGCTTTTGTCTCTGGATGTTGTGTCCGAGATAGCCGTGGATTGGAGCGGTGGCCTCAGGTACTGTGGACGAGTATCCCTCTCTGGGGATTTGTCCCAGCTCCCAAGAGTTTGGGGTCATTTTGTGGGAAGGGTGGAGTCGTGTTGTCTGGCTCATGGGTCTCTCCAAGAAAGGGATTCCAGAGCAGAGCTCCAGGTACGGGCGGGGCGACTGGAAAATTCAAACCGTGGTGAGGATTGGGTGCATAGGGGCTTGGCAAGCCCCATATGTGGGCTCTTGGTCCAGGCCCTGACAGGCCTTTCTTTGACATGGGGCTTATGCTGAGGGTCACAGTGTGAATTTGTGCCCAAGCAGCACTCAAGTTTGGGCGTGGCATCAGGGGCCATGAAGTTTTCTCCCACCCTGAAGGTGTGACTCCATGCCAAGAGCAAGCTTGACAGCCATGGGGAAGGAGGAGTTCTGCTTTGTGCTTGCTATACCCAGCTGTGTGGGAATTGATATAATGTCTAGGTTCAGATATCTGAAAACCAAGGTTAGGATGAGGTGACGGCATAAGACCATGGCGTGTCCGAAGTGCTGGGTGTGCGGCCAGCTGTCTCCTTGTCTGTCTGGACGTCTGGCTTCAGGCTGTGTCAGGCAGAGCATGAGTGCCCAGAGCAGCCTATCCAGTTCGGGTACCGTCGAGGCCCGAGCAGGTTGATCCTCATCTGGGTTTTCTGGAGAGCCCCACAGGGAAACGTTTTTCTTCCGTTGGGCAGACACTGGGCTGGGTTTTGGTTCTGGAGTTCCTAGTCCGGAGGGCTTGTTTGCCAGGAGTGTGAGGAAGGAAGTCTGAAAACACAAGCTAGCGTGAGGTTTGGGACCGAGGGCACGGCAGGCCCACTCTGCAGAGGCTGAATCGAGATCTCCTGCACTGAGGTCATGTCAACTATGAAACGTGACTCAGGCTAGAGGTCTTGTCCAGCATGGCCTCTTCCTGAAGGGTGTGGGGGCTTCATGAGGCCAGAAAGTTTTGGCTACGATGGGATTTGTGAACTGCTCCAAAACTGAAGGTTACCTTCTGCACGACAGTCGAGTCCTATTGGATGGTTCCAAGAGGCCCCATATGGAAAGACTCGAGAGCAGGTGTCTAAGCATGGATGCCTGGGAACGCCACCTCATATTCCCACTCTTTAGTCAGGACAAGGCAGGCTCAATCTGCGGGCTCCTGGGTGAGGTACCCAGAGGGGAGAGTTGAAATGGACTCTCCTGAAGATGAGTCCTACTGTGGCTTGGTGGCCTGGGAGACCTTGGAATGTGGAGGTGGCTCAGGGACTCTGCAGGATTCTCCAACATGAGGTGTTTGACACGGCTCCAACAAGGCAACTTCCCATGTGGAGACGAGAGGAGTTCTGTTTGGTGCCTCAGGAGAGCCCCATACCCTGTTCTTCGAACCAAAGCCTCTGAGGAGTGACACCTGGAAACCAAAGCAAGAGTTGAGACTACGGCCTAAAGGCCTGTCCGGCTCAACCTTCTATCTCTGTTGACATCTGTGTGCATGCATTCATGGATGTAGCTGCTCAGCTTGTGTCCGAATGCCCCTGTGAGTCCAGTGAGGCTCCCAGTAGTGGGATATCCTCGGAGGCCTTGAGGTTTCTCATATTCTGGAGGTGTGTGGCCAAAGGAATGGACACAGTTTCCCAGGAGAGAGCAGGCACGGTCCTGTGGTATGGCTCCAGAGGACCCAGCCTAGAGGCTGTGTTTGCCAGGGCTGTGGGGACAGATGTCTGAAAAAGCAAACTTGGCTCAGCTAGGGGCCAATATAATGGCAGGCCTGATCTCTAGTCCGTGAGGGGAGATCCTCTGGAAATCAAAGTAGGGCAAGTGGGAGGCAGTCACTCAGGATTTTGTCTCTGGGTGTTGCGTTTACAGTGTCCGGTCAGGGTAGGGGTTGTCTCAGAGGCCGAGGAAGAGCCTTCCTCTCGGGGGATTGTCCAAGCTCCCAATGTTTGTGTTCATTCTGTGGGAATGAAGAGTACTGTTTTCTGCCACAGGGGACCCTCCAGGAGAGGGACTCTAGAGCACAGCAGTGGGTTCCCTCAAATGGAATACACACCATCTAGTTAGTCTTGTGTGCCTATTGGCATGGAAAGCCACATATGCGGGCTCTTGGTCCAGTCACTGAGAGGCGTTACTTGAATAAGGTACTCAAGCTGAGGGTCACAATGTGTGTTTGTGCCCAAGGCGGCCCTCACGCTTGGGCGTGGCCTCATGGGCCATGCCGTTTTCTCCTACACTGAAGGTTTGACTCACTGCCAGCAGCAAGGTTTCTTGCCATGGGGAAGGAGGGGTTCTGACTTGTGCATCAGGTTCCCCCCTGTGCAGGGATTGGAGATAAGGTCTAGGTTCCGATGACTGAAAACCCAGGTTGGGAATGGATGGTGGCCTAAGGCAGTGGCGGGTCCAATGTGCTGGGTGTGCAGCCAGCTGTGTCGGTGTCTGTTGGAAGGTCTGGGCTCAGGCTATTTGCGACAGAGCATCACTGTTTAAGGTAGCCTATGCAATTGGGGTGTTGCCGAGGGCCAAGCAGTTTGATCCTCATTTGGGGTTTCTGGGCAGCGCCATAGACAATGTTTTTCTCCTGGGAGGCAGGCACAGTGCTTCATTGTGGCCCCAGAATTCCCAGTAGGGAGGGTTGGTGGGCCAGGAGTGTGAGGACGGAAGTCTGAAAACACAAGCTAGTGTGAGGATTGGAGCCAAGGGCAGAGCAGGCCCACTCTGCAGAGGCTGAATCAAAATCTCCTGCATCTGAAGTCAGGCTGAGGATCAGACGTTGGCTGAGGCTGGAGTATGTGTCCATGATGGCACCTTCATGAAGTGGGGGCCTCATGAGGCCAAGGAAGTTTTCCCACGCTGAGTTTGGAGGTTGCCCCAAACCACAAGGTTTCCTTCTGCGGGACATTCGAGTCCTGTTGCATGGCTCCAGGACATACCATATGGAAGGACTGGAGAGCAGGGTTCGAAGGATGGATCCCTGTACAGCATGCCTCGCATTCCCATTGGCTATTAGCGACAAGATATGTTTGATCTGCTGCCTCTGGAACACGCGACCCAGGGGGCTGAGTTGAAATGGCCTCTCCTGACGATGCGTCATAATGTGCGTTTGGGTCCATGGAGACCTTGGAATGTGCTGGTTGTTCAGTGGCCCTGCGGAACTCTCCTACCTGAAGTGTTTGATACATCCCAGTAAGTAAGCTGCCCATGTGGAGATGAGAGAGGTTTGGTTTGGTGCCTCAGAAAAGCCCCATGTGCTGGTCTACGAAAACAGTCCTCTGAGAACGGAAACATGGAAACCAAAGCTAAGGCTCAGATTAGGGCCTGGGGGCCTGTGCATTTCAACCTTCTGTCTCTGGGGACACTGTCTGAGAGTCTAAGTGGAGATAGTTGCTCCGCTGGTGTCAGAGTGCCCCTCTTAGTCCAGGGTGGCCTATACTATTGATGGCCTCAGGGACCGTGGAGCTTTTCCCTAACCTGTACGGTTGTGGTCAATGGATTGGGCACACTTTCCTTGGAGAGGGCAGGCACAATCTTTCGCTGTTTGGACCAGAGGCCCTAGCCTGGATGTTGTGTGGGTCCAGGCTGTGGGCACAGAAGTCTGAATACACAAACTCAGCTTATGAGTGGCGCCTAGGGTATGGCAGGCCGGATGTACAGCCCGAGAGGGAGCTCCTGGGCCTCTGAAACAAGGGCGAGTGGGAGGCGTTCCTTCAGGCTTTTGTCTCTGGATGTTGTGTCCGGGATAGCCGTGGATTGGAGCGGTGGCCTCAGGTACTGTGGACGAGTATCCCTCTCTGGGGATTTGTCCCAGCTCCCAAGAGTTTGGGGTCATTTTGTGGGAAGGGTGGAGTCGTGTTGTCTGGCTCATGGGTCTCTCCAAGAAAGGGATTCCAGAGCAGAGCTCCAGGTACGGGCGGGGCGACTGGAAAATTCAAACCGTGGTGAGGATTGGGTACATAGGGGCTTGGCAAGCCCCATATGTGGGCTCTTGGTCCAGGCCCTGACAGGCCTTTCTTTGACATGGGGCTCATGCTGAGGGTCACAGTGTGAATTTGTGCCCAAGCAGCACTCAAGTTTGGGCGTGGCATCAGGGGCCATGAAGGTTTCTCCCACCCTGAAGGTGTGACTCCATGCCAAGAGCAAGCTTGACAGCCATGGGGAAGGAGGAGTTCTGCTTTGTGCTTGCTATACCCAGCTGTGTGGAGAATTGATATAATGTCTAGGTTCAGATATCTGAAAACCAAGGTTAGGATGAGGTGACGGCATAAGACCATGGCGTGTCCGAAGTGCTGGGTGTGCGGCCAGCTGTCTCCTTGTCTGTCTGGACGTCTGGCTTCAGGCTGTGTCAGGCAGAGCATGAGTGCCCAGAGCAGCCTATCCAGTTCGGGTACCGTCGAGGCCCGAGCAGGTTGATCCTCATCTGGGTTTTCTGGAGATCCCCACAGGGAAACGTTTTTCTTCCGTTGGGCTGACACTGGGCTAGGTTTTGATTCTGGAGTTCCTAGTCCGGAGGGCTTGTTTGCCAGGAGTGTGAGGAAGGAAGTCTGAAAACACTAGCTGCGTGAGGTTTGGGAAAGAGGGCACGTCAGGCCCACTCTGCAGAGGCTGAATCGAGATCTCCTGCACTGAGGTCATGTCAACTATGAGACGTGCCTCAGGCTAGAGTTCTTGTCCAGCATGGCCTCTTCCTGAGGGTGTGGGGGCTTCATGAGGCCAGAAAGTTTTGGCTACGATGGGATTTGTGAACTGCTCCAAAACTGAATGTTACCTTCTGCACGACAGTCGAGTCCTATTGGATGGTTCCAAGAGGCCCCATATGGAAAGACTCGAGAGCAGGTGTCTAAGCATGGATGCCTGGGAACGCCACCTCATATTCCCACTCTTTAGTCAGGACAAGGCAGGCTCAATCTGCGGGCTCCTGGGTGAGCTACCCAGAGGGGAGAGTTGAAATGGACTCTCCTGAAGATGAGTCTTACTGTGGCTTGGTGGCCTGGGAAACCTTGGAATGTGGAGGAGGCTCAGGGACTCTGCAGGATTCTCCAACATGAGGTGTTTGACACGGCTCCAACAAGGCAACTTCCCATGTGGAGACGAGAGGAGTTCTGTTCCGTACCTCAGGAAAGCCCCATACCCTGTTCTTCGAACCAAAGCCTCTGAGGAGTGACACCTGGAAACCAAAGCAAGAGTTGAGACTACGGCCTAAAGGCCTGTCCGGCTCAACCTTCTATCTCTGTTGACATCTGTGTTCATGCATTCATGGATGTAGCTGCTCAGCTTGTGTCCGAATGCCCCTGTGAGTCCAGTGTGGCTCCCAGTAGTGGGATGTCCTCGGAGGCCTTGAGGTTTCTCATATTCTGGAGGTGTGTGGCCAAAGGAATGGACACAGTTTCCCAGGAGAGAGCAGGCACGGTCCTGTGGTATGGCTCCAGAGGACCCAGCCTAGAGGCTGTGTTTGCCAGGGCTGTGGGGACAGATGTCTGAAAAAGCAAACTTGGCTCAGCTAGGGGCCAATGTAATGGCAGGCCTGATCTCTAGTCCGTGAGGGGAGATCCTCTGGAAATCAAAGTAGGGCAAGTGGGAGGCAGTCACTCAGGATTTTGTCTCTGGGTGTTGCGTTTACAGTGTCCGGTCAGGGTAGGGGTTGTCTCAGAGGCCGAGGAAGAGCCTTCCTCTTGGGGGATTGTCCAAGCTCCCAATGTTTGTGTTCATTCTGTGGGAATGAAGAGTACTGTTTTCTGCCACAGGGGACCCCCCAGGAGAGGGACTCTAGAGCACAGCAGTGGGTTCCCTCAACAGGAATACACACCATCTAGTTAGTCCTGGGTGCCTATGGGCATGGCAAGCCACATATGCGGGCTCTTGGTCCAGTCACTGAGAGGCGTTACTTGAATAAGGTACTCACGCTGAGGGTCACAATGTGTGTTTGTGCCCAAGGCGGCCCTCACGCTTGGGCGAGGCCTCATGGGCCATGCCGTTTTCTCCTAAACTGAAGGTTTGACCCACTGCCAGCAGCAAGGTTTCTTGCCATGGGGAAGGAGGGGTTCTGACTTGGGCATCAGGTGCCCCCCTGTGCAGGGATTGGAGATAAGGTCTAGGTTCCGATGACTGAAAACCCAGGTTGGGAATGGATGGTGGCCTAAGGCAGTGGCGGGTCCAATGTGCTGGGTGTGCAGCCAGCTGTGTCGGTGTCTGTTGGAAGGTCTGGGCTCAGGCTATTTGCGACAGAGCATCACTGTTTAAGGTAGCCTATGCAATTGGGGTGTTGCCGAGGGCCAAGCAGATTGATCCTCATTTGGGGTCTCTGGGCAGCGCCATAGACAATGTTTTTCTCCTGGGAGACAGGCACAGTGCTTCATTGTGGCCCCAGAATTCCCAGTAGGGAGCGTTTGTGGGCCAGGTGTGTGAGGACAGAAGTCTGAAAACTCAAGCTAGTGTGAGGATTGGAGCCAAGGGCCGAGCAGGCCCACTCTGCAGAGGCTGAATAAAAATCTCCTGCATCTGAAGTCAGGCTGAGGATCAGACGTTGGCTGAGGCTGGAGTATGTGTCCATGATGGCACCTTCATGAAGTGGGGGCCTCATGAGGCCAAGGAAGTTTTCCCACGCTGAGTTTGGAGGTTGCCCCAAACCACAAGGTTTCCTTCTGCGGGACATTCGAGTCCTGTTGCATGGCTCCAGGACATACCATATGGAAGGACTGGAGAGCAGGGTTCGAACGATGGATCCCTGTACAGCATGTCTCGCATTCGCATTGGCTATTAGCGACAAGATATGTTTGATCTGCTGCCTCTGGAACACGCGACCCAGGGGGCTGAGTTGAAATGGCCTCTCCTGACGATGCGTCATAATGTGCGTTTGGGTCCATGGAGACCTTGAAATGTGCTGGTTGTTCGGTGGCCCTGCGGAACTCTCCTACCTGAAGTGTTTGATACATCCCAGTAAGAAAGCTGCCCATGTGGAGATGAGAGATGTTTGGTTTGGTGCCTCAGAAAAGCCCCATGTGCTGGTCTAGGAAAACAGCCCTCTGAGAACGGAAACATGGAAACCAAAGCTAAGGTTCAGATTAGGGCCTGGGGGCATGTCCATTTCAACATTCTGTCTCTGGGGACACTGTCTGAGAGTCTAAGTGGAGATAGTTGCTCCGCTGGTGTCAGAGAGCCCCTCTTAGTCCAGGGTGGCCTATACTATTGATGGCCTGAGGGACCTTGGAGCTTTTCCCTAACCTGTACGGTGGTGGTCAATGGATTGGGCACACTTTCCTTGGAGAGGGCAGGCACAATCTTTCGCTGTTTGGTCCAGAGGCCCTAGCCTGGATGTTGTGTGGGTCCAGGCTGTGGGCACAGAAGTCTGAATACACAAACTCAGCTTATGAGTGGCGCCTAGGGTATGGCAGGCCGGATGTACAGCCCGAGAGGGAGCTCCTGGGCCTCTGAAACAAGGGCGAGTGGGAGGCGTTCCTTCAGGCTTTTGTCTCTGGATGTTGTGTCCGAGATAGCCGTGGATTGGAGCGGTGGCCTCAGGTACTGTGGACGAGTATCCCTCTCTGGGGATTTGTCCCAGCTCCCAAGAGTTTGGGGTCATTTTGTGGGAAGGGTGGAGTCGTGTTGTCTGGCTCATGGGTCTCTCCAAGAAAGGGATTCCAGAGCAGAGCTCCAGGTACGGGCGGGGCGACTGGAAAATTCAAACCGTGGTGAGGATTGGGTGCATAGGGGCTTGGCAAGCCCCATATGTGGGCTCTTGGTCCAGGCCCTGACAGGCCTTTCTTTGACATGGGGCTCATGCTGAGGGTCACAGTGTGAATTTGTGCCCAAGCAGCACTCAAGTTTGGGCGTGGCATCAGGGGCCATGAAGGTTTCTCCCACCCTGAAGGTGTGACTCCATGCCAAGAGCAAGCTTGACAGCCATGGGGAAGGAGGAGTTCTGCTTTGTGCTTGCTATACCCAGCTGTGTGGGAATTGATATAATGTCTAGGTTCAGATATCTGAAAACCAAGGTTAGGATGAGGTGACGGCATAAGACCATGGCGTGTCCGAAGTGCTGGGTGTGCGGCCAGCTGTCTCCTTGTCTGTCTGGACGTCTGGCTTCAGGCTGTGTCAGGCAGAGCATGAATGCCCAGAGCAGCCTATCCAGTTCGGGTACCGTCGAGGCCCGAGCAGGTTGATCCTCATCTGGGTTTTCTGGAGAGCCCCACAGGGAAACGTTTTTCTTCCGTTGGGCAGACACTGGGCTGGGTTTTGGTTCTGGAGTTCCTAGTCCGGAGGGCTTGTTTGCCAGGAGTGTGAGGAAGGAAGTCTGAAAACACAAGCTAGCGTGAGGTTTGGGACCGAGGGCACGGCAGGCCCACTCTGCAGAGGCTGAATCGAGATCTCCTGCACTGAGGTCATGTCAACTATGAAACGTGACTCAGGCTAGAGGTCTTGTCCAGCATGGCCTCTTCCTGAAGGGTGTGGGGGCTTCATGAGGCCAGAAAGTTTTGGCTACGATGGGATTTGTGAACTGCTCCAAAACTGAAGGTTACCTTCTGCACGACAGTCGAGTCCTATTGGATGGTTCCAAGAGGCCCCATATGGAAAGACTCGAGAGCAGGTGTCTAAGCATGGATGCCTGGGAACGCCACCTCATATTCCCACTCTTTAGTCAGGACAAGGCAGGCTCAATCTGCGGGCTCCTGGGTGAGGTACCCAGAGGGGAGAGTTGAAATGGACTCTCCTGAAGATGAGTCCTACTGTGGCTTGGTGGCCTGGGAGACCTTGGAATGTGGAGGTGGCTCAGGGACTCTGCAGGATTCTCCAACATGAGGTGTTTGACACGGCTCCAACAAGGCAACTTCCCATGTGGAGACGAGAGGAGTTCTGTTTCGTGCCTCAGGAGAGCCCCATACCCTGTTCTTCGAACCAAAGCCTCTGAGGACTGACACCTGGAAACCAAAGCAAGAGTTGAGACTACGGCCTAAAGGCCTGTCCGGCTCAACCTTCTATCTCTGTTGACATCTGTGTGCATGCATTCATGGATGTAGCTGCTCAGCTTGTGTCCGAATGCCCCTGTGAGTCCAGTGAGGCTCCCAGTAGTGGGATATCCTCGGAGGCCTTGAGGTTTCTCATATTCTGGAGGTGTGTGGCCAAAGGAATGGACACAGTTTCCCAGGAGAGAGCAGGCACGGTCCTGTGGTATGGCTCCAGAGGACCCAGCCTAGAGGCTGTGTTTGCCAGGGCTGTGGGGACAGATGTCTGAAAAAGCAAACTTGGCTCAGCTAGGGGCCAATGTAATGGCAGGCCTGATCTCTAGTCCGTGAGGGGAGATCCTCTGGAAATCAAAGTAGGGCAAGTGGGAGGCAGTCACTCAGGATTTTGTCTCTGGGTGTTGCGTTTACAGTGTCCGGTCAGGGTAGGGGTTGTCTCAGAGGCCGAGGAAGAGCCTTCCTCTCGGGGGATTGTCCAAGCTCCCAATGTTTGTGTTCATTCTGTGGGAATGAAGAGTACTGTTTTCTGCCACAGGGGACCCCCCAGGAGAGGGACTCTAGAGCACAGCAGTGGGTTCCCTCAAATGGAATACACACCATCTAGTTAGTCTTGTGTGCCTATTGGCATGGAAAGCCACATATGCGGGCTCTTGGTCCAGTCACTGAGAGGCGTTACTTGAATAAGGTACTCAAGCTGAGGGTCACAATGTGTGTTTGTGCCCAAGACGGCCCTCACGCTTGGGCGTGGCATCATGGGCCATGCCGTTTTCTCCTACACTGAAGGTTTGACTCACTGCCAGCAGCAAGGTTTCTTGCCATGGGGAAGGAGGGGTTCTGACTTGTGCATCAGGTTCTCCCCTGTGCAGGGATTGGAGATAAGGTCTAGGTTCCGATGACTGAAAACCCAGGTTGGGAATGGATGGTGGCCTAAGGCAGTGGCGGGTCCAATGTGCTGGGTGTGCAGCCAGCTGTGTCGGTGTCTGTTGGAAGGTCTGGGCTCAGGCTATTTGCGACAGAGCATCACTGTTTAAGGTAGCCTATGCAATTGGGGTGTTGCCGAGGGCCAAGCAGTTTGATCCTCATTTGGGGTTTCTGGGCAGCGCCATAGACAATGTTTTTCTCCTGGGAGGCAGGCACAGTGCTTCATTGTGGCCCCAGAATTCCCAGTAGGGAGGGTTGGTGGGCCAGGAGTGTGAGGACGGAAGTCTGAAAACACAAGCTAGTGTGAGGATTGGAGCCAAGGGCAGAGCAGGCCCACTCTGCAGAGGCTGAATCAAAATCTCCTGCATCTGAAGTCAGGCTGAGGATCAGACGTTGGCTGAGGCTGGAGTATGTGTCCATGATGGCACCTTCATGAAGTGGGGGCCTCATGAGGCCAAGGAAGTTTTCCCATGCTGAGTTTGGAGGTTGCCCCAAACCACAAGGTTTCCTTCTGCGGGACATTCGAGTCCTGTTGCATGGCTCCAGGACATACCATATGGAAGGACTGGAGAGCAGGGTTCGAAGGTTGGATCCCTGTACAGCATGCCTCGCATTCCCATTGGCTATTAGCGACAAGATATGTTTGATCTGCTGCCTCTGGAACACGCGACCCAGGGGGCTGAGTTGAAATGGCCTCTCCTGACGATGCGTCATAATGTGCGTTTGGGTCCATGGAGACCTTGGAATGTGCTGGTTGTTCAGTGGCCCTGCGGAACTCTCCTACCTGAAGTGTTTGATACATCCCAGTAAGTAAGCTGCCCATGTGGAGATGAGAGAGGTTTGGTTTGGTGCCTCAGAAAAGCCCCATGTGCTGGTCTACGAAAACAGTCCTCTGAGAACGGAAACATGGAAACCAAAGCTAAGGTTCAGATTAGGGCATGGGGGCCTGTGCATTTCAACCTTCTGTCTCTGGGGACACTGTCTGAGAGTCTAAGTGGAGATAGTTGCTCCGCTGGTTTCAGAGTGCCCCTCTTAGTCCAGGGTGGCCTATACTATTGATGGCCTCAGGGACCGTGGAGCTTTTCCCTAACCTGTACGGTTGTGGTCAATGGATTGGGCACACTTTCCTTGGAGAGGGCAGGCACAATCTTTCGCTGTTTGGACCAGAGGCCCTAGCCTGGATGTTGTGTGGGTCCAGGCTGTGGGCACAGAAGTCTGAATACACAAACTCAGCTTATGAGTGGCGCCTAGGGTATGGCAGGCCGGATGTACAGCCCGAGAGGGAGCTCCTGGGCCTCTGAAACAAGGGCGAGTGGGAGACGTTCCTTCAGGCTTTTGTCTCTGGATGTTGTGTCCGGGATAGCCGTGGATTGGAGCGGTGGCCTCAGGTACTGTGGACGAGTATCCCTCTCTGGAGATTTGTCCCAGCTCCCAAGAGTTTGGGGTCATTTTGTGGGAAGGGTGGAGTCGTGTTGTCTGGCTCATGGGTCTCTCCAAGAAAGGGATTCCAGAGCAGAGCTCCAGGTACGGGCGGGGCGACTGGAAAATTCAAACCGTGGTGAGGATTGGGTGCATAGGGGCTTGGCAAGCCCCATATGTGGGCTCTTGGTCCAGGCCCTGACAGGCCTTTCTTTGACATGGGGCTCATGCTGAGGGTCACAGTGTGAATTTGTGCCCAAGCAGCACTCAAGTTTGGGCGTGGCATCAGGGGCCATGAAGGTTTCTCCCACCCTGAAGGTGTGACTCCATGCCAAGAGAAAGCTTGACAGCCATGGGGAAGGAGGAGTTCTGCTTTGTGCTTGCTATACCCAGCTGTGTGGAGAATTGATATAATGTCTAGGTTCAGATATCTGAAAACCAAGGTTAGGATGAGGTGACGGAATAAGACCATGGCGTGTCCGAAGTGCTGGGTGTGCGGCCAGCTGTCTCCTTGTCTGTCTGGAAGTCTGGCTTGAGGCTGTGTCAGGCAGAGCATGAGTGCCCAGAGCAGCCTATCCAGTTCGGGTACCGTCGAGGCCCGAGCAGGTTGATCCTCATCTGAGTTTTCTGGAGAGCCCCACAGGGAAACGTTTTTCTTCCGTTGGGCTGACACTGGGCTGGGTTTTGATTCTGGAGTTCCTAGTCCGGAGGGCTTGTTTGCCAGGAGTGTGAGGAAGGAAGTCTGAAAACACAAGCTGCGTGAGGTTTGGGAAAGAGGGCACGTCAGGCCCACACTGCAGAGGCTGAATCGAGATCTCCTGCACTGAGGTCATGTCAACTATGAGACGTGCCTCAGGCTAGAGTTCTTGTCCAGCATGGCCTATTCCTGAAGGGTGTGGGGGCTTCATGAGGCCAGAAAGTTTTGGCTACGATAAGATTTGTGAACTGCTCCAAAACTGAAGGTTACCTTCTGCACGACAGTCGAGTCCTATTGGATGGTTCCAAGAGGCCCCATATGGAAAGACTCGAGAGCAGGTGTCTAAGCATGGATGCCTGGGAACGCCACCTCATATTCCCACTCTTTAGTCAGGACAAGGCAGGCTCAATCTGCGGGCTCCTGGGTGAGCTACCCAGAGGGGAGAGTTGAAATGGACTCTCCTGAAGATGAGTCTTACTGTGGCTTGGTGGCCTGGGAGACCTTGGGATGTGGAGGAGGCTCAGGGACTCTGCAGGATTCTCCAACATGAGGTGTTTGACACGGCTCCAACAAGGCAACTTCCCATGTGGAGACGAGAGGAGTTCTGTTTCGTGCCTCAGGAGAGCCCCATACCCTGTTCTTCGAACCAAAGCCTCTGAGGACTGACACCTGGAAACCAAAGCAAGAGTTGAGACTACGGCCTAAAGACCTGTCCGGCTCAACCTTCTATCTCTGTTGACATCTGTGTGCATGCATTCATGGATGTAGCTGCTCAGCTTGTGTCCGAATGCCCCTGTGAGTCCAGTGAGGCTCCCAGTAGTGGGATATCCTCGGAGGCCTTGAGGTTTCTCATATTCTGGAGGTGTGTGGCCAAAGGAATGGACACAGTTTCCCAGGAGAGAGCAGGCACGGTCCTGTGGTATGGCTCCAGAGGACCCAGCCTAGAGGCTGTGTTTGCCAGGGCTGTGGGGACAGATGTCTGAAAAAGCAAACTTGGCTCAGCTAGGGGCCAATGTAATGGCAGGCCTGATCTCTAGTCCGTGAGGGGAGATCCTCTGGAAATCAAAGTAGGGCAAGTGGGAGGCAGTCACTCAGGATTTTGTCTCTGGGTGTTGCGTTTATAGTGTCCGGTCAGGGTAGGGGTTGTCTCAGAGGCCGAGGAAGAGCCTTCCTCTCGGGGGATTGTCCAAGCTCCCAATGTTTGTGTTCATTCTGTGGGAATGAAGAGTACTGTTTTCTGCCACAGGGGACCCTCCAGGAGAGGGACTCTAGAGCACAGCAGTGGGTTCCCTCAAATGGAATACACACCATCCTGTTAGTCTTGGGTGCCTATTGGCATGGAAAGCCACATATGCGGGCTCTTGGTCCAGTCACTGAGAGGCGTTACTTGAATAAGGTACTCAAGCTGAGGGTCACAATGTGTGTTTGTGCCCAAGGCGGCCCTCACGCTTGGGCGTGGCCTCATGGGCCATGCCGTTTTCTCCTACACTGAAGGTTTGACTCACTGCCAGCAGCAAGGTTTCTTGCCATGGGGAAGGAGGGGTTCTGACTTGTGCATCAGGTTCTCCCCTGTGCAGGGATTGGAGATAAGGTCTAGGTTCCGATGACTGAAAACCCAGGTTGGGAATGGATGGTGGCCTAAGGCAGTGGCGGGTCCAATGTGCTGGGTGTGCAGCCAGCTGTGTCGGTGTCTGTTGGAAGGTCTGGGCTCAGGCTATTTGCGACAGAGCATCACTGTTTAAGGTAGCCTATGCAATTGGGGTGTTGCCGAGGGCCAAGCAGTTTGATCCTCATTTGGGGTTTCTGGGCAGCGCCATAGACAATGTTTTTCTCCTGGGAGGCAGGCACAGTGCTTCATTGTGGCCCCAGAATTCCCAATAGGGAGGGTTGGTGGGCCAGGAGTGTGAGGACGGAAGTCTGAAAACACAAGCTAGTGTGAGGATTGGAGCCAAGGGCAGAGCAGGCCCACTCTGCAGAGGCTGAATCAAAATCTCCTGCATCTGAAGTCAGGCTGAGGATCAGACGTTGGCTGAGGCTGGAGTATGTGTCCATGATGGCACCTTCATGAAGTGGGGGCCTCATGAGGCAAAGGAAGTTTTCCCACGCTGAGTTTGGAGGTTGCCCCAAACCACAAGGTTTCCTTCTGCGGGACATTCGAGTCCTGTTGCATGGCTCCAGGACATACCATATGGAAGGACTGGAGAGCAGGGTTCGAAGGATGGATCCCTGTACAGCATGCCTCGCATTCCCATTGGCTATTAGCGACAAGATATGTTTGATCTGCTGCCTCTGGAACACGTGACCCAGGGGGCTGAGTTGAAATGGCCTCTCCTGACGATGCGTCATAATGTGCGTTTGGGTCCATGGAGACCTTGGAATGTGCTGTTTGTTCAGTGGCCCTGCGGAACTCTCCTACCTGAAGTGTTTGATACATTCCAGTAAGAAAGCTGCCCATGTGGAGATGAGAGAGGTTTGGTTTGGTGCCTCAGAAAAGCCCCATGTGCTGGTCTACGGAAACAGTCCTCTGAGAACGGAAACATGGAAACCAAAGCTAAGGTTCAGATTAGGGCCTGGGGGCCTGTCCATTTCAACCTTCCGTCTCTGGGGACACTGTCTGAGAGTCTAAGTGGAGATAGTTGCTCCGCTGGTGTCAGAGAGCCCCTCTTAGTCCAGGGTGGCCTATACTATTGATGGCCTCAAGGACCGTGGAGCTTTTCCCTAACCTGTACGGTGGTGGTCAATGGATTGGGCACATTTTCCTTGGAGAGGGCAGGCACAATCTTTTGCTGTTTGGTCCAGAGGCCCTAGCCTGGATGTTGTGTGGGTCCAGGCTGTTGGCACAGAAGTCTGAATACACAAACTCAGCTTATGAGTGGCGCCTAGGGTATGGCAGGCCGGATGTACAGCCCGAGAGGGAGCTCCTGGGCCTCTGAAACAATGGCGAGTGGGAGGCGTTCCTTCAGGCTTTTGTCTCTGGATGTTGTGTCCGGGATAGCCGTGGATTGGAGCGGTGGCCTCAGGTACTGTGGACAAGTATCCCTCTCTGGGGATTTGTCCCAGCTCCCAAGAGTTTGGGGTCATTTTGTGGGAAGGGTGGAGTCGTGTTGTCTGGCTCATGGGTCTCTCCAAGAAAGGGATTCCAGAGCAGAGCTCCAGGTACGGGCGGGGCGACTGGAAAATTGAAACCGTGGTGCGAATTGGGTGCATAGGGGCTTGGCTAGCCCCATATGTGGGCTCTTGGTCCAGGCCCTGACAGGCCTTTCTTTGACATGGGGCTCATGCTGAGGGTCACAGTGTGAATTTGTGCCCAAGCAGCACTCAAGTTTGGGCGTGGCATCAGGGGCCATGAAGGTTTCTCCCACCCTGAAGGTGTGACTCCATGCCAAGAGCAAGCTTGACAGCCATGGGGAAGGAGGAGTTCTGCTTTGTGCTTGCTATACCCAGCTGTGTGGAGAATTGATATAATGTCTAGGTTCAGATATCTGAAAACCAAGGTTAGGATGAGGTGACGGCATAAGACCATGGCGTGTCCGAAGTGCTGGGTGTGCGGCCAGCTGTCTCCTTGTCTGTCTGGACGTCTGGCTTCAGGCTGTGTCAGGCAGAGCATGAGTGCCCAGAGCAGCCTATCCAGTTCGGGTACCGTCGAGGCCCGAGCAGGTTGATCCTCATCTGGGTTTTCTGGAGAGGCCCACAGGGAAACGTTTTTCTTCCGTTGGGCAGACACTGGGCTGGGTTTTGGTTCTGGCGTTCCTAGTCCGGAGGGCTTGTTTGCCAGGAGTGTGAGGAAGGAAGTCTGAAAACACAATCTGCGTGAGGTTTGGGACCGAGGGCACGTCAGGCCCACTCTGCAGAGGCTGAATTGAGATCTCCTGCACTGAGGTCATGTCAACTATGAGACGTGCCTCAGGCTAGAGGTCTTGTCCAGCATGGCCTCTTCCTGAATGGTGTGGGGGCTTCATGAGGCCAGAAAGTTTTGCCTACGATGGGATTTGTGAACTGCTCCAAAACTGAAGGTTACCTTCTGCACGACAGTGGAGTCCTATTGGATGGTTCCAAGAGGCCCCATATGGAAAGACTCGAGAGCAGGTGTCTAAGCATGGATGCCTGGAAACGCCACCTCATATTCCCACTCTTTAGTCAGGACAAGGCAGGCTCAATCTGCGGGCTCCTGGGTGAGCTACCCAGAGGGGAGAGTTGAAATGGACTCTCCTGAAGATGAGTCCTACTGTGGCTTTGTGGCCTGGGAGACCTTGGAATGTGGAGGTGGCTCAGGGACTCTGCAGGATTCTCCAACATGAGGTGTTTGAAACGGCTCCAACAAGGCAACTTCCCATATGGAGACGAGAGGAGTTCTGTTTCGTGCCTCAGGAAAGCCCCATACCCTGTTCTTCGAACCAAAGCCTCTGAGGAGTGACACCTGGAAACCAAAGCAAGAGTTGAGACTACGGCCTAAAGGCCTGTCCGGCTCAACCTTCTATCTCTGTTGACATCTGTGTGCATGCATTCATGGATGTAGCTGCTCAGCTTGTGTCTGAATGCCCCTGTGAGTCCAGTGAGGCTCCCAGTAGTGGGATGTCCTCGGAGGCCTTGAGGTTTCTCATATTCTGGAGGTGTGTGGCCAAAGGAATGGACACAGTTTCCCAGGAGAGAGCAGGCACGGTCCTGTGGTATGGCTCCAGAGGACCCAGCCTAGAGGCTGTGTTTGCCAGGGCTGTGGGGACAGATGTCTGAAAAAGCAAACTTGGCTCAGCTAGGGGCCAATGTAATGGCAGGCCTGATCTCTAGTCCGTGAGGGGAGATCCTCTGGAAATCAAAGTAGGGCAAGTGGGAGGCAGTCACTCAGGATTTTGTCTCTGGGTGTTGCGTTTACAGTGTCCGGTCAGGGTAGGGGTTGTCTCAGAGGCCGAGGAAGAGCCTTCCTCTCGGGGGATTGTCCAAGCTCCCAATGTTTGTGTTCATTCTGTGGGAATGAAGAGTACTGTTTTCTGCCACAGGGGACCCCCCAGGAGAGGGACTCTAGAGCACAGCAGTGGGTTCCCTCAAATGGAATACACACCATTTAGTTAGTCCTTGGTGCCTATGGGCATGGCAAGCCACATATGCGGGCTCTTGGTCCAGTCACTGAGAGGCGTTACTTGAATAAGGTACTCAAGCTGAGGGTCACAATGTGTGTTTGTGCCGAAGGCGGCCCTCACGCTTGGGCGTGGCCTCATGGGCCATGCCGTTTTCTCCTACACTGAAGGTTTGACTCACTGCCAGCAGCAAGGTTACTTGCCATGTGGAAGGAGGGGTTCTGACTTGTGCATCAGGTTCTCCCCTGTGCAGGGATTGGAGATAAGGTCTAGGTTCCGATGACTGAAAACCCAGTTTGGGAATGGATGGTGGCCTAAGGCAGTGGCGGGTCCAATGTGCTGGGTGTGCAGCCAGCTGTGTCGGTGTCTGTTGGAAGGTCTGGGCTCAGGCTATTTGCGACAGAGCATCACTGTTTAAGGTAGCCTATGCAATTGGGTGTTGCCGAGAGCCAAGCAGTTTGATCCTCATTTGGGGTTTCTGGGCAGCGCCATAGACAATGTTTTTCTCCTGGGAGGCAGGCACAGTGCTTCATTGTGGCCCCAGAATTCCCAGTAGGGAGGGTTGGTGGGCCAGGAGTGTGAGGACGGAAGTCTGAAAACACAAGCTAGTGTGAGGATTGGAGCCAAGGGCAGAGCAGGCCCACTCTGCAGAGGCTGAATCAAAATCTCCTGCATCTGAAGTCAGGCTGAGGATCAGACGTTGGCTGAGGCTGGAGTATGTGTCCATGATGGCACCTTCACGAAGTGGGGGCCTCATGAGGCCAAGGAAGTTTTCCCACGCTGAGTTTGGAGGTTGCCCCAAACCACAAGGTTTCCTTCTGCGGGAACTTCGAGTCCTGTTGCATGGCTCCAGGACATACCATATGGAAGGACTGGAGAGCAGGGTTCGAAGGATGGATCCCTGTACAGCATGCCTCGCATTCCCATTGGCTATTAGCGACAAGATATGTTTGATCTGCTGCCTCTGGAACACGCGACCCAGGGGGCTGAGTTGAAATGGCCTCTCCTGACGATGCGTCATAATGTGCGTTTGGGTCCATGGAGACCCTGGAATGTGCTGGTTGTTCAGTGGCCCTGAGGAACTCTCCTACCTGAAGTGTTTGATACATCCCAGTAAGAAAGCTGCCCATGTGGAGATGAGAGATGTTTGGTTTGGTGCCTCAGAAAAGCCCCATGTGCTGGTCTACGAAAACAGTCCTCTGAGAACGGAAACATGGAAACCAAAGCTAAGGCTCAGATTAGGGCCTGGGGGCCTGTGCATTTCAACCTTCTGTCTCTGGGGACACTGTCTGAGAGTCTAAGTGGAGATAGTTGCTCCGCTGGTGTCAGAGAGCCCCTCTTAGTCCAGGGTGGCCTATACTATTGATGGCCTCAGGGACCTTGGAGCTTTTCCCTAACCTGTAGGGTTGTGGTCAATGGATTGGGCACACTTTCCTTGGAGAGGGCAGGCACAATCTTTCGCTGTTTGGTCCAGAGGCCCTAGCCTGGATGTTGTGTGGGTCCAGGCTGTTGGCACAGAAGTCTGAATACACAAACTCAGCTTATGAGTGGCGCCTAGGGTATGGCTGGCCGGATGTACAGCCCGAGATGGACCTCCTGGGCCTCTGAAACAAGGGCGAGTGGGAGGCGTTCCTTCAGGCTTTTGTCTCTGGATGTTGTGTCCGGGATAGCCGTGGATTGGAGCGGTGGCCTCAGGTACTGTGGACGAGTATCCCTCTCTGGGGATTTGTCCCAGCTCCCAAGAGTTTGGGGTCATTTTGTGGGAAGGGTGGAGTCGTGTTGTCTGGCTCATGGGTCTCTCCAAGAAAGGGATTCCAGAGCAGAGCTCCAGGTACTGGCGGGGCGACTGGAAAATTCAAACCGTGGTGAGGATTGGGTGCATAGGTGCTTGGCAAGCCCCATATGTGGGCTCTTGCTCCAGGCCCTGACAGGCCTTTCTTTGACATGGGGCTCATGCTGAGGGTCACAGTGTGAATTTGTGCCCAAGCAGCACTCAAGTTTGGGCGTGGCATCAGGGGCCATGAAGGTTTCTCCCACCCAGAAGGTGTGACTCCATGCCAAGAGCAAGCTTGACAGCCATGGGGAAGGAGGAGTTCTGCTTTGTGCTTGCTATACCCAGCTGTGTGGAGAATTGATATAATGTCTAGGTTCAGATATCTGAAAACCAAGGTTAGGATGAGGTGACGGCATAAGACCATGGCGTGTCCGAAGTGCTGGGTGTGTGGCCAGCTGTCTCCTTGTCTGTCTGGACGTCTGGGTCAGGCTGTGTCAGGCAGAGCATGAGTGCCCAGAGCAGCCTATCCAGTTCGGGTACCGTCGAGGCCCGAGCAGGTTGATCCTCATCTGGGTTTTCTGGAGAGCCCCACAGGGAAACGTTTTTCTTCCGGTGGGCAGACACTGGGCTGGGTTTTGGTTCTGGAGTTCCTAGTCCGGAGGGCTTGTTTGCCAGGAGTCGAGGAAGGAAGTCTGAAAACACAAGCTGCGTGAGGTTTGGGACCGAGGGCACGGCAGGCCCACTCTGCAGAGGCTGAATCGAGATCTCCTGCACTGAGGTCATGTCAACTATGAAACGTGACTCAGGCTAGAGTTCTTGTCCAGCATGGCCTCTTCCTGAAGGGTGTGGGGGCTTCATGAGGCCAGAAAGTTTTGGCTACGATGGGATTTGTGAACTGCTCCAAAACTGAACGTTACCTTCTGCACGACAGTCGAGTCCTATTGGATGGTTCCAAGAGGCCCCATATGGAAAGACTCGAGAGCAGGTGTCTAAGCATGGATGCCTGGGAACGCCACCTCATATTCCCACTCTTTAGTCAGGACAAGGCAGGCTCAATCTGCGGGCTCCTGGGTGAGCTACCCAGAGGGGAGAGTTGAAATGGACTCTCCTGAAGATGAGTCCTACTGTGGCTTGGTGGCCTGGGAGACCTTGGAATGTGGAGGAGGCTCAGGGACTCTGCAGGATTCTCCAACATGAGGTGTTTGACACGGCTCCAACAAGGCAACTTCCCATGTGGAGACGAGAGGAGTTCTGTTCCGTGCCTCAGGAAAGCCCCATACCCTGTTCTTCGAACCAAAGCCTCTGAGGAGTGACACCTGGAAACCAAAGCAAGAGTTGAGACTACGGCCTAAAGGCCTGTCCGGCTCAACCTTCTATCTCTGTTGACATCTGTGTGCATGCATTCATGGATGTAGCTGCTCAGCTTGTGTCCGAATGCCCCTGTGAGTCCAGTGAGGCTCCCTGTAGTGGGATGTCCTCGGAGGCCTTGAGGTTTCTCATATTCTGGAGGTGTGTGGCCAAAGGAATGGACACAGTTTCCCAGGAGAGAGCAGGCACGGTCCTGTGGTATGGCTCCAGAGGACCCAGCATAGATGCTGTGTTTGCCAGGGCTGTGGGGACAGATGTCTGAAAAAGCAAACTTGGCTCAGCTAGGGGGCCACTGTAATGGCAGGCCTGATCTCTAGTCCGTGAGGGGAGATCCTCTGGAAATCAACGTAGGGCAAGTGGGAGGCAGTCACTCAGGATTTTGTCTCTGGGTGTTGCGTTTACAGTGTCCGGTCAGGGTAGGGGTTGTCTCAGAGGCCGAGGAAGAGCCTTCCTCTCGGGGGATTGTCCAAGCTCCCAAGTGTTTGTGTTCATTCTGTGGGAATGAAGAGTACTGTTTTCTGCCACAGGGGACCCCCCAGGAGAGGGACTCTAGAGCACAGCAGTGGGTTCCCTCAACAGGAATACACACCATCTAGTTAGTCCTGGGTGCCTATGGGCATGGCAAGCCACATATGCGGGCTCTTGGTCCAGTCCCTGAGAGGCGTTACTTGAATAAGGTACTCACGCTGAGGGTCACAATGTGTGTTTGTGCCCAAGGCGGCCCTCACGCTTGGGCGTGGCCTCATGGGCCATGCCGTTTTCTCCTACACTGAAGGTTTGACTCACTGCCAGCAGCAAGGTTTCTTGCCATGGGGAAGGAGGGGTCTGACTTGTGCATCAGGTTCCCCCCTGTGCAGGGATTGGAGATAAGGTCTAGGTTCCGATGACTGAAAACCCAGGTTGGGAATGGATGGTGGCCTAAGGCAGTGGCGAGTCCAATGTGCTGGGTGTGCAGCCAGCTGTGTCGGTGTCTGTTAAAAGGTCTGGGCTCAGGCTATTTGCGACAGAGCATCACTGTTTAAGGTAGCCTATGCAATTGGGGTGTTGCCGAGGGCCAAGAAGATTGATCCTCATTTGGGGTTTCTGGGCAGCGCCATAGACAATGTTTTTCTCCTGGGAGGCAGGCACAGTGCTTCATTGTGGCCCCAGAATTCCCACTAGGGAGGGTTTGTGGGCCAGGAGTGTGAGGACGGAAGTCTGAAAACACAAGCTAGTGTGAGGATTGGAGCCAAGGGCCGAGCAGGCCCACTCTGCAGAGGCTGAATCAAAATCTCCTGCATCTGAAGTCAGGCTGAGGATCAGACGTTGGCTGAGGCTGGAGTATGTGTCCATGATGGCACCTTCATGAAGTGGGGGCCTCATGAGGCCAAGGAAGTTTTCCCACGCTGAGTTTGGAGGTTGCCCCAAACCACAAGGTTTCCTTCTGCGGGACATTCGAGTCCTGTTGCATGGCTCCAGGACATACCATATGGAAGGACTGGAGAGCAGGGTTCGAAGGATGGATCCCTGTACAGCATGCCTCGCATTCCCATTGGCTATTAGCGACAAGATATGTTTGATCTGCTGCCTCTGGAACACGCGACCCAGGGGGCTGAGTTGAAATGGCCTCTCCTGAGGATGCGTCATAATGTGCGTTTGGGTCCATGGAGACCTTGGAATGTGCTGGTTGTTCAGTGGCCCTGCGGAACTCTCCTACCTGAAGTGTTTGATACATCCCAGTAAGAAAGCTGCCCATGTGGAGATGAGAGAGGTTTGGTTTGGTGCCTCAGAAAAGCCCCAGGTGCTGGTCTACGAAAACAGTCCTCTGAGAACGGAAACATGGAAACCAAAGCTAAGGTTCAGATTAGGGCCTGGGGGCCTGTCCATTTCAACCTTCCGTCTCTGGCGACACTGTCTGAGAGTCTAAGTGGAGATAGTTGCTCCGCTGGTGTCAGAGAGCCCCTCTTAGTCCAGGGTGGCCTATACTATTGATGGCCTCAGGGACCTTGGAGCTTTTCCCTAACCTGTAGTGTTGTGGTCAATGGATTCGGCACACTTTCCTTGGAGAGGGCAGGCACAATCTTTCGCTGTTTGGTCCAGAGGCCCTAGCCTGGATGTTGTGTGGGTCCAGGCTGTTGGCACAGAAGTCTGAATACTCAAACTGAGCTTATGAGTGGCGCCTAGGGTATGGCTGGCCGGATGTACAGCCCGAGATGGAGCTCCTGGGCCTCTGAAACAAGGGCGAGTGGGAGGCGTTCCTTCAGGCTTTTGTCTCTGGATGTTGTGTCCGGGATAGCCGTGGATTGGAGCGGTGGCCTCAGGTACTGTGGACGAGTATCCCTCTCTGGGGATTTGTCCCAGCTCCCAAGAGTTTGGGGTCATTTTGTGGGAAGGGTGGAGTCGTGTTGTCTGGCTCATGGGTCTGTCCAAGAAAGGGATTCCAGAGCAGAGCTCCAGGTACGGGCGGGGCGACTGGAAAATTGAAACCGTGGTGAGAATTGGGTGCATAGGGGCTTGGCAAGCCCCATATGTGGGCTCTTGGTCCAGGCCCTGACAGGCCTTTCTTTGACATGGGGCTCATGCTGAGGGTCACAGTGTGAATTTGTGCCCAAGCAGCACTCAAGTTTGGGCGTGGCATCAGGGGCCATGAAGGTTTCTCCCACCCTGAAGGTGTGACTCCATGCCAAGAGCAAGCTTGACAGCCATGGGGAAGGAGGAGTTCTGTTTTGTGCTTGCTATACCCAGCTGTGTGGAGAATTGATATAATGTCTAGGTTCAGATATCTGAAAACCAAGGTTAGGATGAGGTGACGTCATAAGACCATGGCGTGTCCGAAGTGCTGGGTGTGTGGCCAGCTGTCTCCTTGTCTGTCTGGATGTCAGGCTTCAGGCTGTGTCAGGTAGAGCATGAGTGCCCAGAGCAGCCTATCCAGTTCGGTTGCCGTCGAGGCCCGAGCAGGTTGATCCTCATCTGGGTTTTCTGGAGAGCCCCACAGGGAAACGTTTTTCTTCCGTTGGGCAGACACTGGGCTGGGTTTTGGTTCTGGAGTTCCTAGTCCGGAGGGCTTGTTTGCCAGGAGTGTGAGGAAGGAAGTCTGAAAACACAAGCTAGCGTGAGGTGTGGGACCGAGGGCACGGCAGACCCACTCTGCAGAGGCTGAATCGAGATCTCCTGCACTGAGGTCATGTCAACTATGAGACGTGCCTCAGGCTAGAGTTCTTGTCCAGCATGGCCTCTTCCTGAAGGGTGTGGGGGCTTCATGAGGCCAGAAAGTTTTGGCTACGATGGGATTTGTGAACTGCTCCAAAACTGAAGGTTACCTTCTGCACGACAGTCGAGTCCTATTGGATGTTTCCAAGAGGCCCCATATGGAAAGACTCGAGAGCAGGTGTCTAAGCATGGATGCCTGGGAACGCCACCTCATATTCCCACTCTTTAGTCAGGACAAGGCAGGCTCAATCTGCGGGCTCCTGGGTGAGCTACCCAGAGGGGAGAGTTGAAATGGACTCTCCTGAAGATGAGTCCTACTGTGGCTTGGTGGCCTGGGAGACCTTGGAATGTGGAGGTGGCTCAGGGACTCTGCAGGATTCTCCAACATGATGTGTTTGACACGGCTCCAACAAGGCAACTTCCCATGTGGAGACGAGAGGAGTTCTGTTCCGTGCCTCAGGAAAGCCCCATACCCTGTTCTTCGAACCAAAGCCTCTGAGGAGTGACACCTGGAAACCAAAGCAAGAGTTGAGACTACGGCCTAAAGGCCTGTCCGGCTCAACCTTCTATCTCTGTTGACATCTGTGTGCATGCATTCATGGATGTAGCTGCTCAGCTTGTGTCCGAATGCCCCTGTGAATCCAGTGAGGCTCCCAGTAGTGGGATGTCCTCGGAGGCCTTGAGGTTTCTCATATTCTGGAGGTGTGTGGCCAAAGGAATGGACACAGTTTCCCAGGAGAGAGCAGGCACGGTCCTGTGGTATGGCTCCAGAGGACCCAGCCTAGAGGCTGTGTTTGCCAGGGCTGTGGGGACAGATGTCTGAAAAAGCAAACTTGGCTCAGCTAGGGGCCAATGTAATGGCAGGCCTGATCTCTAGTCCGTGAGGGGAGATCCTCTGGAAATCAAAGTAGGGCAAGTGGGAGGCAGTCACTCAGGATTTTGTCTCTGAGTGTTGCGTTTACAGTGTCCGGTCAGGGTAGGGGTTGTCTCAGAGGCCGAGGAAGAGCCTTCCTCTCGGGGGATTGTCCAAGCTCCCAAGTGTTGGTGTTCATTCTGTGGGAATGAAGAGTACTGTTTTCTGCCACAGGTGACCCCCCAGGATAGGGACTCTAGAGCACAGCAGTGGGTTCCCTCAACTGGAATACACACCATCTAGTTAGTCCTGGGTGCCTATGGGCATGGCAAGCCACATATGCGGGCTCTTGGTCCAGTCACTGAGAGGCGTTACTTGAATAAGGTACTCACGCTGAGGGTCACAATGTGTGTTTGTGCCCAAGGCGGCCCTCACGCTTGGGCGTGGCCTCATGGGCCATGCCGTTTTCTCCTACACTGAAGGTTTGACTCACTGCCAGCAGCAAGGTTTCTTGCCATGGGGAAGGAGGAGTTCTGACTTGTGCATCAGGTTCCCTCCTGTGCAGGGATTGGAGATAAGGTCTAGGTTCCGATGACTGAAAACCCAGGTTGGGAATGGATGGTGGCCTAAGGCAGTGGCGGGTCCAATGTGCTGGGTGTGCAGCCAGCTGTCGGTGTCTGTTGGAAGGTCTGGGCTCAGGCTATTTGCGACAGAGCATCACTGTTTAAGGTAGCCTATGCAATTGGGGTGTTGCCGAGGGCCAAGCATTTTGATCCTCATTTGGGGTTACTGAGCAGCGCCATAGACAATGTTTTTCTCCTGGGAGGCAGGCACAGTGCTTCATTGTGGCCCACGAATTCCCAGTAGGGTGGGTTTGTGGGCCAGGTGTGTGAGGACGGAAGTCTGAAAACACAAGCTAGTGTGAGGATTGGAGCCAAGGGCCGAGCAGGCCCACTCTGCAGTGGCTGAATCAAAATCTCCTGCATCTGAAGTCAGGCTGAGGATCAGACGTTGGCTGAGGCTGGAGTATGTGTCCATGATGGCACCTTCATGAAGTGGGGGCCTCATGAGGCCAAGGAAGTTTTCCTAGGCTGAGTTTGGAGGTTGCCCCAAACCACAAGGTTTCCTTCTACGGGACATTCGAGTCCTGTTGCATGGCTCCAGGACATACCATATGGAAGGACTGGAGAGCAGGGTTCGAAGGATGGATCCCTGTACAGCATGCCTCGCATTCCCATTGGCTATTAACGACAAGATATGTTTGATCTGCTGCCTCTGGAACACGCGACCCAGGGGGCTGGGTTGAAATGGCCTCTCCTGAGGATGCGTCATAATGTGCGTTTGGGTCCATGGAGACCTTGGAATGTGCTGGTTGTTCGGTGGCCCTGCGGAACTCTCCTACCTGAAGTGTTTGATAGATCCCAGTAAGAAAGCTGCCCATGTGGAGATGAGAGATGTTTGGTTTGGTGCCTCAGAAAAGCCCCATGTGCTGGTCTACGAAAACAGTCCTCTGAGAACGGAAACATGGAAACCAAAGCTTAGGTTCAGATTAGGGCCTGGGGGCCTGTCCATTTCAACCTTCTGTCTCTGGGGACACTGTCTGAGAGTCTAAGTGGAGATAGTTGCTCCGCTGGTGTCAGAGAGCTTCTCTTAGTCCAGGGTGGCCTATACTATTGCTGGCCTCAGGGACCTTGGAGCTTTTCCCTAACCTGTAGGGTTGTGGTCAATGGATTGGGCACACTTTCCTTGGAGAGGGCAGGCACAATCTTTCGCTGTTTGGTCCAGAGGCCCTAGCCTGGATGTTGTGTGGGTCCAGGCTGTGGGCACAGAAGTCTGAATACACAAACTCAGCTTATGAGTGGTGCCTAGGGTATGGCTGGCCGGATGTACAGTCCGAGAGGGAGCTCCTAGGCCTCTGAAACAAGGGCGAGAGGGAGGCGTTCCTTCAGGCTTTTGTCTCTGGATGTTGTGTCCGGGATAGCCGTGGATTGGAGCGGTGGCCTCAGGTACTGTGGACGAGTTTCCCTCTCTGGGGATTTGTCCCAGCTCCCAAGAGTTTGGGGTCATTTTGTGGGAAGGGTGGAGTCGTGTTGTCTGGCTCATGGGTCTCTCCATGAAAGGGATTCCAGAGCAGAGCTCCAGGTACGGGCGGGGCGACTGGAAAATTCAAAGGGTGGTGAGGATTGGGTGCATAGGGGCTTGGCAATCCCCATATGTGGGCTCTTGGTCCAGGCCCTGACAGGCCTTTCTTTGACATGGGGCTCATGCTGAGGGTCACAGTGTGAATTTGTGCAAAAGCAGCACTCAAGATTGGGCGTGGCATCAGAAGCCATGAAGGTTTCTCCCACCCTGAAGGTGTGACTCCATGCCAAGAGCAAGCTTGACAGCCATGGGGAAGGAGGAGTTCTGTTTTGTGCTTGCTATACCCAGCTGTGTGGAGAATTGATATAATGTCTTGGTTCAGATATCTGAAAACCAAGGTTAGGATGAGGTGACGGCATAAGACCATGGCGTGTCCGAAGTGCTGGGTGTGCGGCCAGCTGTCTCCTTGTCTGTCTGGACGTCTGGCTTCAGGCTGTGTCAGGCAGAGCATGAATGCCCAGAGCAGCCTATCCAGTTCAGGTACCGTCGAGGCCCGAGCAGGTTGATCCTCATCTGGGTTTTCTGGAGAGCCCCACAGGGAAACGTTTTTCTTCCGTTGGGCAGACACTGGGCTGGGTTTTGGTTCTGGAGTTCCTAGTCCGGAGGGCTTGTTTGCCAGGAGTGTGAGGAAGGAAGTCTGAAAACACAAGCTAGCGTGAGGTTTGGGACCGAGGGCACGGCAGGCCCACTCTGCAGAGGCTGAATCGAGATCTCCTGCACTGAGGTCATGTCAACTATGAGACGTGCCTCAGGCTAGAGTTCTTGTCCAGCATGGCCTCTTCCTGAAGGGTGTGGGGGCTTCATGAGGCCAGAAAGTTTTGGCTACGATGGGATTTGTGAACTGCTCCAAAACTGAAGGTTACCTTCTGCACGACAGTCGAGTCCTATTGGATGGTTCCAAGAGGCCCCATATGGAAAGACTCGAGAGCAGGTGTCTAAGCATGGATGCCTGGGAACGCCACCTCATATTCCCACTCTTTATTCAGGACAAGGCAGGCTCAATCTGCGGGCTCCTGGGTGAGCTACCCAGAGGGGAGAGTTGAAATGGTCTCTCCTGAAGATGAGTCCTACTGTGGCTTGGTGGCCTGGGAGACCTTGGAATGTGGAGGTGGCTCAGGGACTCTGCAGGATTCTCCAACATGAGGTGTTTGACACGGCTCCAACAAGGAAACTTCCCATGTGGAGACGAGAGGAGTTCTGTTCCGTGCCTCAGGAAAGCCCCATACCCTGTTCTTCGAACCAAAGCCTCTGAGGAGTGACACCTGGAAACCAAAGCAAGAGTTGAGACTACGGCCTAAAGGCCTGTCCGGCTCAACCTTCTATCTCTGTTGACATCTGTGTGCATGCATTCATGGATGTAGCTGCTCAGCTTGTGTCCGAATGCCCCTGTGAGTCCAGTGAGGCTCCCAGTAGTGGGATGTCCTCGGAGGCCTTGAGGTTACTCATATTCTGGAGGTGTGTGGCCAAAGAAATGGACACAGTTTCCCAGGAGAGAGCAGGCACGGTCCTGTGGTATGGCTCCAGAGGACCCAGCCTAGAGGCTGTGTTTGCCAGGGCTGTGGGGACAGATGTCTGAAAAAGCAAACTTGGCTCAGCTAGGGGCCAATGTAATGGCAGGCCTGATCTCTAGTCCGTGAGGGGAGATCCTCTGGAAATCAAAGTAGGGCGAGTGGGTGGCAGTCACTCAGGATTTTGTCTCTGGGTGTTGCGTTTACAGTGTCCGGTCAGGGTAGGGGTTGTCTCAGAGGCCGAGGAAGAGCCTTCCTCTCGGGGGATTGTCCAAGCTCCCAAGTGTTTGTGTTCATTCTGTGGGAATGAAGAGTACTGTTTTCTGCCACAGGGGCCCCCCAGGAGAGGGACTCTAGAGGACAGCAGTGGGTTCGCTCAACTAGAATAAACACCATCTAGTTAGTCCTGGGTGCCTATGGGCATGGCAAGCCACATATGCGGGCTCTTGGTCCAGTCACTGAGAGGCGTTACTTGAATAAGGTACTCACGCTGAGGGTTACAATGTGTGTTTGTGCCCAAGGCGGCCCTCACGCTTGGGTTGGCCTCATGGGCCATGCCGTTTTCTCCTACACTGAAGGTTTGACTCACTGCCAGCAGCAAGGTTTCTTGCCAGGGGGAAGGAGAGGTTCTGACTTGTGCATCAGGTTCCGCCTGTGCAGGGATTGGAGATAAGGTCTAGGTTCCGATGAGTAATAACCCAGGTTGGGAATGGATGGTGGCCTAAGGCAGTGGCGGGTCCAATGTGCTGGGTGTGTAGCCAGCTGTGTCGGTGTCTGTTGGAAGTTCTGGGCTCAGGCTATTTTCGACAGAGCATCACTGTTTAAGGTAGCCTATGCAATTGGGGTGTTGCCGAGGGCCAAGCAGTTTGATCCTCATTTGGGGTTTCTGGGCAGCGCCATAGACAATGTTTTTCTCCTGGGAGGCAGGCACAGTGCTTCATTGTGGCCCCATAATTCCCAGTAGGGAGGGTTTGTGGGCCAGGAGTGTTAGGAGGGAAGTCTGAAAACACAAGCTAGTGTGAGGATTGGAGCCAAGGGCAGAGCAGGCCCACTCTGCAGAGGCTGAATCAAAATCTCCTGCATCTGAAGTCAGGCTGAGGATCAGACGTTGGCTAAGGCTGGAGTATGTGTCCATAATGGCACCTTCATGAAGTGGGGGCCTCATGAGGCCAAGGAAGTTTTCCCACGCTGAGTTTGGAGGTTGCCCCAAACCACAAGGTTTCCTTCTGCGGGACATTCGAGCCCTGTTGCATGGCTCCAGGACATACCATATGGAAGGACTGGAGACCAGGGTTCGAAGGATGGATCCCTGTACAGCATGCCTCGCATTCCCATTGGCTATTAGCGACAAGATATGTTTGATCTGCTGCCTCTGGAACACGCGACCCAGGGGGCTGAGTTGAAATGGCCTCTCCTGAGGATGCGTCATAATGTGCGTTTGGGTCCATGGAGACCTTGGAATGTGCTGGTTGTTCAGTGGCCCTGCGGAACTCTCCTACCTGAAGTGTTTGATACATCCCAGTAAGAAAGCTGCCCATGTGGAGATGAGAGAGGTTTGGTTTGGTGCCTCAGAAAAGCCCCATGTGCTGGTCTACGAAAACAGTCCTCTGAGAAAGGAAACATGGAAACCAAAGCTAAGGTTCAGATTAGGTCCTGGGGGCCTGTCCATTTCAACCTTCTGTCTCTGGGGACACTGTCTGAGAGTCTAAGTGGAGATAGTTGCTCCGCTGGTGTCAGAGAGCCCCTCTTAGTCCAGGGTGGCCTATACTATTGCTGGCCTCAGGGACCTTGGAGCTTTTCCCTAACCTGTAGGGTTGTGGTCAATGGATTGGGCACACTTTCCTTGGAGAGGGCAGGCACAATCTTTCGCTGTTTGGTCCAGAGGCACTAGCCTGGATGTTGTGTGGGTCCAGGCTGTGGGCACAGAAGTCTGAATACACAAACTCAGCTTATGAGTGGCGCCTAGGGTATGGCAGGCCGGATGTACAGCCCGAGAGGGAGCTCCTGGGCCTCTGAAACAAGGGCGAGTGGGAGGCGTTCCTTCAGGCTTTTGTCTCTGGTTGTTGTGTCCGGGATAGCCGTGGATTGGAGCGGTGGCCTCAGGTACTGTGGACGAGTATCCCTCTCTGGGGATTTGTCCCAGCTCCCAAGAGTTTGGGGTCATTTTTTGGGAAGGGTGGAGTCGTTTTGTCTGGCTCATGGGTCTCTCCAAGAAAGGGATTCCAGAGCAGAGCTCCAGGTACGGGCGGGGCGACTGGAAAATTCAAAGGGTGGTGAGGATTGGGTGCATAGGGGCTTGGCAATCCCCATATGTGGGCTCTTGTTCCAGGCCCTGACAGGCCTTTCTTTGACATGGGGCTCATGCTGAGGGTCACAGTGTGAATTTGTGCCCAAGCAGCACTCAAGTTTGGGCGTGGCATCAGAAGCCATGAAGGTTTCTCCCACCCTGAAGGTGTGACTCCATGCGAAGAGCAAGCTTGACAGCCATGGGGAAGGAGGAGTTCTGTTTTGTGCTTGCTATACCCAGCTGTGTGGAGAATTGATATAATGTCTAGGTTCAGATATCTGAAAACCAAGGTTAGGATGAGGTGACGGCATAAGACCATGGCGTGTCCGAAGTGCTGGGTGTGCGGCCAGCTGTCTCCTTGTCTGTCTGGACGTCTGGCTTCAGGCTGTGTCAGGCAGAGCATGAGTGCCCAGAGCAGCCTATCCAGTTCGGGTACCGTCGAGGTCCGTGCAGGTTGATCCTCATATGGGTTTTATGGAGAGCCCCACAGGGAAACGTTTTTTTTTCTGCTGGGCAGACACTGGGCTAGGTTTTGGTTCCGGAGTTCCTAGTCCGGAGGGATTGTTTGCCAGGAGTGTGAGGACGGAAGTCTGAAAACACAAGCTAGCGTGAGTTTTGGGACCGAGGGCACGGCAGGCCCACTCTGCAGAGGCTGAATCGAGATCTCCTGCACTGAGGTCATGTCAACTATGAGACGTGCCTCAGGCTAGAGTTCTTGTCCAGCATGGCCTCTTCCTGAAGGGTGTGGGGGCTTCATGATGCCAGAAAGTTTTGCCTACGATGGGATTTGTGAACTGCTCCAAAACTGAAGGTTACCTTCTGCACGACAGTCGAGTCCTATTGGATGGTTCCAAGAGGCCCCATATGGAAAGACTCGAGAGCAGGTGTCTAAGCATGGATGCCTGGGAACGCCACCTCATATTCCCACTCTTTAGTCAGGACAAGGCTGGCTCAATCTGCGGGCTCCTGGGTGAGCTACCCAGAGGGGAGAGTTGAAATGGTCTCTCCTGAAATGAGTCCTACTGTGGCTTGGTGGCCTGGGAGACCTTGGAATGTGGAGGTGGCTCAGGGACTCTGCAGGATTCTCCAACATGAGGTGTTTGACACGGCTCCAACAAGGCAACTTCCCATGTGGAGACGAGAGGAGTTCTGTTCCGTGCCTCAGGAAAGCCCCATACCCTGTTCTTCGAACCAAAGCCTCTGAGGAGTGACACCTGGAAACCAAAGCAAGAGTTGAGACTACGGCCTAAAGGCCTGTCCGGCTCAACCTTCTATCTCTGTTGACATCTGTGTGCATGCATTCATGGATGTAGCTGCTCAGCTTGTGTCCGAATGCCCCTGTGAGTCCAGTGAGGCTCCCAGTAGTAGGATGTCCTCGGAGGCCTTGAGGTTTCTCATATTCTGGAGGTGTGTGGCCAAAGGAATGGACACAGTTTCCCAGGAGAGAGCAGGCACGGTCCTGTGGTATGGCTCCGGAGGACCCAGCCTAGAGGCTCTGTTTGCCAGGGCTGTGGGGACAGATGTCTGAAAAAGCAAACTTGGCTCAGCTAGGGGCCAATGTATTGGCAGGCCTGATCTCTAGTCCGTGAGGGGAGATCCTCTGGAAATCAAAGTAGGGCAAGTGGGAGGCAGTCACTCAGGATTTTGTCTCTGGGTGTTGCGTTTACAGTGTCCGGTCAGGGTAGGGGTTGTCTCAGAGGCCGAGGAAGAGCCTTCCTCTCGGGGGATTGTACAAGCTCCCAAGTGTTTGTGTTCATTCTGTGGGAATGAAGAGTACTGTTTTCTGCCACAGGGGACCCCCCAGGAGAGGGACTCTAGAGCACAGCAGTGGGTTCCCTCAACTGGAATACACACCATCTAGTTAGTCCTGGGTGCCTATGGGCATGGCAAGCCACATATGCAGGCTCTTGGTCCAGTCACTGAGAGGCGTTACTTGAATAAGGTACTCACGCTGAGGGTCACAATGTGTGTTTGTGCCCAAGGCGGCCCTCACGCTTGGGCGTGGCCTCATGGGCCATGCCGTTTTCTCCTACACTGAAGGTTTGACTCACTGCCAGCAGCAAGGTTTCTTGCCAGGGGGAAGGAGAGGTTCTGACTTGTGCATCAGGTTCCCCCCTGTGCAGGGATTGGAGATAAGGTCTAGGTTCCGATGAGTAATAACCCAGGTTGGGAATGGATGGTGGCCTAAGGCAGTGGCGGGTCCAATGTGCTGGGTGTGTAGCCAGCTGTGTCGGTGTCTGTTGGAAGTTCTGGGCTCAGGCTATTTTCGACAGAGCATCACTGTTTAAGGTAGCCTATGCAATTGGGGTGTTGCCGAGGGCCAAGCAGTTTGATCCTCATTTGGGGTTTCTGGGCAGCGCCATAGACAATGTTTTTCTCCTGGGAGGCAGGCCCAGTGCTTCATTGTGGCCCCATAATTCCCAGTAGGGAGGGTTTGTGGGCCAGGAGTGTGAGGAGGGAAGTCTGAAAACACAAGCTAGTGTGAGGATTGGAGCCAAGGGCAGAGCAGGCCCACTCTGCAGAGGCTGAATCAAAATCTCCTGCATCTGAAGTCAGGCTGAGGATCAGACGTTGGCTGAGGCTGGAGTATGTGTCCATAATGGCACCTTCATGAAGTGGGGGCCTCATGAGGCCAAGGAAGTTTTCCCACGCTGAGTTTGGAGGTTGCCCCAAACCACAAGGTTTCCTTCTGCGGGACATTCGAGCCCTGTTGCATGGCTCCAGGACATACCATATGGAAGGACTGGAGAGCAGGGTTCGAAGGATGGATCCCTGTACAGCATGCCTCGCATTCCCATTGGCTATTAGCGACAAGATATGTTTGATCTGCTGCCTCTGGAACACGCGACCCAGGGGGCTGAGTTGAAATGGCCTCTCCTGAGGATGCGTCATAATGTGCGTTTGGGTCCATGGAGACCTTGGAATGTGCTGGTTGTTCAGTGGCCCTGCGGAACTCTCCTACCTGAAGTGTTTGATACATCCCAGTAAGAAAGCTGCCCATGTGGAGATGAGAGAGGTTTGGTTTGGTGCCTCAGAAAAGCCCCATGTGCTGGTCTACGAAAACAGTCCTCTGAGAAAGGAAACATGGAAACCAAAGCTAAGGTTCAGATTAGGGCCTGGGGGCCTGTCCATTTCAACCTTCTGTCTCTGGGGACACTGTCTGAGAGTCTAAGTGGAGATAGTTGCTCCGCTGGTGTCAGAGAGCCCCTCTTAGTCCAGGGTGGCCTATACTATTGCTGGCCTCAGGGACCTTGGAGCTTTTCCCTAACCTGTAGGGTTGTGGTCAATGGATTGGGCACACTTTCCTTGGAGAGGGCAGGCACAATCTTTCGCTGTTTGGTCCAGAGGCACTAGCCTGGATGTTGTGTGGGTCCAGGCTGTGGGCACAGAAGTCTGAATACACAAACTCTGCTTATGAGTGGCGCCTAGGGTATGGCAGGCCGGATGTACAGCCCGAGAGGGAGCTCCTGGGCCTCTGAAACAAGGGCGAGTGGGAGGCGTTCCTTCAGGCTTTTGTCTCTGGATGTTGTGTCCGGGATAGCCGTGGATTGGAGCGGTGGCCTCAGGTACTGTGGACGAGTATCCCTCTCTGGGGATTTGTCCCAGCTCCCAAGAGTTTGGGGTCATTTTTTGGGAAGGGTGGAGTCGTTTTGTCTGGCTCATGGGTCTCTCCAAGAAAGGGATTCCAGAGCAGAGCTCCAGGTATGGGCGGGGCGACTGGAAAATTCAAACCGTGGTGAGGATTGGGTGCATAGGGGTTTGCCAAGCCCCATATGTGGGCTCTTGTTCCAGGCCCTGACAGGCCTTTCTTTGACATGGGGCTCATGCTGAGGGTCACAGTGTGAATTTGTGCACAAGCAGCACTCAAGTTTGGGCGTGGCATCAGAAGCCATGAAGGTTTCTCACACCCTGAAGGTGTGACTCCATGCCAAGAGCAAGCTTGACAGCCATGGGGAAGGAGGAGTTCTGTTTTGTGCTTGCTATACCCAGCTGTGTGGAGAATTGATATAATGTCTAGGTTCAGATATCTGAAAACCAAGGTTAGGATGAGGTGACGGCATAAGACCATGGCGTGTCCGAAGTGCTGGGTGTGCGGCCAGCTGTCTCCTTGTCTGTCTGGACGTCTGGCTTCAGGCTGTGTCAGGCAGAGCATGAGTGCCCAGAGCAGCCTATCCAGTTCGGGTACCGTCGAGGTCCGAGCAGGTTGATCCTCATCTGGGTTTTATGGAGAGCCCACAGGGAAACGTTTTTTTTTCTGCTGGGCAGACACTGGGCTAGGTTTTGGTTCCGGAGTTCCTAGTCCGGAGGGATTGTTTGCCAGGAGTGTGAGGAAGGAAGTCTGAAAATACAAGCTAGCGTGAGTTTTGGGACCGAGGGCACGGCAGGCCCACTCTGCAGAGGCTGAATCGAGATCTCCTGCACTGAGGTCATGTCAACTATGAGACGTGCCTCAGGCTAGAGTTCTTGTCCAGCATGGCCTCTTCCTGAAGGGTGTGGGGGCTTCATGATGCCAGAAAGTTTTGCCTACGATGGTATTTGTGAACTGCTCCAAAACTGAAGGTTACCTTCTGCACGACAGTCGAGTCCTATTGGATGGTTCCAAGAGGCCCCATATGGAAAGACTCGAGAGCAGGTGTCTAAGCATGGATGCCTGGGAACGCCACCTCATATTCCCACTCTTTAGTCAGGACAAGGCTGGCTCAATCTGCGGGCTCCTGGGTGAGCTACCCAGAGGGGAGAGTTGAAATGGTCTCTCCTGAAATGAGTCCTACTGTGGCTTGGTGGCCTGGGAGACCTTGGAATGTGGAGGTGGCTCAGGGACTCTGCAGGATTCTCCAACATGAGGTGTTTGACACGGCTCCAACAAGGCAACTTCCCATGTGGAGACGAGAGGAGTTCTGTTCCGTGCCTCAGGAAAGCCCCATACCCTGTTCTTCGAACCAAAGCCTCTGAGGAGTGACACCTGGAAACCAAAGCAAGAGTTGAGACTACGGCCTAAAGGCCTGTCCGGCTCAACCTTCTATCTCTGTTGACATCTGTGTGCATGCATTCATGGATGTAGCTGCTCAGCTTGTGTCCGAATGCCCCAGTGAGTCCAGTGAGGCTCCCAGTAGTAGGATGTCCTCGGAGGCCTTGAGGTTTCTCATATTCTGGAGGTGTGTGGCCAAAGGAATGGACACAGTTTCCCAGGAGAGAGCAGGCACGGTCCTGTGGTATGGCTCCAGAGGACCCAGCCTAGAGGCTCTGTTTGCCAGGGCTGTGGGGACAGATGTCTGAAAAAGCAAACTTGGCTCAGCTAGGGGCCAATGTATTGGCAGGCCTGATCTCTAGTCCGTGAGGGGAGATCCTCTGGAAATCAAAGTAGGGCAAGTGGGAGGCAGTCACTCAGGATTTTGTCTCTGGGTGTTGCGTTTACAGTGTCCGGTCAGGGTAGGGGTTGTCTCAGAGGCCGAGGAAGAGCCTTCCTCTCGGGGGATTGTCCAAGCTCCCAAGTGTTTGTGTTCATTCTGTGGGAATGAAGAGTACTGTTTTCTGCCACAGGGGACCCCCCAGGAGAGGGACTCTAGACCACAGCAGTGGGTTCCCTCAACTGGAATACACACCATCTAGTTAGTCCTGGGTGCCTATGGGCATGGCAAGCCACATATGCAGGCTCTTGGTCCAGTCACTGAGAGGAGTTACTTGAATAAGGTACTCACGCTGAGGGTCACAATGTGTGTTTGTGCCCAAGGCGGCCCTCACGCTTGGGCGTGGCCTCATGGGCCATGCCGTTTTCTCCTACACTGAAGTTTTGACTCACTGCCAGCAGCAAGGTTTCTTGCCAGGGGGAAGGAGAGGTTCTGACTTGTGCATCAGGTTCCCCCCTGTGCAGGGATTGGAGATAAGGTCTAGGTTCCGATGAGTAATAACCCAGGTTGGGAATGGATGGTGGCCTAAGGCAGTGGCGGGTCCAATGTGCTGGGTGTGTAGCCAGCTGTGTCGGTGTCTGTTGGAAGTTCTGGGCTCAGGCTATTTTCGACAGAGCATCACTGTTTAAGGTAGCCTATGCAATTGGGGTGTTGCCGAGGGCCAAGCAGTTTGATCCTCATTTGGGGTTTCTGGGCAGCGCCATAGACAATGTTTTTCTCCTGGGAGGCAGGCACAGTGCTTCATTGTGGCCCCAGAATTCCCAGTAGGGAGGGTTGGTGGGCCAGGAGTGTGAGGACGGAAGTCTGAAAACACAAGCTAGTGTGAGGATTGGAGCCAAGGGCAGAGCAGGCCCACTCTGCAGAGGCTGAATCAAAATCTCCTGCATCTGAAGTCAGGCTGAGGATCAGACGTTGGCTGAGGCTGGAGTATGTGTCCATAATGGCACCTTCATGAAGTGGGGGCCTCATGAGGCCAAGGAAGTTTTCCCAAGCTGAGTTTGGAGGTTGCCCCAAACCACAAGGTTTCCTTCTGCGGGACATTCGAGCCCTGTTGCATGGCTCCAGGACATACCATATGGAAGGACTGGAGAGCAGGGTTCGAAGGATGGATCCCTGTACAGCATGCCTCGCATTCCCATTGGCTATTAGCGACAAGATATGTTTGATCTGCTGCCTCTGGAACACGCGACCCAGGGGGCTGAGTTGAAATGGCCTCTCCTGAGGATGCGTCATAATGTGCGTTTGGGTCCATGGAGACCTTGGAATGTGCTGGTTGTTCAGTGGCCCTGCGGAACTCTCCTACCTGAAGTGTTTGATACATCCCAGTAAGAAAGCTGCCCATGTGGAGATGAGAGAGGTTTGGTTTGGTGCCTCAGAAAAGCCCCATGTGCTGGTCTACGAAAACAGTCCTCTGAGAAAGGAAACATGGAAACCAAAGCTAAGGTTCAGATTAGGGCCTGGGGGCCTGTCCATTTCAACCTTCTGTCTCTGGGGACACTGTCTGAGAGTCTAAGTGGAGATAGTTGCTCCGCTGGTGTCAGAGAGCCCCTCTTAGTCCAGGGTGGCCTATACTATTGCTGGCCTCAGGGACCTTGGAGCTTTTCCCTAACCTGTAGGGTTGTGGTCAATGGATTGGGCACACTTTCCTTGGAGAGGGCAGGCACAATCTTTCGCTGTTTGGTCCAGAGGCACTAGCCTGGATGTTGTGTGGGTCCAGGCTGTGGGCACAGAAGTCTGAATACACAAACTCAGCTTATGAGTGGCGCCTAGGGTATGGCAGGCCGGATGTACAGCCCGAGAGGGAGCTCCTGGGCCTCTGAAACAAGGGCGAGTGGGAGGCGTTCCTTCAGGCTTTTGTCTCTGGATGTTGTGTCCGGGATAGCCGTGGATTGGAGCGGTGGCCTCAGGTACTGTGGACGAGTATCCCTCTCTGGGGATTTGTCCCAGCTCCCAAGAGTTTGGGGTCATTTTTTGGGAAGGGTGGAGTCGTTTTGTCTGGCTCATGGGTCTCTCCAAGAAAGGGATTCCAGAGAAGAGCTCCAGGTATGGGCGGGGCGACTGGAAAATTCAAAACGTGGTGAGGATTGGGTGCATAGGGGTTTGCCAAGCCCCATATGTGGGCTCTTGTTCCAGGCCCTGACAGGCCTTTCTTTGACATGGGGCTCATGCTGAGGGTCACAGTGTGAATTTGTGCACAAGCAGCACTCAAGTTTGGGCGTGGCATCAGAAGCCATGAAGGTTTCTCCCACCCTGAAGGTGTGACTCCATGCCAAGAGCAAGCTTGACAGCCATGGGGAAGGAGGAGTTCTGTTTTGTGCTTGCTATACCCAGCTGTGTGGAGAATTGATATAATGTCTAGGTTCAGATATCTGAAAACCAAGGTTAGGATGAGGTGACGGCATAAGACCATGGCGTGTCCGAAGTGCTGGGTGTGCGGCCAGCTGTCTCCTTGTCTGTCTGGACGTCTGGCTTCAGGCTGTGTCAGGCAGAGCATGAGTGCCCAGAGCAGCCTATCCAGTTCGGGTACCGTCGAGGTCCGAGCAGGTTGATCCTCATCTGGGTTTTATGGAGAGCCCCACAGGGAAACGTTTTTTTTTCTGCTGGGCAGACACTGGGCTAGGTTTTGGTTCCGGAGTTCCTAGTCCGGAGGGATTGTTTGCCAGGAGTGTGAGGAAGGAAGTCTGAAAATACAAGCTAGCGTGAGTTTTGGGACCGAGGGCACGGCAGGCCCACTCTGCAGAGGCTGAATCGAGATCTCCTGCACTGAGGTCATGTCAACTATGAGACGTGCCTCAGGCTAGAGTTCTTGTCCAGCATGGCCTCTTCCTGAAGGGTGTGGGGGCTTCATGATGCCAGAAAGTTTTGCCTACGATGGGATTTGTGAACTGCTCCAAAACTGAAGGTTACCTTCTGCACGACAGTCGAGTCCTATTGGATGGTTCCAAGAGGCCCCATATGGAAAGACTCGAGAGCAGGTGTCTAAGCATGGATGCCTGGGAACGCCACCTCATATTCCCACTCTTTAGTCAGGACAAGGCTGGCTCAATCTGCGGGCTCCTGGGTGAGCTACCCAGAGGGGAGAGTTGAAATGGTCTCTCCTGAAATGAGTCCTACTGTGGCTTGGTGGCCTGGGAGACCTTGGAATGTGGAGGTGGCTCAGGGACTCTGCAGGATTCTCCAACATGAGGTGTTTGACACGGCTCCAACAAGGCAACTTCCCATGTGGAGACGAGAGGAGTTCTGTTCCGTGCCTCAGGAAAGCCCCATACCCTGTTCTTCGAACCAAAGCCTCTGAGGAGTGACACCTGGAAACCAAAGCAAGAGTTGAGACTACGGCCTAAAGGCCTGTCCGGCTCAACCTTCTATCTCTGTTGACATCTGTGTGCATGCATTCATGGATGTAGCTGCTCAGCTTGTGTCCGAATGCCCCTGTGAGTCCAGTGAGGCTCCCAGTAGTGGGATGTCCTCGGAGGCCTTGAGGTTTCTCATATTCTGGAGGTGTGTGGCCAAAGGAATGGACACAGTTTCCCAGGAGAGAGCAGGCACGGTTGTGGTATGGCTCCAGAGGACCCAGCCTAGAGGCTCTGTTTGCCAGGGCTGTGGGGACAGATGTCTGAAAAAGCAAACTTGGCTCAGCTAGGGGCCAATGTATTGGCAGGCCTGATCTCTAGTCCGTGAGGGGAGATCCTCTGGAAATCAAAGTAGGGCAAGTGGGAGGCAGTCACTCAGGATTTTGTCTCTGGGTGTTGCGTTTACAGTGTCCGGTCAGGGTAGGGGTTGTCTCAGAGGCCGAGGAAGAGCCTTCCTCTCGGGGGATTGTACAAGCTCCCAAGTGTTTGTGTTCATTCTGTGGGAATGAAGAGTACTGTTTTCTGCCACAGGGGACCCCCCAGGAGAGGGACTCTAGAGCACAGCAGTGGGTTCCCTCAACTGGAATACACACCATCTAGTTAGTCCTGGGTGCCTATGGGCATGGCAAGCCACATATGCAGGCTCTTGGTCCAGTCACTGAGAGGAGTTACTTGAATAAGGTACTCACGCTGAGGGTCACAATGTGTGTTTGTGCCCAAGGCGGCCCTCACGCTTGGGCGTGGCCTCATGGGCCATGCCGTTTTCTCCTACACTGAAGTTTTGACTCACTGCCAGCAGCAAGGTTTCTTGCCAGGGGGAAGGAGAGGTTCTGACTTGTGCATCAGGTTCCCCCCTGTGCAGGGATTGGAGATAAGGTCTAGGTTCCGATGAGTAATAACCCAGGTTGGGAATGGATGGTGGCCTAAGGCAGTGGCGGGTCCAATGTGCTGGGTGTGTAGCCAGCTGTGTCGGTGTCTGTTGGAAGTTCTGGGCTCAGGCTATTTTCGACAGAGCATCACTGTTTAAGGTAGCCTATGCAATTGGGGTGTTGCCGAGGGCCAAGCAGTTTGATCCTCATTTGGGGTTTCTGGGCAGCGCCATAGACAATGTTTTTCTCCTGGGAGGCAGGCACAGTGCTTCATTGTGGCCCCAGAATTCCCAGTAGGGAGGGTTGGTGGGCCAGGAGTGTGAGGACGGAAGTCTGAAAACACAAGCTAGTGTGAGGATTGGAGCCAAGGGCAGAGCAGGCCCACTCTGCAGAGGCTGAATCAAAATCTCCTGCATCTGAAGTCAGGCTGAGGATCAGACGTTGGCTGAGGCTGGAGTATGTGTCCATGATGGCACCTTCATGAAGTGGGGGCCTCATGAGGCCAAGGAAGTTTTCCCACGCTGAGTTTGGAGGTTGCCCCAAACCACAAGGTTTCCTTCTGCGGGACATTCGAGTCCTGTTGCATGGCTCCAGGACATACCATATGGAAGGACTGGAGAGCAGGGTTCGAAGGATGGATCCCTGTACAGCATGCCTCGCATTCCCATTGGCTATTAGCGACAAGATATGTTTGATCTGCTGCCTCTGGAACACGGAACCCAGGGGGCTGAGTTGAAATGGCCTCTCCTGAGGATGCGTCATAATGTGCGTTTGGGTCCATGGAGACCTTGGAATGTGCTGGTTGTTCAGTGGCCCTGCGGAACTCTCCTACCTGAAGTGTTTGATACATCCCAGTAAGAAAGCTGCCCATGTGGAGATGAGAAAGGTTGGGTTTGGTGCCTCAGAAAAGCCCCATGTGCTGGTCTACGAAAACAGTCCTCTGAGAAAGGAAACATGGAAACCAAAGCTAAGGTTCAGATTAGGGCCTGGGGGCCTGTCCATTTCAACCTTCTGTCTCTGGGGACACTGTCTGAGAGTCTAAGTGGAGATAGTTGCTCCGCTGGTGTCAGAGAGCCCCTCTTAGTCCAGGGTGGCCTATAATATTGATGGCCTCAGGGACCTTGGAGCTTTTCCCTAACCTGTAGGGTTGTGGTCAATGGATTGGGCACACTTTCCTTGGAGAGGGCAGGCACAATCTTTCGCTGTTTGGTCCAGAGGCCCTAGCCTGGATGATGTGTGGGTCCAGGCTGTGGGCACAGAATTCTGAATACACAAACTCAGCTTATGAGTGGCGCCTAGGGTATGGCAGGCCGGATGTACAGCCCGAGAGGGAGCTCCTGCGCCTCTGAAACAAGGGCGAGTGGGAGGCGTTCCTTCAGGCTTTTGTCTCTGGATGTTGTGTCCGGGATAGCCGTGGATTGGAGCGGTGGCCTCAGGTACTGTGGACGAGTATCCCTCTCTGGGGATTTGTCCCAGCTCCCAAGAGTTTGGGGTCATTTTTTGGGAAGGGTGGAGTCGTTTTGTCTGGCTCATGGGTCTCTCCAAGAAAGGGATTCCAGAGCAGAGCTCCAGGTATGGGCGGGGCGACTGGAAAATTCAAACCGTGGTGAGGATTGGGTGCATAGGGGTTTGCCAAGCCCCATATGTGGGCTCTTGATCCAGGCCCTGACAGGACTTTCTTTGACATGGGGCTCATGCTGAGGGTCACAGTGTGAATTTGTGCCCAAGCAGCACTCAAGTTTGGGCGTGGCATCAGAAGCCATGAAGGTTTCTCCCAACCTGAAGGTGTGACTCCATGCCAAGAGCAAGCTTGACAGCCATGGGGAAGGAGGAGTTCTGTTTTGTGCTTGCTATACCCAGCTGTGTGGAGAATTGATATAATGTCTAGGTTCAGATATCTGAAAACCAAGGTTAGGATGAGGTGACGGCATAAGACCATGGCGTGTCCGAAGTGCTGGGTGTGTGGCCAGCTGTCTTCTTGTCTGTCTGGACGTCTGGCTTCAGGCTGTGTCAGGCAGAGCATGAGTGCCCAGAGCAGCCTATCCAGTTCGGGTACCGTCGAGGCCCGAGCAGGTTGATCCTCATCTGGGTTTTATGGAGAGCCCCACAGGGAAACGTTTTTCTTCCGTTGTGCAGACACTGGGCTGGGTTTTGGTTCCGGAGTTCCTAGTCCAGAGGGCTTGTTTGCCAGGAGTGTGAGGAAGGAAGTCTGAAAACACAAGCTAGCGTGAGGTTTGGGACCGAGGGCACGGCAGGCCCACTCTGCAGAGGCTGAATCGAGATCTCCTGCACTGAGGTCATGTCAACTATGAGACGTGCCTCAGGCTAGAGTTCTTGTCCAGCATGGCCTCTTCCTGAAGGGTGTGGGGGCTTCATGATGCCAGAAAGTTTTGCCTACGATGGGATTTGTGAACTGCTCCAAAACTGAAGGTTACCTTCTGCACGACAGTCGAGTCCTATTGGATGGTTCCAAGAGGCCCCATATGGAAAGACTCGAGAGCAGGTGTCTAAGCATGGATGCCTGGGAACGCCACCTCATATTCCCACTCTTTAGTCAGGACAAGGCAGGCGCAATCTGCGGGCTCCTGGGTGAGCTACCCAGAGGGGAGAGTTGAAATGGTCTCTCCTGAAATGAGTCCTACTGTGGCTTGGTGGCCTGGGAGACCTTGGAATGTGGAGGTGGCTCAGGGACTCTGCAGGATTCTCCAACATGAGGTGTTTGACACGGCTCCAACAAGGCAACTTCCCATGTGGAGACGAGAGGAGTTCTGTTCCGTGCCTCAGGAAAGCCCCATACCCTGTTCTTCGAACCAAAGCCTCTGAGGAGTGACACCTGGAAACCAAAGCAAGAGTTGAGACTACGGCCTAAAGGCCTGTCCGGCTCAACCTTCTATCTCTGTTGACATCTGTGTGCATGCATTCATTGATGTAGCTGCTCAGCTTGTGTCCGAATGCCCCTGTGAGTCCAGTGAGGCTCCCAGTAGTGGGATGTCCTCGGAGGCCTTGAGGTTTCTCATATTCTGGAGGTGTGTGGCCAAAGGAATGGACACAGTTTCCCAGGAGAGAGCAGGCACGGTCCTGTGTTATGGCTCCAGAGGACCCAGCCTAGAGGCTGTGTTTGCCAGGGCTGTGGGGACAGATGTCTGAAAAAGCAAACTTGGCTCAGCTAGGGGCCAATGTAATGGCAGGCCTGATCTCTAGTCCGTGAGGGGAGATCCTCTGGAAATCAAAGTAGGGCAAGTGGGAGGCAGTCACTCAGGATTTTGTCTCTGGGTGTTGCGTTTACAGTGTCCGGTCAGGGTAGGGGTTGTCTCAGAGGCCGAGGAAGAGCCTTCCTCTCGGGGGATTGTCCAAGCTCCCAAGTGTTTGTGTTCATTCTGTGGGAATGAAGAGTACTGTTTTCTGCCACAGGGGACCCCCCAGGAGAGGGACTCTAGACCACAGCAGTGGGTTCCCTCAACTGGAATACACACCATCTAGTTAGTCCTGGGTGCCTATGGGCATGGCAAGCCACATATGCAGGCTCTTGGTCCAGTCACTGAGAGGAGTTACTTGAATAAGGTACTCACGCTGAGGGTCACAATGTGTGTTTGTGCCCAAGGCGGCCCTCACGCTTGGGCGTGGCCTCATGGGCCATGCCGTTTTCTCCTACACTGAAGGTTTGACTCACTGCCAGCAGCAAGGTTTCTTGCCAGGGGGAAGGAGGGGTTCTGACTTGTGCATCAGGTTCCCCCCTGTGCAGGGATTGGAGATAAGGTCTAGGTTCCGATGACTAATAACCCAGGTTGGGAATGGATGGTGGCCTAAGGCAGTGGCGGGTCCAATGTGCTGGGTGTGTAGCCAGCTGTGTCGGTGTCTGTTGGAAGTTCTGGGCTCAGGCTATTTTCGACAGAGCATCATTGTTTAAGGTAGCCTATGCAATTGGGGTGTTGCCGAGGGCCAAGCAGTTTGATCCTCAATTGGGGTTTCTGGGCAGCGCCATAGACAATGTTTTTCTCCTGGGAGGCAGGCACAGTGCTTCATTGTGGCCCCAGAATTCCCAGTAGGGAGGGTTTGTGGGGCAGGAGTGTGAGGACGGAAGTCTGAAAACACAAGCTAGTGTGAGGATTGGAGCCAAGGGCCGAGCAGGCCCACTCTGCAGAGGCTGAATCAAAATCTCCTGCATCTGAAGTCAGGCTGAGGATCAGACGTTGGCTGAGGCTGGAGTATGTGTCCATGATGGCACCTTCATGAAGTGGGGGCCTCATGAGGCCAAGGAAGTTTGCCCACGCTGAGTTTGGAGGTTGCCCCAAACCACAAGGTTTCCTTCTGCGGGACATTCGAGCCCTGTTGCATGGCTCCAGGACATACCATATGGAAGGACTGGAGAGCAGGGTTCGAAGGATGGATCCCTGTACAGCATGCCTCGCATTCCCATTGGCTATTAGCGACAAGATATGTTTGATCTGCTGCCTCTGGAACACGCGACCCAGGGGGCTGAGTTGAAATGGCCTCTCCTGAGGATGCGTCATAATGTGCGTTTGGGTCCATGGAGACCTTGGAATGTGCTGGTTGTTCAGTGGCCCTGCGGAACTCTCCTACCGGAAGTGTTTGATACATCCCAGTAAGAAAGCTGCCCATGTGGAGATGAGAGAGGTTTGGTTTGGTGCCTCAGAAAAGCCCCATGTGCTGGTCTACGAAAACAGTCCTCTGAGAAAGGAAACATGGAAACCAAAGCTAAGGTTCAGATTAGGGCCTGGGGGCCTGTCCATTTCAACCTTCTGTCTCTGGGGACACTGTCTGAGAGTCTAAGTGGAGATAGTTGCTCCGCTGGTGTCAGAGAGCCCCTCTTAGTCCAGGGTGGCCTATACTATTGATGGCCTCAGGGACCTTGGAGCTTTTCCCTAACCTGTAGGGTTGTGGTCAATGGATTGGGCACACTTTCCTTGGAGAGGGCAGGCACAATCTTTCGCTGTTTGGTCCAGAGGCCCTAGCCTGGATGATGTGTGGGTCCAGGCTGTGGGCACAGAATTCTGAATACACAAACTCAGCTTATGAGTGGCGCCTAGGGTATGGCAGGCCGGATGTACAGCCCGAGAGGGAGCTCCTGGGCCTCTGAAACAAGGGCGAGTGGGAGACGTTCCTCAGGCTTTTGTCTCTGGATGTTGTGTCCGGCATAGCCGTGGATTGGAGCGGTGACCTCAGGTACTGTGGACGAGTATCCCTCTCTGGGGATCTATCCCAGCTCCCCAGAGTTTGGGGTCATTTTTTGAGAAGGGTGGTGTCGTGTTGTCTGGCTCATGGGTCTCTCCAAGAAAGGGATTCCAGAGTAGAGCTCCAGGTATGGGCGGGGCGACTGGAAAATTCAAACCGTGGTGAGGATTGGGTGCATAGGGGTTTGGCAAGCCCCATATGTGGGCTCTTGGTCCAGGCCCTGACAGGCCTTTCTTTGACATGGGGCTCATGCTGAGGGTCACAGTGTGAATTTGTGCCCAAGCAGAACTCAAGTTTGGGCGTGGCATCTTAAGCCATGAAGGTTTCTCCCACCCTGATGGTGTGACTCCATGCCAAGAGCAAGCTTGACAGCCATGGGGAAGGAGGAGTTCTGTTTTGTGCTTGCTATACCCAGCTGTGTGGAGAATTGATATAATGTCTAGGTTCAGATATCTGAAAACCAAGGTTAGGATGAGGTGACGGCATAAGACCATGGCGTGTCCGAAGTGCTGGGTGTGCGGCCAGCTGTCTCCTTGTCTGTCTGGACGTCTGGCTTCAGGCTGTGTCAGGCAGAGCATGAGTGCCCAGAGCAGCCTATCCAGTTCGGGTACCGTCGAGGCCCGAGCAGGTTGATCCTCATCTGGGTTTTATGGAGAGCCCCACAGGGAAACGTTTTTCTTCCGTTGTGCAGACACTGGGCTGGGTTTTGGTTCCGGAGTTCCTAGTCCGGAGGGCTTGTTTGCCAGGAGTGTGAGGAAGGAAGTCTGAAAACACAAGCTAGCGTGAGGTTTGGGACCGAGGGCACGGCAGGCCCACTCTGCAGAGGCTGAATCGAGATCTCCTGCACTGAGGTCATGTCAACTATGAGACGTGCCTCAGGCTAGAGTTCTTGTCCAGCATGGCCTCTTCCTGAAGGGTGTGGGGGCTTCATGATGCCAGAAAGTTTTGCCTACGATGGGATTTGTGAACTGCTCCAAAACTGAAGGTTACCTTCTGCACGACAGTCGAGTCCTATTGGATGGTTCCGAGAGGCCCCATATGGAAAGACTCGAGAGCAGGTGTCTAAGCATGGATGCCTGGGAACGCCACCTCATATTCCCACTCTTTAGTCAGGACAAGGCAGGCGCAATCTGCGGGCTCCTGGGTGAGCTACCCAGAGGGGAGAGTTGAAATGGTCTCTCCTGAAATGAGTCCTACTGTGGCTTGGTGGCCTGGGAGACCTAGGAATGTGGAGGTGGCTCAGGGACTCTGCAGGATTCTCCAACATGAGGTGTTTGACACGGCTCCAACAAGGCAACTTCCCATGTGGAGACGAGAGGAGTTCTGTTCCGTGCCTCAGGAAAGCCCCATACCCTGTTCTTCGAACCAAAGCCTCTGAGGAGTGACACCTGGAAACCAAAGCAAGAGTTGAGACTACGGCCTAAAGGCCTGTCCGGCTCAACCTTCTATCTCTGTTGACATCTGTGTGCATGCATTCATGGATGTAGCTGCTCAGCTTGTGTCCGAATGCCCCTGTGAGTCCAGTGAGGCTCCCAGTAGTGGGATGTCCTCGGAGGCCTTGAGGTTTCTCATATTCTGGAGGTGTGTGGCCAAAGGAATGGACACAGTTTCCCAGGAGAGAGCAGGCACGGTCCTGTGGTATGGCTCCAGAGGACCCAGCCTAGAGGCTGTGTTTGCCAGGGCTGTGGGGACAGATGTCTGAAAAAGCAAACTTGGCTCAGCTAGGGGCCAATGTAATGGCAGGCCTGATCTCTAGTCCGTGAGGGGAGATCCTCTGGAAATCAAAGTAGGGCAAGTGGGAGGCAGTCACTCAGGATTTTGTCTCTGGGTGTTGCGTTTACAGTGTCCGGTCAGGGTAGGGGTTGTCTCAGAGGCCGAGGAAGAGCCTTCCTCTCGGGGGATTGTCCAAGCTCCCAAGTGTTTGTGTTCATTCTGTGGGAATGAAGAGTACTGTTTTCTGCCACAGGGGACCCCCCAGGAGAGGGACTCTAGACCACAGCAGTGGGTTCCCTCAACTGGAATACACACCATCTAGTTAGTCCTGGGTGCCTATGGGCATGGCAAGCCACATATGCAGGCTCTTGGTCCAGTCACTGAGAGGAGTTACTTGAATAAGGTACTCACGCTGAGGGTCACAATGTGTGTTTGTGCCCAAGGCGGCCCTCACGCTTGGGCGTGGCCTCATGGGCCATGCCGTTTTCTCCTACACTGAAGGTTTGACTCACTGCCAGCAGCAAGGTTTCTTGCCAGGGGGAAGGAGGGGTTCTGACTTGTGCATCAGGTTCCCCCCTGTGCAGGGATTGGAGATAAGGTCTAGGTTCCGATGACTAATAACCCAGGTTGGGAATGGATGGTGGCCTAAGGCAGTGGCGGGTCCAATGTGCTGGGTGTGTAGCCAGCTGTGTCGGTGTCTGTTGGAAGTTCTGGGCTCAGGCTATTTTCGACAGAGCATCACTGTTTAAGGTAGCCTATGCAATTGGGGTGTTGCCGAGGGCCAAGCAGTTTGATCCTCAATTGGGGTTTCTGGGCAGCGCCATAGACAATGTTTTTCTCCTGGGAGGCAGGCACAGTGCTTCATTGTGGCCCCAGAATTCCCAGTAGGGAGGGTTTGTGGGGCATGAGTGTGAGGACGGAAGTCTGAAAACACAAGCTAGTGTGAGGATTGGAGCCAAGGGCCGAGCAGGCCCACTCTGCAGAGGCTGAATCAAAATCTCCTGCATCTGAAGTCAGGCTGAGGATCAGACGTTGGCTGAGGCTGGAGTATGTGTCCATGATGGCACCTTCATGAAGTGGGGGCCTCATGAGGCCAAGGAAGTTTGCCCACGCTGAGTTTGGAGGTTGCCCCAAACCACAAGGTTTCCTTCGGCGGGACATTCGAGCCCTGTTGCATGGCTCCAGGCCATACCATATGGAAGGACTGGAGAGCAGGGTTCGAAGGATGGATCCCTGTACAGCATGCCTCGCATTCCCATTGGCTATTAGCGACAAGATATGTTTGATCTGCTGCCTCTGGAACACGCGACCCAGGGGGCTGAGTTGAAATGGCCTCTCCTGAGGATGCGTCATAATGTGCGTTTGGGTCCATGGAGACCTTGGAATGTGCTGGTTGTTCAGTGGCCCTGCGGAACTCTCCTACCTGAAGTGTTTGATACATCCCAGTAAGAAAGCTGCCCATGTGGAGATGAGAGAGGTTTGGTTTGGTGCCTCAAAAAAACCCCATGTGCTGGTCTACGAAAACAGTCCTCTGAGAACGGAAACATGGAAACCAAAGCTAAGGTTCAGATTAGGGCCTGGGGGCCTGTCCATTTCAACCTTCTGTCTCTGGGGACACTGTCTGAGAGTCTAAGTGGAGATAGTTGCTCCGCTGGTGTCAGAGAGCCCCTCTTAGTCCAGGGTGGCCTATACTATTGATGGCCTCAGGGACCTTGGAGCTTTTCCCTAACCTGTAGGGTTGTGGTCAATGGATTGGGCACACTTTCCTTGGAAAGGGCAGGCACAATCTTTCGCTGTTTGGTCCAGAGGCCCTAGCCTGGATGTTGTGTGGGTCCAGGCTGTGGGCACAGAAGTGTGAATACAAAAACTCAGCTTAAGTGTGGCGTTTAGGGTATGGCAGGCCGGATGTACAGCCCGAGAGGGAGCTCCTGGGCCTCTGAAACAAGGGCGAGTGGGAGGCGTTCCTTCAGGCTTTTGTCTCTGGATGTTGTGTCCGGGATAGCCGTGGATTGGAGCGGTGGCCTCAGGTACTGTGGACGAGTATCCCTCTCTGGGGATTTGTCCCAGCTCCCAAGAGTTTGGGGTCATTTTGTGGGAAGGGTGGAGTCGTGTTGTCTGGCTCATAGGTCTCTCCAAGAAAGGGATTCCAGAGCAGAGCTCCAGGTACGGGCGGGGCGACTGGAAAATTCAAACCGTGGTGAAGATTGGGTGCATAGGGGCTTGGCAAGCCCCATATGTGGGCTCTTGGTCCAGGCCCTGACAGGCCTTTCTTTGACATGGGGCTCATCCTGAGGGTCACAGTGTGAATTTGTGCCCAAGCAGCACTCAAGTTTGGGCGTGGCATCAGGGGCCATGAAGATTTCTCCCACCCTGAAGGTGTGACTCCATGCCAAGAGCAAGCTTGACAGCCATGGGGAAGGAGGAGTTCTGTTTTGTGCTTGCTATACCCAGCTGTGTGGAGAACTGATATAATGTCTAGGTTCAAATATCTGAAAAACAAGGTTAGGATGAGGTGACGGCATAAGACCATGGCGTGTCCGAAGTGCTGGGTGTGCGGCCATCTGTCTCCTTGTCTGTCTGGACGTCTGGCTTCAGGCTCTGTCAGGCAGAGCATGAGTGCCCAGAGCAGCCTATCCAGTTCGGGTACCGTCGACCCGAGCAGGTTGATCCTCATCTGGGTTTTATGGAGAGCCCCACAGGGAAACGTTTTTCTTCCGTTGGGCAGACACTGGGCTGGGTTTTGGTTCCGGAGTTCCTAGTCCGGAGGGCTTGTTTGCCAGGAGTGTGAGGAAGGAAGTCTGAAAACACAAGCTAGCGTGAGGTTTGGGACCGAGGGCACGGCAGGCCCACTCTGCAGAGGCTGAATCGAGATCTCCTGCACTGAGGTCATGTCAACTATGAGACGTGCCTCAGGCTAGAGTTTTTGTCCAGCATGGCCTCTTCCTGAAGGGTGTGGGGGCTTCATGAGGCCAGAAAGTTTTGGCTACGATGGGATTTGTGAACTGCTCCAAAACTGAAGGTTACCTTCTGCACGACAGTCGAGTCCTATTGGATGGTTCCAAGAGGCCCCATATGGAAAGACTCGAGAGCAGGTGTCTAAGCATGGATGCCTGGGAACGCCACCTCATATTCCCACTCTTTAGTCAGGACAAGGCAGGCTCAATCTGCGGGCTCCTGGGTGAGCTACCCGGGGGGAGAGTTGAAATGGTCTCTCCTGAAGATGAGTCCTACTGTGGCTTGGTGGCCTGGAGACCTTGGAATGTGGAGGTGGCTCAGGGACTCTGCAGGATTCTCCAACATGAGGTGTTTGACACGGCTCCAACAAGGCAACTTCCCATGTGGAGACGAGAGGAGTTCTGTTCCGTGCCTCAGGAAAGCCCCATACCCTGTTCTTCGAACCAAAGCCTCTGAGGAGTGACACCTGGAAACCAAAGCAAGAGTTGAGACTACGGCCTAAAGGCCTGTCCGGCTCAACCTTCTATCTCTGTTGACATCTGTGTGCATGCATTCATGGATGTAGCTGCTCAGCTTGTGTCCGAATGCCCCTGTGAGTCCAGTGAGGCTCCCAGGAGTGGGATGTTTTCGGAGGCCTTGAGGTTTCTCATATTCTGGAGGTGTGTGCCCAAAAAAATGGACACAGTTTCCCAGGAGAGAGCAGGCACGGTCCTGTGGTATGGCTCCAAAGGACCCAGCCTAGAGGCTGTGTTTGCCAGGGCTGTGGGGACAGATGTCTGAAAAAGCATACTTGGCTCAGCTAGGGGCCAATGTAATGGCTGGCCTGATCTCTAGTCCGTGAGGGGAGATCCTCTGGAAATCAAAGTAGGGCAAGTGGGAGGCAGTCACTCAGGATTTTGTCTCTGGGTGTTGCATTTACAGTGTCCGGTCAGGGTAGGGGTTGTCTTTGAGGCCGAGGAAGAGCCTTCCTTTCTGGGGATTGTCCAAGCTCCCAAGTGTTTGTGTTCATTCTGTGGGAATGAAGAGTACTGTTTTCTGCCACAGGGGACCCCCCAGGAGAGGGACTCTAGAGCACAGCAGTGGGTTCCCTCAACTGGAATACACACCATCTAGTTAGTCCTGGGTGCCTATGGGCATGGCAAGCCACATATGCGGGCTCTTGGTCCAGTCACTGAGAGGCGTTACTTGAATAAGGTACTCACGCTGAGGGTCACAATGTGTGTTTGTGCCCAAGGCGGCCCTCACGCTTGGGCGTGGCCTCATGGGCCATGCCGTTTTCTCCTACACTGAAGGTTTGACTCACTGCCAGCAGCAAGGTTTCTTGCCATGGGGAAGGAGGGGTTCTGACTTGTGCATCAGGTTCCCCCCTGTGCAGGGATTGGAGATAAGGTCTAGGTTCCGATGACTGAAAACCCAGGTTGGGAATGGATGGTGGCCTAAGGCAGTGGCGGGTCCAATGTGCTGGGTGTGCAGCCAGCTGTGTCGGTGTCTGTTGGAAGGTCTGGGCTCAGGCTATTTGCGACAGAGCATCACTGTTTAAGGTAGCCTATGCAATTGGGGTGTTGCCGAGGGCCAAGCAGTTTGATCCTCATTTGGGTTTTCTGGGCAGCGCCATAGACAATGTTTTTCTCCTGGGAGGCAGGCACAGTGCTTCATTGTGGCCCCAGAATTCCCAGTAGGGAGGGTTTGTGGGCCAGGAGTGTGAGGACGGAAGTCTGAAAACACAAGCTAGTGTGAGGATTGGAGCCAAGGGCAGAGCAGGCCCACTCTGCAGAGGCTGAATCAAAATCTCCTGCATCTGAAGTCAGGCTGAGGATCAGACGTTGGCTGAGGCTGGAGTATGTGTCCATGATGGCACCTTCATGAAGTGGGGGCCTCATGAGGCCAAGGAAGTTTTCCCACGCTGTTTGGAGGTTGCCCCAAACCCCAAGGTTTCCTTCTGCGGGACATTCGAGTCCTGTTGCATGGCTCCAGGCCATACCATATGGAAGGACTGGAGAGCAGGGTTCGAATTATGGATCCCTGTACAGCATGCCTCGCATTCCCATTGGCTATTAGCGACAAGATATGTTTGATCTGCTGCCTCTGGAACACGCGACCCAGGGGGCTGAGTTGAAATGGCCTCTCCTGAGGATGCGTCATAATGTGCGTTTGGGTCCATGGAGACCTTGGAATGTGCTGGTTGTTCAGTGGCCCTGCGGAACTCTCCTACCTGAAGTGTTTGATACATCCCAGTAAGAAAGCTGCCCATGTGGAGATGAGAGAGGTTTGGTTTGGTGCCTCAGAAAAACCCCATGTGCTGGTCTACGAAAACAGTCCTCTGAGAACGGAAACATGGAAACCAAAGCTAAGGTTCAGATTAGGGCCTGGGGGCCTGTCCATTTCAACCTTCTGTCTCTGGGGACACTGTCTGAGAGTCTAAGTGGAGATAGTTGCTCCGCTGGTGTCAGAGAGCCCCTCTTAGTCCAGGGTGGCCTATACTATTGATGGCCTCGGGGACCTTGGAGCTTTTCCCTAACCTGTAGGGTTGTGGTCAATGGATTGGGCACACTTTCCTTGGAGAGGGCAGGCACAATCTTTCGCTGTTTGGTCCAGAGGCCCTAGCCTGGATATGGTGTGGGTCCAGGCTGTGGGCACAGAAGTCTGAATACACTAACTCAGCTTATGAGTGGCGCCTAGGGTATGGCAGGCCGGATGTACAGCCCGAGAGGGAGCTCCTGGGCCTCTGATACAAGGAAGAGTGGGAGGCGTTCCTTCAGGCTTTTGTCTCTGGATGTTGTGTCCGGGATAGCCGTGGATTGGAGCGGTGGCCTCAGGTACTGTGGACGAGTATCCCTCTTGGGGATTTGTCCCAGCTCCCAAGAGTTTGGGGTCATTTTGTGGGAAGGGTGGAGTCGTGTTGTCTGGCTCATGGGTCTCTCCAAGAAAGGGATTCCAGAGCAGAGCTCCAGGTATGGGCGGGGCGACTGGAAAATTCAAACCGTGGTGAGGATTGGGTGCATAGGGGCTTGGCAAGCCCCATATGTGGGCTCTTGGTCCAGGCCCTGACAGGCCTTTCTTTGACATGGGGCTCATGCTGAGGGTCACAGTGTGAATTTGTGCCCAAGCAGCACTCAAGTTTGGGCGTGGCATCAGAAGCCATGAAGGTTTCTCCCACCCTGAAGGTGTGACTCCATGCCAAGAGCAAGCTTGACAGCCATGGGGAAGGAGGAGTTCTGTTTTGTGCTTGCTATACCCAGCTGTGTGGAGAATTGATATAATGTCTAGGTTCAGATATCTGAAAACCAAGGTTAGGATGAGGTGTCGGCATAAGACCATGGCGTGTCCGAAGTGCTGGGTGTGCGGCCAGTGTCTCCTTGTCTGTCTGGACGTCTGGCTTCAGGCTGTGTCAGGCAGAGCATGAGTGCCCAGAGCAGCCTATCCAGTTCGGGTACCGTCGAGGCCCGAGCAGGTTGATCCTCATCTGGGTTTTCTGGAGAGCCCCACAGGGAAACGTTTTTTTTCCGTTGGGCAGACACTGGGCTGGGTTTTGTTTCCGGAGTTCCTAGTCCGGAGGGCTTGTTTGCCAGGAGTGTGAGGAAGGAAGTCTGAAAACACAAGCTAGCGTGAGGTTTGGGTCCGAGGGCACGGCAGGCCCACTCTGCAGAGGCTGAATCGAGATCTCCTGCACTGAGGTCATGTCAACTATGAGACGTGCCTCAGGCTAGAGTTCTTGTCCAGCATGGCCTCTTCCTGAAGGGTATGGGGGCTTCATGATGCCAGAAAGTTTTGCCTACGATGGGATTTGTGAACTTCTCCAAAACTGAAGGTTACCTTCTGCACGACAGTCGAGTCCTATTGGATGGTTCCAAGAGGCCCCATATGGAAAGACTCGAGAGCAGGTGTCTAAGCATGGATGCCTGGGAACGCCACCTCATATTCCCACTCTTTAGTCAGGACAAGACAGGCTCAATCTGCGGGCTCCTGGGTGAGCTACCCAGAGGGGAGAGTTGAAATGGACTCTCCTGAAGATGAGTCCTACTGTGGCTCGGTTGCCTGGGAGACCTTGGAATGTGGAGGTGGCTCAGGGACACTGCAGGATTCTCCAACATGAGGTGTTTGACACCGCTCCAACAAGGAAACTTCCCATTTGGAGACGAGAGGAGTTCTGTTCCGTGCCTCAGGAAAGCCCCATACCCTGTTCTTCGAACCAAAGCCTCTGAGGAGTGACACCTGGAAACCAAAGCAAGAGTTGAGACTACGGCCTAAAGGCCTGTCCGGCTCAACCTTCTATCTCTGTTGACATCTGTGTGCATGCATTCATGGATGTAGCTGCTCAGCTTGTGTCCGAATGCCCCTGTGAGTCCAGTGAGGCTCCCAGTAGTGGGATGTCCTCGGAGGCCTTGAGGTTTCTCATATTCTGGAGGTGTGTGGACAAAGGAATGGACACAGTTTCCCAGGAGAGAGCAGGCACGGTCCTGTGGTATGGCTCCAGAGGACCCAGCCTAGAGGCTGTGTTTGCCAGGGCTGTGGGGACAGATGTCTGAAAAAGCAAACTTGGCTCAGCTAGGGGCCAATGTAATGGCAGGCCTGATCTCTAGTCCGTGAGGGGAGATCCTCTGGAAATCAAAGTAGGGCAAGTGGGAGGCAGTCACTCAGGATTTTGTCTCTGGGTGTTGCGTTTACAGTGTCCGGTCAGGGTAGGGGTTGTCTCAGAGGCCGAGGAAGAGCCTTCCTCTCGGGGGTTGTCCAAGCTCCCAAGTGTTTGTGTTCATTCTGTGGGAATGAAGAGTACTGTTTTCTGCCACAGGGGACCCCCCAGGAGAAGGACTCTAGAGCACAGCAGTGGGTTCCCTCAACTGGAATACACACCATCTAGTTAGTCCTGGGTGCCCTTGGGCATGGCAAGCCACATATGCAGGCACTTGGTCCAGTCACTGAGAGGCGCTACTTGAATAAGGTACTCACGCTGAGGGTCACAATGTGTGTTTGTGCCCAAGGCGGCCCTCACACTTGGCGTGGCCTCATGGGCCATGCCGTTTTCTCCTACACTGAAGGTTTGACTCACTGCCAGCAGCAAGGTTTCTTGCCATGGGGAAGGAGGGGTTCTGACATGTGCATCAGGCTCCCCCCTGTGCAGGGATTGGAGAAAAGGTCTAGGTTCCGATGACTGAAAAACCAGGTTGGGAATGGATGGTGGCCTAAGGCAGTGGCGGGTCCAATGTGCTGGGTGTGCAGCCAGCTGTGTCGGTGTCTGTTGGAAGGTCTGGGCTCAGGCTATTTGCGACAGAGCATCACTGTTTAAGGTAGCCTATGCAATTGGGGTGTTGCCGAGGGCCAAGCAGTTTGATCCTCATTTGGGGTTTCTGGGCAGCGCCATAGACAATGTTTTTCTCCTGGGAGGCAGGCACAGTGCTTCATTGTGGCCCCAGAATTCCCAGTAGGGAGGGTTTGTGGGCCAGGAGTGTGAGGACGGAAGTCTGAAAACACAAGCTAGTGTGAGGATTGGAGCCAAGGGCAGAGCAGGCCCACTCTGCAGAGGCTGAATCAAAATCTCCTGCATCTGAAGTCAGGCTGAGGATCAGACGTTGGCTGAGGCTGGAGTATGTGTCCATGATGGCACCTTCATGAAGTGGGGGCCTCATGAGGCCAAGGAAGTTTTCCCACGCTGAGTTTGGAGGTTGCCCCAAACCACAAGGTTTCCTTCTGCGGGACATTCGAGCCCTGTTGCATGGCTCCAGGACATACCATATGGAAGGACTGGAGAGCAGGGTTCGAAGGATGGATCCCTGTATAGCATGCCTCGCATTCCCATTGGCTATTAGCGACAAGATATGTTTGATCTGCTGCCTCTGGAACACGCGACCCAGGGGGCTGAGTTGAAATGGCCTCTCCTGAGGATGCGTCATAATGTGCGTTTGGGTCCATGGAGACCTTGGAATGTGCTGGTTGTTCAGTGGCCCTGCGGAACTCTCCTACCTGAAGTGTTTGATACATCCCAGTAAGAAAGCTGCCCATGTGGAGATGAGAGATGTTTGGTTTGGTGCCTCAGAAAAGCCCCATGTGCTGGTCTACGAAAACAGTCCTCTGAGAAAGGAAACATGGAAACCAAAGCTAAGGTTCAGATTAGGGCCTGGGGGCCTGTCCATTTCAACCTTCTGTCTCTGGGGACACAGTGTGAGAGTCTAAGTGGAGATAGTTGCTCCGCTGGTGTCAGAGAGCCCCTCTTAGTCCAGGGTGGCCTATACTATTGATGGCCTCAGGGACCTTGGAGCTTTTCCCTAACCTGTAGGGTTGTGGTCAATGGATTGGGCACACTTTCCTTGGAGAGGGCAGGCACAATCTTTCGCTGTTTGGTCCAGAGGCCCTAGCCTGGATGTTGTGTGGGTCCAGGCTGTGGGCACAGAAGTCTGAATACACAAACTCAGCTTATGAGTGGCGCCTAGTGTATGGCAGGCCGGATGTAGAGCCCGAGAGGGAGCTCCTGGGCCTCTGAAACAAGGGCGAGTGGGAGGCGTTCCTTCAGGCTTTTGTCTCTGGATGTTGTGTCCGGGATAGCCGTGGATTGGAGCGGTGGCCTCAGGTACTGTGGACGAGTATCCCTCTCTGGGGATTTGTCCCAGCTCCCAAGAGTTTGGGGTCATTTTGTGGGAAGGGTGGAGTCGTGTTGTCTGGCTCATGGGTCTCTCCAAGAAAGGAATTCCAGAGCAGAGCTCCAGGTATGGGCGGGGCGACTGGAAAATTCAAACCGTGGTGAGGATTGGGTGCATAGGGGTTTGGCAAGCCCCATATGTGGGCTCTTGTTCCAGGCCCTGACAGGCCTTTCTTTGACATGGGGCTCATGCTGAGGGTCACAGTGTGAATTTGTGCCCAAGCAGCACTCAAGTTTGGGCGTGGCATCAGAAGCCATGAAGGTTTCTCCCACCCTGAAGGTGTGACTCCATGCCAAGAGCAAGCTTGACAGCCATGGGGAAGGAGGAGTTCTGTTTTGTGCTTGCTATACCCAGCTGTGTGGAGAATTGATATAATGTCTAGGTTCAGATATCTGAAAACCAAGGTTAGGATGAGGTGACGGCATAAGACCATGGCGTGTCCGAAGTGCTGGGTGTGCGGCCAGCTGTCTCCTTGTCTGTCTGGACGTCTGGCTTCAGGCTGTGTCAGGCAGAGCATGAGTGCCCAGAGCAGCCTATCCAGTTCAGGTACCGTCGAGGCCCGAGCAGGTTGATCCTCATCTGGGTTATCTGGAGAGCCCCACAGGGAAATGTTTTTTTTCCGTTGGGCAGACACTGGGCTGGGTTTTGGTTCCGGAGTTCCTAGTCCGGAGGGCTTGTTTGCCAGGAGTGTGAGGAAGGAAGTCTGAAAACACAAGCTAGCGTGAGGTTTGGGACCGAGGGCACGGCAGGCCCACTCTGCAGAGGCTGAATCGAGATCTCCTGCACTGAGGTCATGTCAACTATGAGACGTGCCTCAGGCTAGAGGTCTTGTCCAGCATGGCCTCTTCCTGAAGGGTGTGGGGGCTTCATGAGGCCAGAAAGTTTTGGCTACGATGGGATTTGTGAACTGCTCCAAAACTGAAGGTTACCTTCTGCACGACAGTCGAGTCCTATTGGATGGTTCCAAGAGGCCCCATATGGAAAGACTCGAGAGCAGGTGTCTAAGCATGGATGCCTGGGAACGCCACCTCATATTCCCACTCTTTAGTCAGGACAAGGCAGGCTCAATCTGCGGGCTCCTGGGTGAGCTACCCGGGGGGAGAGTTGAAATGGTCTCTCCTGAAGATGAGTCCTACTGTGGCTTGGTGGCCTGGAGACCTTGGAATGTGGAGGTGGCTCAGGGACTCTGCAGGATTCTCCAACATGAGGTGTTTGACACGGCTCCAACAAGGAAACTTCCCATGTGGAGACGAGAGGAGTTCTGTTCCGTGCCTCAGGAAAGCCCCATACCCTGTTCTTCGAACCAAAGCCTCTGAGGAGTGACACCTGGAAACCAAAGCAAGAGTTGAGACTACGGCCTAAAGGCCTGTCCGGCTCAACCTTCTATCTCTGTTGACATCTGTGTGCATGCATTCATGGATGTAGCTGCTCAGCTTGTGTCCGAATGCCCCTGTGAGTCCAGTGAGGCTCCCATGAGTGGGATGTTTTCGGAGGCCTTGAGGTTTCTCATATTCTGGAGGTGTGTGCCCAAAAAAATGGACACAGTTTCCCAGGAGAGAGCAGGCACGGTCCTGTGGTATGGCTCCAAAGGACCCAGCCTAGAGGCTGTGTTTGCCAGGGCTGTGGGGACAGATGTCTGAAAAAGCAAACTTGGCTCAGCTAGGGGCCAATGTAATGGCTGGCCTGATCTCTAGTCCGTGAGGGGAGATCCTCTGGAAATCAAAGTAGGGCAAGTGGGAGGCAGTCACTCAGGATTTTGTCTCTGGGTGTTGCATTTACAGTGTCCGGTCAGGGTAGGGGTTGTCTTTGAGGCCGAGGAAGAGCCTTCCTTTCTGGGGATTGTCCAAGCTCCCAAGTGTTTGTGTTCATTCTGTGGGAATGAAGAGTACTGTTTTCTGCCACAGGGGACCCCCCAGGAGAGGGACTCTAGAGCACAGCAGTGGGTTCCCTCAACTGGAATACACACCATCTAGTTAGTCCTGGGTGCCTATGGGCATGGCAAGCCACATATGCGGGCTCTTGGTCCAGTCACTGAGAGGCGTTACTTGAATAAGGTACTCACGCTGAGGGTCACAATGTGTGTTTGTGCTCAAGGCGGCCCTCACGCTTGGGCGTGGCCTCATCGGCCATGCCGTTTTCTCCTACACTGAAGGTTTGACTCACTGCCAGCAGCAAGGTTTCTTGCCATGGGGAAGGAGGGGTTCTGACTTGTGCATCAGGTTCCCCCCTGTGCAGGGATTGGAGATAAGGTCTAGGTTCCGATGACTGAAAACCCAGGTTGGGAATGGATGGTGGTCTAAGGCAGTGGCGGGTCCAATGTGCTGGGTGTGCAGCCAGCTGTGTCGGTGTCTGTTGGAAGGTCTGGGCTCAGGCTATTTGCGACAGAGCATCACTGTTTAAGGTAGCCTATGCAATTGGGGTGTTGCCGAGGGCCAAGCAGTTTGATCCTCATTTGGGTTTTCTGGGCAGCGCCATAGACAATGTTTTTCTCCTGGGAGGCAGTCACAGTGCTTCATTGTGGCCCCAGAATTCCCAGTAGGGAGGGTTTGTGGGCCAGGAGTGTGAGGACGGAAGTCTGAAAACACAAGCTAGTGTGAGGATTGGAGCCAAGGGCAGAGCAGGCCCACTCTGCAGAGGCTGAATCAAAATCTCCTGCATCTGAAGTCAGGCTGAGGATCAGACGTTGGCTGAGGCTGGAGTATGTGTCCATGATGGCACCTTCATGAAGTGGGGGCCTCATGAGGCCAAGGAAGTTTTCCCACGCTGTTTGGATGTTGCCCCAAACCCCAAGGTTTCCTTCTGCGGGACATTCGAGTCCTGTTGCATGGCTCCAGGCCATACCATATGGAAGGACTGGAGAGCAGGGTTCGAAGGATGGATCCCTGTACAGCATGCCTCGCATTCCCATTGGCTATTAGCGACAAGATATGTTTGATCTGCTGCCTCTGGAACACGCGACCCAGGGGGCTGAGTTGAAATGGCCTCTCCTGAGGATGCGTCATAATGTGCGTTTGGGTCCATGGAGACCTTGGAATGTGCTGGTTGTTCAGTGGCCCTGCGGAACTCTCCTACCTGAAGTGTTTGATACATCCCAGTAAGAAAGCTGCCCATGTGGAGATGAGAGAGGTTTGGTTTGGTGCCTCAGAAAAACCCCATGTGCTGGTCTACGAAAACAGTCCTCTGAGAACGGAAACATGGAAACCAAAGCTAAGGTTCAGATTAGGGCCTGGGGGCCTGTCCATTTCAACCTTCTGTCTCTGGGGACACTGTCTGAGAGTCTAAGTGGAGATAGTTGCTCCGCTGGTGTCAGAGAGCCCCTCTTAGTCCAGGGTGGCCTATACTATTGATGGCCTCAGGGACCTTGGAGCTTTTCCCTAACCTGTAGGGTTGTGGTCAATGGATTGGGCACACTTTCCTTGGAAAGGGCAGGCACAATCTTTCGCTGTTTGGTCCAGAGGCCCTAGCCTGGATGTTGTGTGGGTCCAGGCTGTGGGCACAGAAGTGTGAATACAAAAACTCAGCTTAAGTGTGGCGTTTAGGGTATGGCAGGCCGGATGTACAGCCCGAGAGGGAGCTCCTGGGCCTCTGAAACAAGGGCGAGTGGGAGGCGTTCCTTCAGGCTTTTGTCTCTGGATGTTGTGTCCGGGATAGCCGTGGATTGGAGCGGTGGCCTCAGGTACTGTGGACGAGTATCCCTCTCTGGGGATTTGTCCCAGCTCCCAAGAGTTTGGGGTCATTTTGTGGGAAGGGTGGAGTCGTGTTGTCTGGCTCATAGGTCTCTCCAAGAAAGGGATTCCAGAGCAGAGCTCCAGGTACGGGCGGGGCGACTGGAAAATTCAAACCGTGATGAAGATTGGGTGCATAGGGGCTTGGCAAGCCCCATATGTGGGCTCTTGGTCCAGGCCCTGACAGGCCTTTCTTTGACATGGGGCTCATCCTGAGGGTCACAGTGTGAATTTGTGCCCAAGCAGCACTCAAGTTTGGGCGTGGCATCAGGGGCCATGAAGATTTCTCCCACCCTGAAGGTGTGACTCCATGCCAAGAGCAAGCTTGACAGCCATGGGGAAGGAAGAGTTCTGTTTTGTGCTTGCTATACCCAGCTGTGTGGAGAACTGATATAATGTCTAGGTTCAAATATCTGAAAAACAAGGTTAGGATGAGGTGACGGCATAAGACCATGGCGTGTCCGAAGTGCTGGGTGTGCGGCCATCTGTCTCCTTGTCTGTCTGGACGTCTGGCTTCAGGCTCTGTCAGGCAGAGCATGAGTGCCCAGAGCAGCCTATCCAGTTCGGGTACCGTCGACCCGAGCAGGTTGATCCTCATCTGGGTTTTATGGAGAGCCCCACAGGGAAACGTTTTTCTTCCGTTGGGCAGACACTGGGCTGGGTTTTGGTTCCGGAGTTCCTAGTCCGGAGGGCTTGTTTGCCAGGAGTGTGAGGAAGGAAGTCTGAAAACACAAGCTAGCGTGAGGTTTGGGACCGAGGGCACGGCAGGCCCACTCTGCAGAGGCTGAATCGAGATCTCCTGCACTGAGGTCATGTCAACTATGAGACGTGCCTCAGGCTAGAGGTCTTGTCCAGCATGGCCTCTTCCTGAAGGGTGTGGGCTTCATGAGGCCAGAAAGTTTTGCCTACGATGGGATTTGTGAACTGCTCCAAAACTGAAGGTTACCTTCTGCACGACAGTCGAGTCTTATTGGATGGTTCCAAGAGGCCCCCTATGGAAAGACTCGAGAGCAGGTGTCTAAGCATGGATGCCTGGGAACGCCACCTCATATTCCCACTCTTTAGTCAGGACAAGGCAGGCTCAATATGTGGGCTCCTGGGTGAGCTACCTGGAGGGGAGAGTTGAAATGGTCTCTCCTGAAGATGAGTCCTACTGTGGCTTGGTGGCCTGGAGACCTTGGAATGTGGAGGTGGCTCAGGGACTCTGCAGGATTCTCCAACATGAGGTGTTTGACACGGCTCCAACAAGGAAACTTCCCATGTGGAGACGAGAGGAGTTCTGTTCCGTGCCTCAGGAAAGCCCCATACCCTGTTCTTCGAACCAAAGCCTCTGAGGAGTGACACCTGGAAACCAAAGCAAGAGTTGAGACTACGGCCTAAAGGCCTGTCCGGCTCAACCTTCTATCTCTGTTGACATCTGTGTGCATGCATTCATGGATGTAGCTGCTCAGCTTGTGTCCGAATGCCCCTGTGAGTCCAGTGAGGCTCCCAGTAGTGGGATGTCCTCGGAGGCCTTGAGGTTTCTCATATTCTGGAGGTGTGTGGCCAAAAAAATGGACACAGTTTCCCAGGAGAGAGCAGGCACGGTCCTGTGGTATGGCTCCAAAGGACCCAGCCTAGAGGCTGTGTTTGCCAGGGCTGTGGGGACAGATGTCTGAAAAAGCAAACTTGGCTCAGCTAGGGGCCAATGTAATGGCTGGCCTGATCTCCAGTCCGTGAGGGGAGATCCTCTGGAAATCAAAGTAGGGCAAGTGGGAGGCAGTCACTCAGGATTTTGTCTCTGGGTGTTGCGTTTACAGTGTCCGGTCAGGGTAGGGGTTGTCTTTGAGGCCGAGGAAGAGCCTTCCTTTCTGGGGATTGTCCAAGCTCCCAAGTGTTTGTGTTCATTCTGTGGGAATGAAGAGTACTGTTTTCTGCCACAGGGGACCCCCCAGGAGAGGGACTCTAGAGCACAGCAGTGGGTTCCCTCAACTGGAATACACACCATCTAGTTAGTCCTGGGTGCCTATGGGCATGGCAAGCCACATATGCGGGCTCTTGGTCCAGTCACTGAGAGGCGTTACTTGAATAAAGTACTCACGCTAGGGTCACAATGTGTGTTTGTGCCCAAGGCGGCCCTCACGCTTGGGCGTGGCCTCATGGGCCATGCCGTTTTCTCCTACACTGAAGGTTTGACTCACTGCCAGCAGCAAGGTTTCTTGCCATGGGGAAGGAGGGGTTCTGACTTGTGCATCAGGTTCCCCCCTGTGCAGGGATTGGAGATAAGGTCTAGGTTCCGATGACTGAAAACCCAGGTTGGGAATGGATGGTGGCCTAAGACAGTGGCGGGTCCAATGTGCTGGGTGTGCAGCCAGCTGTGTCCGTGTCTGTTGGAAGGTCTGGGCTCAGGCTATTTGCGACAGAGCATCACTGTTTAAGGTAGCCTATGCAATTGGGGTGTTGCCGAGGGCCAAGCAGTTTGATCCTCATTTGGGGTTTCTGGGCAGCGCCATAGACAATATTTTTCTCCTGGGAGGCAGGCACAGTGCTTCATTGTGGCCCCAGAATTCCCAGTAGGGAGGGTTTGTGGGCCAGGAGTGTGAGGACGGAAGTCTGAAAACACAAGCTTGTGTGAGGATTGGAGCCAAGGGCAGAGCAGGCCCACTCTGCAGAGGCTGAATCAAAATCTCCTGCATCTGAAGTCAGGCTGAGGATCAGACGTTGGCTGAGGCTGGAGTATGTGTCCATGATGGCACCTTCATGAAGTGGGGGCCTCATGAGGCCAAGGAAGTTTTCCCACGCTGAGTTTGGAGGTTGCCCCAAACCACAAGGTTTCCTTCTGCGGGACATTCGAGTCCTGTTGCATGGCTCCAGGACATACCATATGGAAGGACTGGAGAGCAGGGTTCGAAGGATGGATCCCTGTACAGCATGCCTCGCATTCCCATTGGCTATTAGCGACAAGATATGTTTGATCTGCTGCCCCTGGAACACGCGACCCAGGGGGCTGAGTTGAAATGGCCTCTCCTGAGGATGCGTCATAATGTGCGTTTGGGTCCATGGAGACCTTGGAATGTGCTGGTTGTTCAGTGGCCCTGCGGAACTCTCCTACCTGAAGTGTTTGATACATCCCAGTAAGAAAGCTGCCCATGTGGAGATGAGAGAGGTTTGGTTTGGTGCCTCAGAAAAACCCCATGTGCTGGTCTACGAAAACAGTCCTCTGAGAACGGAAACATGGAAACCAAAGCAAAGGTTCAGATTAGGGCCTGGGGGCCGGTCCATTTCAACCTTCTGTCTCTGGGGACACTGTCTGAGAGTCTAAGTGGAGATAGTTGCTCCGCTGGTGTCAGAGAGCCCCTCTTAGTCCAGGGTGGCCTATACTATTGATGGCCTCAGGGACCATGGAGCTTTTCCCTAACCTGTAGGGTTGTGGTCAATGGATTGGGCACACTTTCCTTGGAGAGGGCAGGCACAATCTTTCGCTGTTTGGTCCAGAGGCCCTAGCCTGGAAGTTGTGTGGGTCCAGGCTGTGGGCACAGAAGTCTGAATACAAAAACTCAGCTTATGAGTGGCGTTTAGGGTATGGCAGGCCGGATGTACAGCCCGAGAGGGAGCTCCTGGGCCTCTGAAACAAGGGCGAGTGGGAGGCGTTCCTTCAGGCTTTTGTCTCTGGATGTTGTGTCCGGGATAGCCGTGGATTGGAGCGGTGGCCTCAGGTACTGTGGACGAGTATCCCTCTCTGGGGATTTGTCCCAGCTCCCAAGAGTTTGGGGTCATTTTGTGGGAAGGGTGGAGTCGTGTTGTCTGGCTCATAGGTCTCTCCAAGAAAGGGATTCCAGAGCAGAGCTCCAGGTACGGGCGGGGCGACTGGAAAATTCAAACCGTGGTGAGGATTGGGTGCATAGGGGCTTGGCAAGCCCCATATGTGGGCTCTTGGTCCAGGCCCTGACAGGCCTTTCTTTGACATGGGGCTCATCCTGAGGGTGTGGGGGCTTCATGAGGCCAGAAAGTTTTGCCTACGATGGGATTTGTGAACTGCTCCAAAACTGAAGGTTAACTTCTGCACGACAGTCGAGTCCTATTGGATGGTTCCAAGAGGCCCCATATGGAAAGACTCGAGAGCAGGTGTCTAAGCATGGATGCCTGGGAACGCCACCTCATATTCCCACTCTTTAGTCAGGACAAGGCAGGCTCAATCTGCGGGCTCCTGGGTGAGCTACCCGGGGGGAGAGTTGAAATGGTCTCTCCTGAAGATGAGTCCTACTGTGGCTTGGTGGCCTGGAGACCTTGGAATGTGGAGGTGGCTCAGGGACTCTGCAGGATTCTCCAACATGAGGTGTTTGACACGGCTCCAACAAGGAAACTTCCCATGTGGAGACGAGAGGAGTTCTGTTCCGTGCCTCAGGAAAGCCCCATACCCTGTTCTTCGAACCAAAGCCTCTGAGGAGTGACACCTGGAAACCAAAGCAAGAGTTGAGACTACGGCCTAAAGGCCTGTCCGGCTCAACCTTCTATCTCTGTTGACATCTGTGTGCATGCATTCATGGATGTAGCTGCTCAGCTTGTGTCCGAATGCCCCTGTGAGTCCAGTGAGGCTCCCAGTAGTGGGATGTCCTCGGAGGCCTTGAGGTTTCTCATATTCTGGAGGTGTGTGGCCAAAAAAATGGACACAGTTTCCCAGGAGAGAGCAGGCACGGTCCTGTGGTATGGCTCCAAAGGACCCAGCCTAGAGGCTGTGTTTGCCAGGGCTGTGGGGACAGATGTCTGAAAAAGCAAACTTGGCTCAGCTAGGGGCCAATGTAATGGCTGGCCTGATCTCTAGTCCGTGAGGGGAGATCCTCTGGAAATCAAAGTAGGGCAAGTGGGAGGCAGTCACTCAGGATTTTGTCTCTGAGTGTTGCGTTTACAGTGTCCGGTCAGGGTAGGGGTTGTCTTTGAGGCCGAGGAAGAGCCTTCCGTTCTGGGGATTGTCCAAGCTTCCAAGTGTTTGTGTTCATTCTGTGGGAATGAAGAGTACTGTTTTCTGCCACAGGGGACCCCCCAGGAGAGGGACTCTAGAGCACAGCAGTGGGTTCCCTCAACTGGAATACACACCATCTAGTTAGTCCTGGGTGCCTATGGGCATGGCAAGCCACATATGCGGGCTCTTGGTCCAGTCACTGAGAGGCGTTACTTGAATAAAGTACTCACGCTAGGGTCACAATGTGTGTTTGTGCCCAAGGCGGCCCTCACGCTTGGGCGTGGCCTCATGGGCCATGCCGTTTTCTCCTACACTGAAGGTTTGACTCACTGCCAGCAGCAAGGTTTCTTGCCATGGGGAAGGAGGGGTTCTGACTTGTGCATCAGGTTCCCCCCTGTGCAGGGATTGGAGATAAGGTCTAGGTTCCGATGACTGAAAACCCAGGTTGGGAATGGATGGTGGCCTAAGGCAGTGGCGGGTCCAATGTGCTGGGTTTGCAGCCAGCTGTGTCCGTGTCTGTTGGAAGGTCTGGGCTCAGGCTATTTGCGACAGAGCATCACTGTTTAAGGTAGCCTATGCAATTGGGGTGTTGCCGAGGGCCAAGCAGTTTGATCCTCATTTGGGGTTTCTCGGCAGCGCCATAGACAATATTTTTCTCCTGGGAGGCAGGCACAGTGCTTCATTGTGGCCCCAGAATTCCCAGTAGGGAGGGTTTGTGGGCCAGGAGTGTGAGGACGGAAGTCTGAAAACACAAGCTAGTGTGAGGATTGGAGCCAAGGGCAGAGCAGGCCCACTCTGCAGAGGCTGAATCAAAATCTCCTGCATCTGAAGTCAGGCTGAGGATCAGACGTTGGCTGAGGCTGGAGTATGTGTCCATGATGGCACCTTCATGAAGTGGGGGCCTCATGAGGCCAAGGAAGTTTTCCCACGCTGAGTTTGGAGGTTGCCCCAAACCCCAAGGTTTCCTTCTGCGGGACATTCGAGTCCTGTTGATTGGCTCCAGGACATACCATATGGAAGGACTGGAGAGCAGGGTTCGAAGGATGGATCCCTGTACAGCATGCCTCGCATTCCCATTGGCTATTAGCGACAAGATATGTTTGATCTGCTGCCTCTGGAACACGCGACCCAGGGGGCTGAGTTGAAATGGCCTCTCCTGAGGATGCGTCATAATGTGCGTTTGGGTCCATGGAGACCTTGGAATGTGCTGGTTGTTCAGTGGCCCTGCGGAACTCTCCTACCTGAAGTGTTTGATACATCCCAGTAAGAAAGCTGCCCATGTGGAGATGAGAGAGGTTTGGTTTGGTGCCTCAGAAAAACCCCATGTGCTGGTCTACGAAAACAGTCCTCTGAGAACGGAAACATGGAAACCAAAGCTAAGGTTCAGATTAGGGCCTGGGGGCCTGTCCATTTCAACCTTCTGTCTCTGGGGACACTGTCTGAGAGTCTAAGTGGAAATAGTTGCTCCGCTGGTGTCAGAGAGCCCCTCTTAGTCCAGGGTGGCCTATACTATTGATGGCCTCAGGGACCATGGAGCTTTTCCCTAACCTGTAGGGTTGTGGTCAATGGATTGGGCACACTTTCCTTGGAGAGGGCAGGCACAATCTTTCGCTGTTTGGTCCAGAGGCCCTAGCCTGGAAGTTGTGTGGGTCCAGGCTGTGGGCACAGAAGTCTGAATACAAAAACTCAGCTTATGAGTGGCGTTTAGGGTATGGCAGGCCGGATGTACAGCCCGAGAGGGAGCTCCTGGGCCTCTGAAACAAGGGCGAGTGGGAGGCGTTCCTTCAGGCTTTTGTCTCTGGATGTTGTGTCCGGGATAGCCGTGGATTGGAGCGGTGGCCTCAGGTACTGTGGACGAGTATCCCTCTCTGGGGATTTGTCCCAGCTCCCAAGAGTTTGGGGTCATTTTGTGGGAAGGGTGGAGTCGTGTTGTCTGGCTCATAGGTCTCTCCAAGAAAGGGATTCCAGAGCAGAGCTCCAGGTACGGGCGGGGCGACTGGAAAATTCAAACCGTGGTGAGGATTGGGTGCATAGGGGCTTGGCAAGCCCCATATGTGGGCTCTTGGTCCAGGCCCTGACAGGCCTTTCTTTGACATAGGGCTCATCCTGAGGGTCACAGTGTGAATTTGTGCCCAAGCAGCACTCAAGTTTGGGCGTGGCATCAGGGGCCATGAAGATTTCACCCACCCTGAAGGTGTGACTCCATGCCAAGAGCAAGCTTGACAGCCATGGGGAAGGAGGAGTTCTGTTTTGTGCTTGTTATACCCAGCTGTGTGGAGAATTGATATAATGTCTAGGTTCAAATATCTGAAAACCAAGGTTAGGATGAGGTGACGGCATAAGACCATGGCGTGTCCGAAGTGCTGGGTGTGCGGCCATCTGTCTCCTTGTCTGTCTGGACGTCTGGCTTCAGGCTCTGTCAGGCAGAGCATGAGTGCCCAGAGCAGCCTATCCAGTTCGGGTACCGTCGACCCGAGCAGGTTGATCCTCATCTGGGTTTTATGGAGAGCCCCACAGGGAAACGTTTTTCTTCCGTTGGGCAGACACTGGGCTGGGTTTTGGTTCCGGAGTTCCTAGTCCGGAGGGCTTGTTTGCCAGGAGTGTGAGGAAGGAAGTCTGACAACACAAGCTAGCGTGAGGTTTGGGACCGAGGGCACGGCAGGCCCACTCTGCAGAGGCTGAATCGAGATCTCCTGCACTGAGGTCATGTCAACTATGAGACTTGCCTCAGGCTAGAGTTTTTGTCCAGCATGGCCTCTTCCTGAAGGGTGTGGGGGCTTCATGAGGCCAGAAAGTTTTGCCTACGATGGGATTTGTGAACTGCTTCCAAACTGAAGGTTACCTTCTGCACGACAGTCGAGTCCTATTGGATGGTTCCAAGAGGCCCCATATGGAAAGACTCGAGAGCAGGTGTCTAAGCATGGATGCCTGGGAACGCCACCTCATATTCCCACTCTTTAGTCAGGACAAGGCAGGCTCAATCTGCGGGCTCCTGGGTGAGCTACCCGGGGGGAGAGTTGAAATGGTCTCTCCTGAAGATGAGTCCTTCTGTGGCTTGGTGGCCTGGAGACCTTGGAATGTGGAGGTGGCTCAGGGACTCTGCAGGATTCTCCAACATGAGGTGTTTGACACGGCTCCAACAAGGCAACTTCCCATGTGGAGACGAGAGGAGTTCTGTTCCGTGCTTCAGGAAAGCCCCATACCCTGTTCTTCGAACCAAAGCCTCTGAGGAGTGACACCTGGAAACCAAAGCAAGAGTTGAGACTACGGCCTAAAGGCCTGTCCGGCTCAACCTTCTATCTCTGTTGACATCTGTGTGCATGCATTCATGGATGTAGCTGCTCAGCTTGTGTCCGAATGCCCCTGTGAGTCCAGTGAGGCTCCCAGGAGTGGGATGTTTTCGGAGGCCTTGAGGTTTCTCATATTCTGGAGGTGTGTGCCCAAAAAAATGGACACAGTTTCCCAGGAGAGAGCAGGCACGGTCCTGTGGTATGGCTCCAAAGGACCCAGCCTAGAGGCTGTGTTTGCCAGGGCTGTGGGGACAGATGTCTGAAAAAGCAAACTTGGCTCAGCTAGGGGCCAATGTAATGGCTGGCCTGATCTCTAGTCCGTGAGGGGAGATCCTCTGGAAATAAAAGTAGGGCAAGTGGGAGGCAGTCACTCAGGATTTTGTCTCTGGGTGTTGCGTTTACAGTGTCCGGTCAGGGTAGGGGTTGTCTTTGAGGCCGAGGAAGAGCCTTCCTTTCTGGGGATTGTCCAAGCTCCCAAGTGTTTGTGTTCATTCTGTGGGAATGAAGAGTACTGTTTTCTGCCACAGGGGACCCCCCAGGAGAGGGACTCTAGAGCACAGCAGTGGGTTCCCTCAACTGGAATACACACCATCTAGTTAGTCCTGGGTGCCTATGGGCATGGCAAGCCACATATGCGGGCTCTTGGTCCAGTCACTGAGAGGCGTTACTTGAATAAGGTACTCACGCTGAGTGTCGCAATGTGTGTTTGTGCCCAAGGCGGCCCTCACGCTTGGGCGTGGCCTCATGGGCCATGCCGTTTTCTCCTACACTGAAGGTTTGACTCACTGCCAGCAGCAAGGTTTCTTGCCATGGGGAAGGAGGGGTTCTGACTTGTGCATCAGGTTCCCCCCTGTGCAGGGATTGGAGATAAGGTCTAGGTTCCGATGACTGAAAACCCAGGTTGGGAATGGATGGTGGCCTAAGGCAGTGGCGGGTCCAATGTGCTGGGTGTGCAGCCAGCTGTGTCCGTGTCTGTTGGAAGGTCTGGGCTCAGGCTATTTGCGACAGAGCATCACTGTTTAAGGTAGCCTATGCAATTGGGGTGTTGCCGAGGGCCAAGCAGTTTGATCCTCATTTGGGGTTTCTGGGCAGCGCCATAGACAATATTTTTCTCCTGGGAGGCAGGCACAGTGCTTCATTGTGGCCCCAGAATTCCCAGTAGGGAGGGTTTGTGGGCCAGGAGTGTGAGGACGGAAGTCTGAAAACACAAGCTAGTGTGAGGATTGGAGCCAAGGGCAGAGCAGGCCCACTCTGCAGAGGCTGAATCAAAATCTCCTGCATCTGAAGTCAGGCTGAGGATCAGACGTTGGCTGAGGCTGGAGTATGTGTTCATGATGGCACCTTCATGAAGTGGGGGCCTCATGAGGCCAAGGAAGTTTTCCCACGCTGTTTGGAGGTTGCCCCAAACCCCAAGGTTTCCTTCTGCGGGACATTCGAGTCCTGTTGCATGGCTCCAGGACATACCATATGGAAGGACTGGAGAGCAGGGTTCGAAGGATGGATCCCTGTACAGCATGCCTCGCATTCCCATTGGCTATTAGCGACAAGATATGTTTGATCTGCTGCCACTGGAACACGCGACCCAGGGGGCTGAGTTGAAATGGCCTCTCCTGAGGATGCGTCATAATGTGCGTTTGGGTCCATGGAGACCTTGGAATGTGCTGGTTGTTCAGTGGCCCTGCGGAACTCTCCTACCTGAAGTGTTTGATACATCCCAGTAAGAAAGCTGCCCATGTGGAGATGAGAGAGGTTTGGTTTGGTGCCTCAGAAAAACCCCATGTGCTGGTCTACGAAAACAGTCCTCTGAGAAAGGAAACATGGAAACCAAAGCTAAGGTTCAGATTAGGGCCTGGGGGCCTGTCCATTTCAACCTTCTGTCTCTGGGGACACTGTCTCAGAGTCTAAGTGGAGATAGTTGCTCCGCTGGTGTCAGAGAGCCCCTCTTGGTCCAGGGTGGCCTATACTATTGATGGCCTCAGGGACCTTGGAGCTTTTCCCTAACCTGTAGGGTTGTGGTCAATGGATTGGGCACACTTTCCTTGGAGAGGGCAGGCACAATCTTTCGCTGTTTGGTCCAGAGGCCCTAGCCTGGAAGTTGTGTGGGTCCAGGCTGTGGGCACAGAAGTCTGAATACAAAAACTCAGCTTATGAGTGGCGTTTAGTGTATGGCAGGCCGGATGTACAGCCCGAGAGGGAGCTCCTGGGCCTCTGAAACAAGGGCGAGTGGGAGGCGTTCCTTCAGGCTTTTGTCTCTGGATGTTGTGTCCGGGATAGCCGTGGATTGGAGCGGTGGCCTCAGGTACTGTGGACGAGTATCCCTCTCTGGGGATTTGTCCCAGCTCCCAAGAGTTTGGGGTCATTTTGTGGGAAGGGTGGAGTCGTGTTGTCTGGCTCATAGGTCTCTCCAAGAAAGGGATTCCAGAGCAGAGCTCCAGGTACGGGCGGGGCGACTGGAAAATTCAAACCGTGGTGAGGATTGGGTGCATAGGGGCTTGGCAAGCCCCATATGTGGGCTCTTGGTCCAGGCCCTGACAGGCCTTTCTTTGACATGGGGCTCATGCTGAGGGTCACAGTGTGAATTTGTGCCCAAGCAGCACTCAAGTTTGGGTGTGGCATCAGGGGCCATGAAGGTTTCTCCCACCCTGAAGGTGTGACTCCATGCCAAGAGCAAGCTTGACAGCCATGGGGAAGGAGGAGTTCTGTTTTGTGCTTGCTATACCCAGCTGTGTGGAGAATTGATATAATGTCTAGGTTCAAATATCTGAAAACCAAGGTTAGGATGAGGTGACGGCATAAGACCATGGCGTGTCCGAAGTGATGGGTGTGCGGCCAGCTGTCTCCTTGTCTGTCTGGACGTCTGGCTTCAGGCTGTGTCAGGCAGAGCATGAGTGCCCAGAGCAGCCTATCCAGTTCGGGTACCGTCGACCCGAGCAGGTTGATCCTCATCTGGGTTTTATGGAGAGCCCCACAGGGAAACGTTTTTCTTCCGTTGGGCAGACTCTGGGCTGGGTTTTGGTTCCAGAGTTCCTAGTCCGGAGGGCTTTTTTGCCAGGAGTGTGAGGAAGGAAGTCTGAAAACACAAGCTAGCGTGAGGTTTGTGACCGAGGGCACGGCAGGCCCACACTGCAGAGGCTGAATCGAGATCTCCTGCACTGAGGTCATGTCAACTATGAGACGTGCCTCAGGCTAGAGTTCTTGTCCAGCATGGCCTCTTCCTGAAGGGTGTGGGGGCTTCATGAGGCCAGAAAATTTTGCCTATGATGGGATTTGTGAACTGCTCCAAAACTGAAGATTACCTTCTGCACGACAGTCGAGTCCTATTGGATGGTTCCAAGAGGCCCCAAATGGAAAGACTCGAGAGCAGGTGTCTAAGCATGGATGCCTGGGAACGCCACCTCATATTCCCACTGTTTAGTCAGGACAAATCAGGCTCAATCTGCAGGCTCCTGGGTGAGCTATTTAGAGGGGAGAGTTGAAATGGACTCTCCTGAAGATGAGTTCTACTGTGGCTTTGTGGCCTGGGAGACCTTGGAATGTGGAGGTGGCTCAGGGACTCTGCAGGGTTTTCCAAACTGAGGTGTTTGACACAGCTCCAACAAGGAAGCTTCCCATGTGGAATGTCGGGGATGCCTCTTGGGCCATGGACGAATCTACCTCTATAATGATTTCGCCCGATTCCCAATTAATTTTCGTTAATCTATGGGATGGGAAGCATCCTTTCAGTTATGTTACCTCAGGTGTCCCACGAAAAGAGGAATTCCAAAGCAAAGCCGTGGGGGAGACTGAAGGGACCACCTGAACTATGGTTAAAAATTGGGGCCTAGGGGCATGGCAATACCAATATGCTATCTCTTCATCCAGCCACTGAGAGGCCTTACTTGAAGACTTTGGTAAGGCTGAGGGTCACAATGTGTGTTTGTGACCAATGTAGCCTGCGAGCATGGAGGGGCCTCATGGGCAACACTGGATTCAACTACACTGAAAGTTGGACAACATACCAACCACAAGGTTTCTTGACATGGGGAAGGAGTTCTGATTTCTGCATCACCTTCAACCCTGGGCAGTGATTGGAGATAAGGTCTAGATTCTAAGCCTGAAAACCGAGGTTGGGAAGAGATGACAACCTAAGGCCATGGCGGCTCGATGTGCTCAGTGTGCGGCAAGCTGTCTGGTTGGGGCCAGGAAGTCCAGGCTCAGGCTGTGTCAGAAAGGGCATTAGTGCCCTGGTCAGCCTATATGTTCAGGGTACAGCCAAGGTAGGTGCAGGTTGATCCTCACTTGGGGTTACTGGGTAGCGCCAGAGGGCAATGTTTTTCTTCTGGAGGGCAGGCAGAGTGCTGCATTGTAGTTCTGGATTGCCAAACTGGAGGGCTTGTGGGCCAGTAGTCTGAGGACAGAAGTCTGAGAACACAAGCTCGGCTTAGGTTTCTGGTGGAGGACATGGCAGGCAGAATCTACAGACCGGAATCGAGATCTCGTGCATCTGAAGTCAGGGCGAGGATCAGACGATCGCTCAGGTTGGAGTTTCTGTCCCTTATGGCCCCTTCATGAAGGGGGAGCATCACAAGGCCATGGGGGTTGTCCCACGATGGGATTTGTGAGAAGCTCCAAACTGCAAAGTGTCTTCTGCAGGACAATTGAGACCTGTTGTTTGGCTCCAGGCCAATGATTCTGAGCAGGGTTCTAAGGATGGATCGCTGGTTAGCCCACCTCGCATTCCAATTGTCTCCTAGCAACAAGACAGGTTAGATCTGCTGGATCTGGGGGAGCAACCGAGGAGGCTGAGTTGAAATGGACTCTCCTGGGGTTGGGTCCTAGCGTGCTTTTGTGTGTATCGAGACCTTGGAATGAAGCAGTGGCACTGGGGCCCTGACGGGTTCTCCAAATTGAGGCTTTGACAGAGCTCCAACGTGCTAGTTTCCCATGTGTATATGAGATTTTTTTCTGATGGGTGCATCAAGAAAAAGCCATTGCTGGTTTTGAAATCCAGGCGTCTGAGGAGAGATCCTGGAAATCAAAGCAATGGATCTGATTAGTGCCTAGGGGCCTGTTCTTTCCTCTTTACCTCTGGGGACACCTGGCTATGGGTCTGAGTGCAGGTAGGTGCACAGATGGGCTCAGATTGCCCCTGTTTTTCCTGGGAAGCCAGCCCTAGTGAGATGGATCAGGTATTGGGTGTTTATTCTATTAGAAGGGCTGTGGCCATTGGAAATGGCAAACACATTTCCCTTACAGAGGGCAAGTACAGTCCTCAGGCTTGGCTCCAGGGGCCTGATCCTGTAGGTTGTGTAGGCCAGGGATGTTTGGACAGTTGTCTGAAAACACAACCTCGGCTTATGTTTCCGGTCATAGTTATGGCAGGACTGATCTACAGACCATGAGGAGAACTCTTCGGGATTTGAAAAAAGAGCGAGTGTGAGGCTCTTGCTCAAGTTTTTGTCTCTGGATATCGTGCAACTCACGGTGGTGAAATTTCTGGGTGACTTCATGGGAAATGGATGAGTCTTACTCTCTGGTTGTTTGGCCCCGTCCAAAGAGTTTGGGGTCATTCTGTGGGATGGAAGACGTCCGTTTTGTTGTTGTTGTTGTTTTCTTTTTTAACCTCAGGTGTCCCACAAAATGAGGGATTCCAGAGTAGAGCCCTGGGGAGGGGCGACTGGACAATCAGAAATCTGGTTAAAAATTAGGGCCTAGGGACATGTCAAGCCCATTATGACATCTAATGGTCCAGCCACTGAGAGGACTTACTAGAGGAGAAGACTCATGCTGAGGGTCACAATGCGTGTTTATGACCCCGTCGCACTCAAGAATGGGCGGGGCCTCGGGGTGAATGCTGGTTTCTTCTACTCTGACCATTGACAATGTGCCAACCACAAGGTTTCTTGCCATGGGTAAGGAGGAGTTCTGATTTCTGCATCACACTCAAACCTGGGCAGTGATTGGCGATAAGGTCTCGGTTCTGAAGCCTGAAAACTGAAGTAGGGAAGAGATGATGACCTAAGGCCATGGCGGGTCTTATGTGCTCAGTGTGCTGTCAGCTTTCTGGGGGTTGGTCTGAGGTCCGGGCTCAGGTTGTGTCCGACAGTGGTTTAGTGCCCACGTTAAACTATATAATTTGGGTAGAGTCGAGTGCTGTGTAGGTTTATTCTCATTTAAGATGCCTGGGCAGCTCATGAAGCAATAATTTTTTCTACAGGGCAGGCAGAGTGCTGCACTTTGGGTCCGGAATTGCCAAACTTGAGGGCTTCGGGGCCTGGGGTGTGAGGACGGAAGTCTGAGAAGACAAGCTAGACTTGGGTTTCAGGGCGAGGGCAAGGCAGGTACCCCCTGCAGATCTGAACCAATATCTCATGCATCTGAAGTCAGGCGAGGATTAGACGTTGGCTCAGGTTGAAGTTTCTGTGCATGACGGCCGCTTCATGAAGGGAGCGGAATCTCGAGGCCATTGAGGTTTTCCCACGTTGGGAGTTGTGGGATGCCCCCTTCAAGGATTCCTTCTGCGGAACAATTGAGACCTGTTGGACAGCTCCAGGACATCCCATACGGAATGACTCCAGAGCACCCTTCAAGGATGGAAGCCTGGGAAGCCCGCCTCGCATTCCAATTGTCTCCTAGCAACAAGACAGTTTAGATCGGATGGCTCTGCGGGAGCAACCGGGGTGGCTGAGTTGAAATGGACTTTCCTGAGGATGTGTCCTAATGGGTTTTTATGTCCATGAGGGCCTTGGAATGGGGCGGTGGCACCGGGACCCTGAAGTACTCTCCTAAGCTTTTGACATAGCTCCCATGCACAGGTTTCCTTGTGGAGACGAGATGAGTTCTGATGGGTGCCTCAGGAAAACCCCTATCCTCGTATTGGAATCAGGCTTTTGAGGAGACATGCCTGTAAACCAAAGCAATGGATCCTATTATGGCCTAGGGTCCTGTCTGGTTCAATCTTCTTCTCTGGGAACACCCATCTATGGTATGAGTGGAGGTCGATTATCAGCTGGTGTTAGACAGCCCTTGTTTCTTCCGGGCGACCTACACTATTGGGATGGCCTCAGGGAATTTGGAGGTTTCTCCTAATTTGTACGATTTTGGACCATGGAATGGGCAGAATTCCCATGGATTGGTAGGCACAGTCCTAATGTGTGGCTCCAGGCGCCCAGCCTGGAGGGTGTGTGGCCCAAGACTTTGAGGACAGAAGTCTGAAAACACAAACTCACCTTAGGTTTGGGCACGTAGGTATGGCAGGCCCGATCTACAAACCATGAGAAGAACTCTTCAGGATATGAAGAAAGTGCGAGTCTGAGGCGTTTGCTCAGGCTTTTGTCTCTGGATTTTGTATCAGCGACTGCCGTGGAATGTCAGGGAGGCCTCATGGGCCATGGACGAATCTTCCTCTCTGAGGATTTGGCCCGATTCCCAATTGCTTTTCGTCAATCTGTGGGATGGGAGGTCTCCTTTCAGGTTTGTTACCTCAGGTGTCCCACCAAAAGAGGAATTCCAAAGCAAAGCCGTGGGGAAGACTGAAGGGACAACTCTAACTATGGTTAAAAATTGGGGCCTACGGGCATGGCAAGCCCAATATGCTATCTCTTCATCCAGCCACTGAGTGGCCTTACTTGAGGACTGGGCTCATTCTGAGGGTCACAATGTGTGTTTGTGAACAATGTGGCCCGCGAGCATGGGCGGGGCCTCATGGGCCACACTGGTTTCAACTACACTGAACGTTGGACAACATGCCAACCACAAGGTTTCTTGCCATGGGGAAGGATTTCTGATTTCTGCATCACCTTCAACCCTGGGCAGTGATTGGAGATAAAGTCTAGGTTCTGAAACCTGAAAACCGAGGTTGGAAAGAGATGACGACCTAAGGCCATGGCGGCTCGATGTGCTCAGTCCGCGGCCAGCTGTCTGGGAGGGTCCAGGGGGTCCAGGCTCAGGCTGTGTCAGAAAGGGCATTAGTGCCCTGGTCAGCCTATGTATTTGGGGTACAGCCATGGTCGGTGCAGGTTGATCCTCATTTGGGGTTACTGGGTAGCCCCAGAGGACAATGTTTTTCTTCTGGAGGGTCGGCAGAGTGCTGCATTGTAGTTCTGGATTGCCAAACTGGAGGGCTTGTGGGCCAGTAGTCTGACGACAAAAGTCTGAGAACACAAGCTAGGCTTAGGTTTCTGGGTGAGGCCATGGCAGGCACAATCTACAGACCTGAATCGAGATCTCGTGCATCTGAAGTCAGGGCGAGGATCAGACGATCGCTCAGGTTGGAGTTTCTGTCCCTGATGGCCCCTTCATGAATGGGGGGGGGCATCACGAGGCCATGGGTGTTTTCCCACGATGGGAGTTGTGAGAAGCTCCAAACTGCAGAGAGTCTTCTGCAGGACAATTGAGACCTTTTGTTTGGCTCCAGGCCAATGATTCTGAGCAGGGTTCTAAGGATGGATGGCTGGGTAGCACACCTCGCATTCCAATTGTCTCCTAGCAACCAGACAGGTTAGATCTCCTGGATCTGTGGGGAGCAACCGAGGACGCTGAGTTGAAATGGACACCCCTGGGGATGGGTCCTAACGTGCTTTTGTGTCTATGGAGACCTTGAAATGAAGCGGTGGCAATGGGGCCCTAAAGGGTTCTCCTAAACAGAGGCTTTGACACAGCTCCAACGTGCAAGTTTCCCATGTGTAGCTGAGATGTTTTCTGATGGGTGAGTCAAGAAACAGCTATATGCTGTTTTTGAAATCCAGGCCTCTGAGGAGAGATGCCTGGAAACCAAAGCAATGGATCTGATTAGTGCCTAGGGGCCTGTTCTTTCCTTTTTACCTCTGGGGACATCTGTCTATGGGTCTGAGTGCAGGTAGGTGCTCAGTTGGGCTCAGATTGCCCCTGTTTTTCCTGGGAAGCCACCACTATTGAGATGGATCAGGGACATTGGTGGTTTATCCTATTAGAAGGGTTGTGGCCATTGGAATGGGCACACACAATTCCCTTGGAGAGCGCAAGTACAGTCCTCAGGTTTGGCTCCAGGGGCCATAGCCTGTAGGTTGTGTAGGCCAGGGCTGTTTGGACAGTTGTCTGAAAACACAAACTCGGCTTATGTTTCGGGTCATAGGTATGGCAGGACTGATCTACAGGCCATGAGGAGAACTCTTCGGGATTTGAAAGAAGGGCGAGTGTGAGGCTCCTGCTCAAGTTTTTGTCTCTGGATATCGTGTCACTCATGGTCGAGGAATTTCTGGGTGACTTCATGGGAAATGGACGAGTCTTACTCTCTGGTGGTTTGGCCCCGTCTAAAGAGTTTGGGGTCATTCTGTGGGCTGCAAGAAGTTCATTTTTTTTTGTTGTTGTTGTTTTTTTTCTTTTTTAACCTCAGGTGTCCCACCAAATGAGGGATTCCAGAGTAGAGCCCTGGGGAGGGGCGACTGGACTATCAGAAATCTGGTTAAAAATTGGGGCCTAGGGACATGTCAAGCCCATTATGACATCTAATGGTCCAGCCAATGAGAGGACTTACTAGAGGACAGGACTTGTGCTCATGGTCACAATGCGTGTGTATGTCCTCGTCGCACTGAAGAATGGGCGGGGCCTCAGGGTGAATGCTGGTTTTTCCTATCACTGAACGTTGGACAATGTGCCAACCACAAGGGTTCTTGCCATGGGTAAGGAGGAGTTCTTATTTCTGCATCACACTCACCCCTGGGCAGTGATTGGAGATAAGGTCTCGGTTCTGAAGCCTGAAAACTGAGGGAGGGAAGAGATGATGACCTAAGGCCATGGCGGGTTTTATGTGCTCAGTGTGCGGTCAGCTTTATGGGTGTTGTTCAGGAGGTCCGGGCTCAGGTTGTGTTCGACAGTGCATTAGTGCCCAGGTTAGACTATATAATTTGAGTAAAGTCGAGTGCTGTGTAGGTTTACCCTCATTTAAGGTGCCTGGGCAGCTCATGAGGATAATTTTTTTTCTAGAGGGCAGGCAGAGTGCTGCATTGTGGGTCCGGAATTGCCAAACTTGAAAGATCGGGACCAGGAGTGTGAGGACGGAAGTCTGAAAAGACAAGCTAGACTTGGGTTTCAGGTCGAGGGCACGGCAGGTACCCCCTGCACATCTGAACCAATATCTCATGCATCTGAAGTCAGGGCGAGGATCAGACGTTGGCTCAGGTTGGAGTTTCTGAGCATGACGGCCGCTTCATGAAGGGAGCGGAATCTCGAGGCCATTGAGGTTTTCCCACGTTGGGAGTTGTGGGATGCCCCCTTCATGGATTCCTTCTGCGGGACAATTGAGACCTGTTGGACAGCTCCAGGACATCCCATATGGAATGACTCCAGAGCACCGTTCGCGGATGGATGCCTGGGAAGCCCGCCTCGCATTCCAATTGTCTCCTAGCAACAAGACAGTTTAGATCTGATGGCTCTGCCGGAGCAACCGGGGTGGCTGAGTTGAAATGGACTTTCCTGAGGATGGGTCCTAATGTGTTTTTGTGTCCATGAGGGCCTTGGAATGGGGCGGTGGCACCGGGACCCTCAAGTACTCTCCTAAGCTTTGGACATGGCTCCCATGCACAGGTTTCCTTGTGGAGACGAGATGAGTTCTGATGGGTGCCACAGGAAAACACCTATGCTCGTATTGGAATCAGACTTTTGAGGACACATGCCTGTAACACAAAGCAATGGATCCTATTATGGCCTAGGGTCCTGTCTGGTTCAATCTTCTTCTCCGGGGACATCCATCTATGTTATGAGTGGAGGTCGATTATCAGCTGGTGTCAGACAGCCCTTGTTTGTTTCGGGCGACCTACACTATTGGGATGGCCTCAGGGAATTTGGAGGTTTCTCCTAATTTGTACGATTTTGGACCATGGAATGGGCAGAATTCCCATGGATTGGTAGGCACAGTCCTAATGTGTGGCTCCAGGCGCCCAGCCTGGAGGGTGTGTGGCCCAAGACTTTGAGGACAGAAGTCTGAAAACACAAACTCAGCTTAGGTTTGGTGACGTAGGTATGGCAGGCCCGATCTACAAACCATGAGAAGAACTCTTCAGGATATGAAGAAAGTGCGAGTCTGAGGTGCTTGCTCAAACTTTTGTCTCTGGATTTTGTATCAGTGATGGCCGTGAAATGTCGGGGAGGCCTCATGGGCCATGGACGAATCTTCCTCTCTGAGGATTTGGCCCGATTCCCAATTGCTTTTCGTCAATCTGTGGGATGGGAGGACTCATTTCAGTTTTGTTACCTCAGGTGTCCCACCAAAAGAGGAATTCCAAAGCAAAGCCGTGGGGAAGACTGAAGGGACAACTTGAACTATGGTTAAAAATTGGGGCCTACGGGCATGGCAAGCCCAATATGCTATCTCTTCATCCAGCCACTGAGTGGCCTTACTTGAGGACTGGGCTCAGCCTGAGCGTCACAATGTGTGTTTGTGACCAATGTGGCCCGCGAGCATGGGCGGGGCCTCATGGGCCACACTGGTTTCAACTACACTGAACGTTGGACAACATGCCAACCACAAGGTTTCTTGCCATGGGGAAGGAGTTCTGATTTCTGCATCACCTTCAACCCTGGGCAGTGATTGGAGATAAGGTCTAGGTTCTGAAACCTGAAAACCGAGGTGGGGAAGAAATGACGACCTAAGGCCATGGCGGCTCGATGTGCTCAGTGTGCGGCCAGCTGTCTGGGAGGGGCCAGGGGGTCCAGGCTCAGGCTGTGTCAGAAAGGGCATTAGTGCCCTGGTCAGCCTATGTATTTGGGGTACAGCCAAGGTCGGTGCAGGTTGATCCTCATTTGGGGTTACTGGGTAGCCCCAGAAGACAATGTTTTTATTCTGCAGAGCCGGCAGAGCGCTGCATTGCAGTTCTGGATTGCCAAACTGGAGGGCTTGTGGGCCAGTTGTCTGACGACAAAAGTCTGAGAACACAAGCTAAGCTTAGGTTTCTGGGTGAGGCCATGGCACACACAATCTACAGACCTGAATCGAGGTCTCGTGCATCTGAAGTCAGCGTGAGGATCAGACGATCGCTCAGGTTGGAGTTTGTGTCCCTGATGGCTCCTTCATGAATGGGGGGGGGGCATCACGAGGCCATGGGTGTTTTCCCACGATGGGAGTTGTGAGAAGCTCCAAACTGCAGAGAGTCTTCTGCCGGACAATTGAGACCAGTTGTTTGGCTCCAGGCCAATGATTCTGAGCAGGGTTCTAAGGATGGATGGCTGTGTAGCCCACCTCGCTTTCCAATTGTCTCCTAGCAACAAGACAGGTTAGATCTCCTGGATCTGTGGGGAGCAACCGAGGACGCTGAGTTGAAATGGACACCCCTGGGGATGGGTCCTAACGTGCTTTTGTGTCTATGGAGACCTTGGAATTAAGCGGTGGCACTGGGGCCCTAAAGGGTTCTCCTAAACAGAGGCTTTGACACAGCTCCAACGTGCAAGTTTCCCATGTGTAGATTTGATGTTTTCAGATGGGTGAGTCAAGAAACAGCTATATGCTGCTTTTGAAATCCAGGCCTCTGAGGAGAGATGCCTGGAAACCAAAGCAATGGATCTGATTAGTGCCTAGGGGCCTGTTCTTTCCTTTTTACCTCTGGGGACATCTGTCTATGGGTCGGAGTGCAGGTAGGTGCTCAGTTGGGCTCAGATTGCCCCTGTTTTTCCTGGGAAGCCACCACTATTGAGATGGATCAGGGACTTTGGAGGTTTATCCTATTAGAAGGGTTGTGGACATTGGAATGGGCACACACAATTCCCTTGGAGAGGGCAAGTACAGTCCTCAGGTTTGGCTCCAGGGGCCTGTAGGTTGTGTAGGCCAGGGCTGTTTGGTCAGTTCTCTGAAAACACAAACTCGGCTTATGTTTCGGGTCATATGTATGGCAGGACTGATCTACAGGCCATGAGGAGAACTCTTCGGGATTTGAAAGAAGGGCGAGTGTGAGGCTCCTGCTCAAGTTTTTGTCTCTGGATATCGTGTCACTCATGGTCGTGGAATTTCTGGGTGACTTCATGGGAAATGGACGAGTCTTACTCTCTGGTGGTTTGGCCCCGTCCAAAGAGTTTGGGGTCATTCTGTGGGCTGGAAGAAGTCCGTTTTTTTTATTATTCTTGTTTTTTTCTTTTTTATCCTCAGGTGTCCCACCAAATGAGGGATTCCAGAGTAGAGCCCTGGGGAGGGGCGACTGGACCATCAGAAATTTGGTTAAAAATTGGGGCCTAGGGACATGTCAAGCCCATTATGACATCTAATGGTCCAGCAACTGAGAGGACTTACTAGAGGACAGGACTCATGCTGAGGGTCACAATGCGTGTGTATGCCCTCGTCGCACTCAAGAATGGGCGGGGCCTCAGGGTGAATGCTGGTTTTTCCTACACTGAACGTTGGACAATGTGCCAACCACAGGGTTCTTGCCATGGGTAAGGAGGAGTTCTGATTTCTGCATCACACTCACCCCTGGGAAGTGATTGGAGATAAGGTCTCGGTTCTGAAGCCTGAAAACTGAGGGAGGGAAGAGATGATGACCTAAGGCCATGGCGGGTTTTATGTGCTCAGTGTGCGGTCAGCTTTCTGGGTGTTGGTCAGGAGGTCCGGGCTCAGGTTGTGTTCGACAGTGCATTAGTGCCCAGGTTAGACTATATAATTTGGGTAAAGTCGAGTGCTGTGTAGGTTTACCCTCATTTAAGGTGCCTGGGCAGCTCATGAGGCAATAATTTTTTTTCTAGAGGGCAGGCAGAGTGCTGCATTGTGGGTCCGGAATTGTCAAACTTGAGGGCTTCGGGGCCAGGAGTGTGAGGACGGAAGTCTGAGAAAACAAGCTAGACTTGGGTTTCAGGGCGAGGGCACGGCAGGTACCCCTTGCAGATCTGAACCAATATCTCATGCATCTGAAGTCAGGGCGAGGATCAGACGTTGGCTCAGGTTGGAGTTTCTGAGCATGACAGCCGCTTCATGAAGGGAACGGAATCTCGAGGCCATTGAGGTTTTCCCACGTTGGGAGTTGTGGGATGCCCCCTTCATGGATTCCTTCTGCGGGACAATTGAGACCTGTTGGACAGCTCCAGGACATCCCATATGGAATGACTCCAGAGCACCGTTCGCGGATGGATGCCTGGGAAGCCCGCCTCGCATTCCAATTGTCTCCTAGCAACAAGACAGTTTAGATCTGATGGCTCTGCGGGAGCAACCGGGGTGGCTGAGTTGAAATGGACTTTCCTGTGGATGGGTCCTAATGTGTTTTTGTGTCCATGAGGGCCTTGGAATGGGGCGGTGGCACCGGGACCCTCAAGTACTCTCCTAAGCTTTGGACATGGCTCCCATGCACAGGTTTCCTTGTGGAGACGAGATGAGTTCTGATGGGTGCCTCAGGAAAACCCCTATGCTCGTATTCGAATCAGGCTTTTGAGGACACATGCCTGTAACCCAAAGCAATGGATCCTATTATGGCCTAGGTTCCTGTCTGGTTCAATCTTCTTCTCTGGGGATATCCATCTATGGTATGAGTGGAGGTCGATTATCAGCTGGTGTCAGACAGCCCTTGTTTGTTCCAGGCGACCTACACTATTGGGATGGCCTCAGGGACTTTGGAGATTTCTCCTAATTTGTACGATTTTGGACCATGGAATGGGCAGAATTCCCATGGATTGGTAGGCACAGTCCTAATGTGTGGCTCCAGGGGCCCAGCCTGGAGGGTGTGTGGCCCAAGACTTTGAGGACAGAAGTCTGAAAACACAAACTCAGCTTAGGTTTGGGGACGTAGGTATGGCAGGCCCGATCTACAAACCATGAGAAGAACTCTTCAGGATATGAAGAAAGTGCGACTCTGATGTGCTTGCTCAGGCTTTTGTCTCTGGATTTTGTATCAGTGATGGCCGTGGAATGACGGGGCGGCCTCATGGGCCATGGACGAATCTTCCTCTCTGAGGATTTGGCCCGATTCCCAATTGCTTTTCGTCAAACTGTGGGATGGGAGGACTCATTTCAGTTTTGTTACCTCAGGTGTCCCACCAAACGAGGAATTCCAAAGCAAAGCCGTGGGGAAGACTGAAGTGACAACCCGAACTATGGTTAAAAATTGGGGCCTAGGGGCATGGCAAGCCCAATATGCTATCTCTTCATCCAGCCACTGAGTGGCCTTACTTGAGGACTGGGCTCAGCCTGAGCGTCACAATGTGTGTTTGTGACCAATGTGGCCCGCGAGCATGGGCGGGGCCTCATGGGCCACACTGGTTTCAACTACACTGAACGTTGGACACCATGCCAACCACAAGGTTTCTTGCCATGGGGAAGGAGTTCTGATTTCTGCATCACCTTCAACCCTGGGCAGTGATTGGAGATAAGGTCTAGGTTCTGAAACCTGAAAACCGAGGGTGGGAATAGATGACGACCTAAGGCCATGGCGGCTCGATGTGCTCAGTGTGCGGCCAGCTGTCTGGGAGGGACCAGGGGGTCCATGCTAAGGCTGTCTCAGAAAGGGCATTAGTGCCCTGGTCAGCCTATGTATTTGGGGTACAGCCAAGGTCGGTGCAGTTTGATCCTCATTTGGGGTTACTGGGTAGCCCCAGCGGACAATGTTTTTCTTCTGGAGGGCCGGCAGAGTGCTGCATTGTAGTTCCGGATTGCCAAACTGGAGGGCTTGTGGTCCAGTAGTCTGACGACAAAAGTTTGAGAACACAAGCTAGGCTTAGGTTTCTGGGTGAGGCCATGGCAGGCACAATCTACAGACCTGAATCTAGATCTCGTGCATCTGATGTCAGGGCGAGGATCAGACGATCGCTCAGGTTGGAGTTTCTGTCCCTGATGGCCCCTTCATAAATGGGGGGGCATCACGAGGCCATGGGGGTTTTCCCACGATGGGAGTTGTGAGAAGCTCCAAACTGCAGAGAGTCTTCTGCAGGACAATTGAGACCTGTCGTTTGGATCCAGGCCAATGATTCTGAGCAGGGTTCTAAGGATGGATGGCTGGGTAGCCCACCTCGCATTCCAATTGTCTCCTAGCAACAAGACAGGTTAGATCTCCTGGATCTGTGGGGAGCAACCGAGGACGCTGAGTTGAAATGGACACCCCTGGGGATGGGTCCTAATGTGCTTTTGTGTCTATGGAGACCTTGGAATGAAGCGGAGGCACTGGGGCCCTAAAGGGTTCTCCTTAACAGAGGCTTTGACACAGCCCCAACGTGCAAGTTTCCCATGTGTAGATGAGATGTTTTCTGATGTGTGGGTCAAGAAACAGCTATATGCTGCTTTTGAAATCCAGGCCTCTGAGGAGAGATGCCTGGAAACCAAAGCAATGGATCTGATTAGTGCCTAGTTGCCTGTTCTTTCCTTTTTACCTCTGGGGACATCTGTCTATGGGTCTGAGTGCAGGTAGATGCTCAGTTGGGCTCAGATTGCCCCTGTTTTTTCTGGGAAGTCACCACTATTGAGATGGATCAGGGACTTTCGAGGTTTATCCTATTAGAAGGGTTGTGGCCATTGGAATGGGCACACACAATTCACTTGGAGAGGGTAAGTACAGTCCTCAGTTCTGGCTCCAGGGGCCTGAGCCTGTAGGTTGTGTAGGCCTGGGCTGTTTGGACAGTTGTCTGAAAACACACACCCTCCAGGCTAGGGCCCCTGGAACCACACCTCAGGATTGTTCCTTCCCTCTCAAAGGGAATTCTTCATATTCCATTGGCCACAACCATATAAATCAGGAGAAATCTCCAATGTCCCTGGGACCATACCAATATTGTAGGCCGCTTGGAACAAACATGGGTGATCTGACACTAGCTGAGCAACTAGCTCCACACCAACTCGGAGACAGATGTCCCCAGAGAAGAACATTGAACTGGACAGGCCCCTAGGCCCTAATCAGATCCATTGCTTTGGTTTCCAGGCATCTCTTCTCAGAGGCCTGGTTTCCAATACCAGCCTATGGGGTTTCCAGAGGCCCCTTCAGAGCAAGTCTTGTCTGAACATTGGAAACTTGCTCGTGGAGCTATGTCAGAACCTCAGAGGCCTGGTTTTCAATACCACCATATGGGGGTTTCCTGAGTCATCAGTCAGAACAAATGTCTTCTCCACATGGGAAACGTGCTCTTACAAGCTGTGTCATAACCTCCGGCTAGGAAAATCCTTCAGGGCCCCGGTGCCACCACCTCATTCCAAGGTCTCCATGGACACAATCCCACATTAGGACCCATCTGCAGGAGAGTCTATTTCAACTCAGTGCCCTTGGGTGCTCCCCTAGAGCCAGCAGATCGAACCTATCTTGTCACTAGGAGACAATTGGAATGTGAGGCGGGCTGGCTATGCATCCATCTGTAGAAAACTACTCTGAAGTAATTCCATATGGGACGTCCTGGAGCCATCCAACAGGTCACAGCTGTCCTGCAGACGGAATCCTTGCGCTTTGGAGCACCTCACAACTCCCATCATGGGAAAAGCTCTGTGGCCTCGTGGTGCACCGTCCCCTTCATGAAAGAGCCATCTTGGACAGAAATTCCAACCTGAGCCAACGTCTAATCCTCGCCCTGACTTCAGATGCACGAAATCTTGATTCAACTCTGCAGAGTGTGCCTGCCGAAACCCCGCCCCGAAGCAAAACCTAGCTATTGTTCTCAGACTTCGTCCTCACACTCCGAGCCCACCAGCCCTCCAGTTAGGGAATTCTGGAGAGACACAATGCAGCACTCTGACTGCCCTCCAGAAGAGAAACGTTGTCCTATGGGGCTAACCAGAAACACCAAATGAGGATCAACCTGCATGCCACTTGACTCTACCCCAATTATACAGTTTCGCTTCGGCGTTAATGCCCTGTCTTGCACAGCCTGAGGTCTGAATTCCCAACCGACACCCAGACAGCTGGCTGTACACTGAGCACATCAGACCCTCCATGGCTTTAGGTCATCATCTCTTCCCAACCTTGGTTTTCAGGTTTCAGAACCTAGACCTTATATATACTCACTACCCAGGGGTGAACGTGATGCAGAAATGAAACTCCTTCTTCCTCAAGGCAAGAAACCTTGTGGTTGGCATGTTTTCCAACATTCAGTGTAGGAGAATCCAGTGTAGCCCATGAGTCCCCGCCCATGCTTGAGAACCGCAATGGGCACAAACACATTGGGACCCTCAGTGTGATCCCTGTCCTCAAGTAAATCCTCTCAGGGGCTGGACCAAGAACCCGCATTGCCATCCCTAGTCCCCCAATATTAATGAGAGGTTGAGATGTCTAGTCACCCCTATTCAGGTCTCTGCTCTGGAACCCCTGAGGAAAAAAATATCGAAGGGTCTCCTCCATCCCCTGAATGAGCCCCAAAACTTGGGATCTGACCAAATCTTAAAAGAGAAAGAATCATCCATGGCCAAAGAGGCCATCCCGTCATTCCATGGCCACCATTGACACAAAATCTAGAGACAAAAGCCTGGAGATATGCCTCACACTTGCCCTTTGTTCATAGCCTGATAAATTCTTCTCACGGTCTATAGATCAGGCATGTCATACCTACGTCCCCAAATCTAAGCTGAGTTTGGGTTTTCAGGTTTCTGTCCCCACTGTCCTGGCCCACACACCCTCCAGGCTGGGGCCCCTGGAGCCATGCCTCAGGACTGTGCCTGCCTTCTCCAAGCAAATTCTGCCCATTCCATTGGCCACAACCCTAAAGATTAGGAGAACACTCCAACGTCGCTGAGGCCTTCCCAATAGTGTTGGCCACTCAGGGCAAACAGGGTGATCTGTCCCAAGATGAGCAACTACCTCAACTCAGATCCATAGACAGATAACCCCAGAGAAGAAGATTGAACCGGACAGGCACCTAGGCCCTAATCAGATCCATTGCTTTTGATTCCAGGCATCTCTCCTCAGAGGCCTGGTTTCCAATACCAGCATATGTGTTCTTCAAGAGGTACCAGTCTGAATAAATCTCATTTCCACATGGGAAACATGCATTTTGGAGCTGTGTCACAACCTCCAGTTAAGGGAAACCTTCAGGTCCCAGCAGCCAACACCCCATTCAAAGGTCTCCATGGACACAAACCCGCATTATGACCCATCCGCAGGCGAGTCCATTTCAACACATCCCCTTTGGTTGCTCCCCAAAAGAAGCAGATCGAACCTGCCTTGTCACTAGGAGACAATAGGAATGTGAGGCGGGCACTCCAGGAATCCATCCTTAGAACCCTGCACTGCCGTGGTTCCGCATGGGACGTCCTGGAGCAATCTGACCGGTCTCGACTGTCCCGTAGAAGGAATCCTTGCCGCTTGGAGCAACTTACAATGCCAATCGTGGGAAAGTCTCCATAGCCCCATGATGCCCCCCACCATCATGAAGGGGCCATCCTGAACAGAAACTTCAACCTGAGCCTACGTCTGATCCTCGCCCTGACTTCAGATGCATGAGATTTAGATTTAGCTCTACAGAGTGTGCCTGCCATGATCTTGACCCAAAACCTAAGCCTAGCTTGTGTTCTCTCACTTCCTTCCTCACAATTCTGGCCCACAAGCCCTCCAATGTGAGAATTCCGTCGCCACAATGCAGCACTCTTCCTTCCCTCCAGAAGAAAAACGTTGCCCCTGGGGCTACCCAGAAACGCCAAATGAGGATCAACCTGCATGCCACTCAACTTTACTCCAATTATACAGTCTAAGCTTGGCACTAATGCCCTGTCTGACACAGCCTGAGCCTGGACCTCCTGGATGACACCCAGAAAGGTGGTGTCACACCTAAGGACTGTGCCAGTGCTCTCCAAGGGAACTCTGCCCGTTTCATTTGCCACAACCTTACAGATTAGGAGAAACCTCCAATTCCCAAGACCAGCCCAATAGTGTTGGCCTCCCCCAACAAACATGGGTGATCTGACACAAGCGGAGCAGTGACCTCCATTCTGAATCTTAGACAGAGACACTCAGAGGAGAATATTGAAAAGGACAGGCCCCTAGACCGTAATCAGATCCATTGCTTTGGATTCCAGGCATTGTTCCCCAGATGCTTGGTTTCCAATACCAGGTTGTGGGGGTTTCAGAACAAATCTCGTCTCTACATGGGAAACTTGCTCTTTGGAGCTGCATCAAAACCTCAGGTTAAGAGAATTCTTCAGGGCAACAGAGCCACTGCACCATTCCAAGGGATCCATGGACACAAATCCACATCGACTGATCCTCATGAGATTCCATTTCAATTCAGCCCCCTCGGTTGTTCCCCCAGTGACAGCAGATCAAATCCTCCTTTTCACTAGGACACAACTGGAATGCAAGTTGGACTGCCCAGGCATCCATCATTAGAACTGTGCTTTGGAGCATTTCTTATGGGACGTCCTTGATCCATCCAAAAGGTCGTGACTGTCCCGCTGACGGAATCCTTGTGGATTGGAGCATCACACACTCACAAAGTTGGAAATCTTCCATGGTTTCCTGATGCCCCCCCACCTTCATGAAGGGGACATCATGTACAGAAACTCCAACCTAAGATAACATCTGATCCTCGCCCTGACTTCAGATGCACGAGATCTCATTTCAGGTCTGTAGAGTGTGCCTGCCATGTCACCGCTGCGAATTCAAAGCTGAACTTGTGTTCTCAGACTTCTGTCCTAAAACACCTGGCCCACAAGCCCTGAAGTTGGCAATTCTGGAGCCAGAATGCAGCACTCTGCCTGCCCTCCAGAAGAAAATCTTTGCCCTATGGGGCCAACCAGAAATCCCAAATGAGGACCAACCTTCACATCACTCGACTGTACCCCAATTATACAGTCTAGCCTGGGGACTAATGCCCTGCCTGACACAGCCTGAGCCCAGACCTCATGATGGACACAGACATCTGGCCGCACACTAAGTGCATCGGACCCACCATGGCCTTAGGTCGTCATCTCTTACCAACCTCGGTTATCAGGCTTCAGAATCTAGGCCTTATCTCTACTCACTGCCATGCCGTGTACGTGATGCAGAAATCAGAACTCCTCCTTCCCCATGACCAGAAACCCTGTGGTTGGCATGTTGTCCAACGTGCAGTGTAGGAGAAACCAGCATGGCCCATGAGGCCCCAGACATGCTTGAGGGCTGCGATGGGCACAAACACACATTAGGATCCTAAGCATGATCCCTGGCCTCAAGTAAAGCCTCTCCGGGGATGGACCAAGAGCCCACATATGGAAATTACCATGCCCCTACTCCACAAGCTTTAACCAGTACTTGAGAAGTCTAGTCACCCCTACTCAGATCTCTTCTCTAGAATCCCTCCTTGGTGGGACACATGAGGTTAAAAAAAAATAGAGAAAGGACTTCTACCGTCCAAAGAATGACCGCAAACACTTGGAATTGGGCCAAATTCACAGAGAGAAATACTCGTCCATGGCTGATGAGGCCATCCTGACATTCCACGGCCACCATTGACACAAATTCCGGAGACAAAAGCCTGAAAAAGCGCCACACACTCGCCCTTTGTTCAAAGCCTGAAAAATTCTCACGGTCTGTAGATCGGGCCTGCCATACCTATGTCCCCAAACCTAAGCCAAGTTTCTGTTTTCAGACTTCTGTCTCCATTGTCCTGGCCCACACACCCTCAAGGCTTGGCCCCATGGAGCCACACCTCAGGACTGTGCCTGCCCTCTCCATGGGAATTCTGCTCATTCCTTTGGCACAACCTGACAGATTAGGAGAAACATCCGAAGTCCCCGAGGCCACCCCAATATTGTAGGATGTCCGGGACAAACAGGGACCATCTGCCACAAGCTGAGCCACTACCTCCAATCAGACCTGTAGATAGATATCCATAGAAAAGAAGATTGAACAGGACAGGCACCTAGGCCCTAAACGGATCCATTGCTTTTGTTTTCACGTATCTCTCCTCAGAGGCCTGGATTCCAATACCAGCACATGGGGGTTTCTGGAGCTACTAATCAGAACAAATCGCATGCCACATGGGAATCATGCTATATGGAACTGTGTCAAAACCTCCAGTTAGGAGAAAATTTCACGTCACTGGAGCCACCGCCCCATTCCAATGTCTCAATGGACACAATCCCACATTATGACCCATTCTCAGGAGAGTCCATTTCAACTCAAACCTGGCGGTTGCTCACCCAGTTCCAGCAGATCAAACCTGCTTTGTCACTAGGAGACAATTGGAATGCGAGTTCGTTGCCCAGGTATCCGTTGTTAGAACTCTGCTCTGGAGAAATTCCTAATGGGGTGTCCTTGATCCATTCAACAGGTCTCAACTGTCCTGCAGAAGGAATCCTTGTGGTTTGCAGCATCACACACTCGCACCGTGGGAAAACCTCCATGGCCTCATGATGCCTCCACCTTCAGGTAGAGGACATCATGGACAGAAACTCCCGTCTGATCCTCGCCCTGACTTCAGATGCATGAGATCTCAATTCAGCTCTGCAGAGTGTGCCTGCCTTGTCCTCCCCCCAAAACCTAAGCCAGCTCACGTTCTCAGACTTCCGTCCTCACACTCCTGGCCCACAAGCCTTCCACTTTGGGAATTCTGGAGACAAAATGCAGCACTCTGCCTGCCCTCCAGAAGAGAGACTTTGCCCTAGGGGTCTACCCAGAAACATCAAATGAGGATCAACCTGCAATTCTCTAGACTGTACCCCAATTATACAGTCTAGCCTGGGCACTAATGCCCTGTCTGACACAGCCTGATCCCAGACCTCGTGACCGACACCCAGACACCTGGCCTCACACTGAACACATCGAACATGCCATGGCCTTTGGTCATCATCTCTTCCCAACCTTGGTCTTCAGGCTTCAGAACCTAGACATTATCTCCACTCACAACTAAGTGATGTACGTGATGCAGAAATCAGAACTTCACCTTCCCCATGACCAGAAACCTTGTGGTTGGCTTGTTGTCCAACGTTCAGTATATGAGAACCCAGCATGGCCCATGAGGCCTCAGACATGCTTGAGGGCTGCGATGGGCACAAACACACATTAGGACCCTAAGCATGAACCCTGGCCTCAAGTAAAGCCTCTCCGGGGCTGGACCAAGAGCCTGCATATGGGACTTGCCATGCCCCTACTCCCCCAATCCTAGCCAGAGCTTGAGAAGTCTAGTCAACCTTATTCAGAGCTCTTTTCTGGAATCCCTCTTTGGTGGGACACATAAGGTTAAAAAAAAAAAAAAAACAAGATAAAGAAAAAAAAAAAGTAAGGACTCCTACCATCCAAAGAATGACCCCAAACACTTGGAATTTGGCCAAATCCACAGAGAGAAATACTGGTCCATGGTCGATGAGGCCAGCCTGACATTCCACGGCCACCATTGACACAAAATCTGGAGACAAAAACCTGAAAAAGCGCCACACACTTGCCCTTTGTTCAGAGCCCCCAAAATTCTCAAGGTCTGTAGACCGGGCCTGCCATACCTATGTCCCCAAACCTAAGCTCCAACCTGAGCAAACGTCTGATATTCGCCCTGACTTCAGGTGCATGAGATCATGATTCAGCTCTGCAGAGTGTGCCTTCTGTGTCCTCACCCCAAAAACTTAGCCTAGCTTGTATTCTCAGACTACAGTCCTCACACCGCTGGACCAAAAGCCCTACAGTTTGGCAATACTGGGGCCACAATGCAGCACTCTGCCTGCCCTTTCAGAGAAAAAACATTGCCTTATGGAACTACCTAGAGACCCGAATGAGGATCAATTGAACACCACTCGACTGCACCCCAAATATTCAGTCTACCCTGTCTAATGCCTTGTCTGACACAGCATGAGCCCACACCTCCAGACCTACGCTCAACAGCTGGCCGCACACTGAGCTCATTGGACCCAACAGGTCCTTAGGTCTTCATCTCTACACAACCTCGGTTTTCGGGTTTCAGAACCTAGACCTAAACTCCAATCACTGTCCAGGGGTTAACGTGATGCAGAAGTCAAAACTCTTCCTTCGCCATGGCCAGAAACTTTGTGGTTGGCATATTCTCCAACGTTCAGTGTCGGAGAATCCAGCGTGGCCCATGAGGCCCTTCCCATGCTTGAGGGCCTTGTTGGCACAAATAGGCATTGTGACCCTCAGCATGAGCCCTGTCCTCAAGGAAGGCCTCTCAGTGTCTGAATCAAGAGCCCACATATTGGACTTGCCATGCCCCTAGGCCCCCAAACTAAAACAGAGGTGAGGTTGTCCAGTTATCCCTCCCGAGGACTCTGCTCTGGAATCCCTCCTTTATTGGGACACATGAGGTACAAAAAATAAAATAAAATAAAATAAAAAACAGAAAGGACTCCTCCCATCCAACAGAACATACACAAACTCTTGGGATGGGTCAAATCCTCAGAGAAGGAAAGCCGTCCACAACCCATGAGGCCACACCAGCATTCCACCCACATTGTTGACACAAATCCAGAGACAAAATCTGAGCAAGCACCTCAAACTCACACTTTTTCATATCCTGAAGTGTTATCACGGTCTGTAGATTGGGTGTGCCATAACTATGTCCCCAATCCTAAGCGGAGTTTGTGTTTTCAGATTTTTGCTCCACAGGCCTGGCCCACACACCCTCAAGGTTGGGCCCCTAGAGCCAAACTCAGAACTTTGCCTGCCCTCTCCAGGGGATTTCTGCCCATTCCATTGACCACAACCCTATAGATTAGGAGAAACTCAAAAGTCCCGAGGCCATTCCAATATTATAGGTCGCCCAGGACAAACAGGGGCGATCTGACACAATCTGAGCAACTACCTCACCTCAGATACTTAGACACGTATCCCCAGCAAAGAGATTGAACCGGACAGGCACCTAGGCTCTAATCATATCCATTGCTTTTGTTTCCAGTCATCTCTCCTCAGAGGCCTGTTTTCCAATACCAGCATATGGGAGATTCCTTAGGCACTCATCAAAACAATTCTCTTCTCTACATAGGAAACATACTCTTTAGAGCTCCATCAAAACCTCCGGTTATGAACATCCCTCAAGGACCCGGATCAGACCCCATTCCAAGGTCTCCATGGACACAAATGCACATTATGACCCATCCTCAACTCACCCATTTCAACACACCCGATTCGGTTGCTCCACTAGATCAGGCAGATCGAACTTGCCTTGGCTCTATGAGACACCTGGAATGGGAGGCAGGCTGCCCAGGCATCCATCCTTAGAACCCTCCTATGGATAACTTCCTTATGGGATGTCCTGGAGCCATCCACCGGTCTCACCTGTCCCAAAGAAGGAATCATTGCGGTTTGGAGCATCTCACAATTCAAATCGTGGGAAAACCTCCATGTCCTCGTGACACCCTCTTCTTCATGAAGGGGCCGTTATGGACAGAAACTCTGAACTAAGCCAACGTCTGATCCTAGCTCTGTCTTCAGGTATACGGGATCTCGAATCATCTCTGCAGAGGGTGCCTGCCGTCCCTTCACCCCGAAATCTAAGTCTGGCTTGTGTTCTCAGAATTTTTTCCTCACACTCCTGGCCCACAAGCCTTCCAGTTTGGGAATTCTGGAGCCACTATGTGGCACTGTGTCTTCCCTCCAGAAGAAAAACGTTGCCCTCTGGGGCTACCCAGTAACCACAAATGAGTACCATCCTGCACGAAACTCGACTGCACCCCAATGATACAGTCTAGCCTGGGCACTAATTCCCTGTCTGCCACAGCCTGAGCCTGCACCTCCCAACCCACACTCAACAGCTGGCCGAACACTGAGCACATCAGACACACCATGGCCTTAGGTCTTCATCTCTTCCCAACCTCAGTTTTCAGGCTTCAGAACCTAGACCTTAAATCCAATCATAGTCCAGGAGTGAAAGTGTTGCAGAAATTAGAACTCCTTCCCCATGGCCAGAGAACTTGTGGTTGCCATTGTGCAACGTTCAGTGTAGGAGAAACCAGCATGGTACATTAGGCCACGCCCTGACTTGAGGGGCTCCTTGAGCACAAAAACACATTGTGAAACTCAGTGTGAGACCTATCCTCAAGGAAGGCCTCTCAGTGTCTGGACCAAGAGCCCACATATGGGGCTTGCCATGTTCTTAGGTCCCAATGTTAACCAGAGGTCTGGTTGTCCAGTCGCCCCTCCCCAGGACTCTGCTCTGGAATGCCTCTTTTGGTGGTCCACCTGAGGTAAAAAAAAAAAAAAAAAAACAACAACAACAACAACAGAAAGACCTCCTCCCTTCTGACAGAATGACCCCAAACTCTTGGGATTGGGTCAAATCCCCAGAATGGGAGCCTCATCGATGGCCCATGAAGACCCCCCGACATTCCATGGCAATCGGTGACACCTTTCCAGAAAAAAAAAAAAAAGCATGAGCAAGCACCTCACATTCGCCCTTTGTTCATATCCCGAAGAGTTCTCCTCATGGTCTATAGATCGGGCCAGCCATACCTACATCCTCCAACCTGAGTGGAGTTTGTGTTTTCAGACTTTTATTCCAAATAGCCCTGGACCACACACGCTCCACACTTGGGTCCCTGGAGCCACACCTCAGGACTGTGCTTCCCTTTCAAGGGAATTCTTCCCATTCAATTGGCCACAACCTTGCAAATTAGGAAAAACCTCCAAAGTCACCGAGGCCATCCCAATAGTTTAGGCCGACCAGGACAAACAGGGGTGATCTCAAACCACCTGAGCAACTACCTCCACTCAGACAACAGATGTCCCCAGAGAAAAATATTGAACCGGACAGGCCCCTAGGCCCTAATCAGATCCATTGCTTTGGTTTCCAGGCATCTCTCCTCAGAGGCCTCGTTTCCAATACCAGCATATGGTGGTTTCCTGAGGCACCAATAAGAACAAATCTCGTCTCCCCATGGAAAACTTGCTCATTGGAGCTTTGTCATAACCTCTGGTTAGGAGAATCCTTCAGGGCCCTGGTGCCACTGCCCCATACCAAGGTCTCCATGGCTCAATCCAACATTAAGACCATCCTCAGGAAAGTCCATTCAACTCAGCCCCCTCTGTTGCTACCCCAAGCCAGCAGATCAAACGTTTCTTGTTGCTAGGAGACAATTGGAATGTGAGGCTGCTGCCCAGGCATCCATACGTAGAACCCTGTTCTGGAAAAATACCTTATAAGACGTCCTGGAGCCATCCAACAAATCTTAATTGTCCCACAGAAGGAATCCTTGCGGTTTGGAGCATCTCACAACTCCAATAGTGGCAAAACCCCCATGGCCTCATAATCCCCCCTCTTCTTGAAGGGGCCAAAATGGAAAGAAACTCAAACCTGAGCCAAAGTCTGATCCTCGACCTAACTTCAGATGCATGAGATCTCAATTCAGCTCTGCAGAGTGTGCCTGCCATACCCTTGCCCCGAAACCTAAGCCTAGCTTGTGTTCTCAGCTTCCGTCCTCACTCTCCTGGCCCAAAAGCCCTCCAGGTGGGAATTCCGAAGCCACAATGCAGCACTCTGCCTGCCCTCAAGAAGAAAAACTTTGCCCTATGCTGCTAATAAGAAACCCCAAATGATTTTCTAATGCATGTCACTCGATGGTAAAGCAATTATACAGCCTACCCTGTATACTAATGCCCTGTCTGGCACAGCCTGAGACAAGACATCCCAAACGACACCCAGACAGCTGGCCCCAACCTGGACACATAGGACCCGCTATTGCTGTAGGTCGTCATCTCTTCCCAACCTCGGTTTTCAGGCTTCAGAACCTAGATCTTAAATCCAATCATAGTCCAGGAGTGAAAGTGTTGCAGAAATTGGAACTCCTTCTTCCCCATGGCCAGAAAACTTGTGGTTGCCATATTGTGCAATGTTCAGTGTAGGAGAAACCAGCATGGTACATTAGGCCACGCCCTTCCTTGAGGGGCTCCTTGGGCTCAAAAACACATTGTGAAACTCAGTGTGAGACCTATCCTCAAGGAAGGCCTCTCAGTGTCTGGACCAAAAGCCCACATATGGGGCTTGCCATGTTCTTAGGTCCCAATGTTAACCAGAGGTCTGGTTGTCCAGTTGCCCCCACCCACGACGCTGCTCTGGAATCCCTCTTTTGGTGGTCCACCTGAGGTAAAAAAAAAAAAAATAATAGTAAAAATAAACAAAAAATCCAGAAAGGCCTCCTCCCTTCCGACAGAATGACCCCAAACCCTTGGGATCGGGTTAAATCCCCAGAAAGGAGCATCATCGATGGCCCATGAGGACACCCCGACATTTCATGGCAATCGGTGACACATTTCCAGAAAAAAAAAAAAAAAAAACCATGAGCAAGCACCTCACATTCGCCCTTTGTTCATATGCCGAAGAGTTCTCCTCACGGTCTATAGATCGGGCCGGCCATACCTACATCCCCCAACCTAAGTGGAATTTGTGTTTTCAGACTTTTGTCCAAATAGCCCTGGACCACACACGCTCCACACTTGGGTCCCTGGAGCCACACCTCAGGACTGTGCTTCCCTTTCAAGGGAATTCTTCCCATTCCATTGGCCACAACCTTGCAAATTAGGAAAAACCTCCAAAGTCACCGAGGCCATCCCAATAGTGTAGGCCGCCCAGGACAAACAGGGGTGATCTAAAACCAGCTGAGCAACTACCTGCACTCAGACAAGAGATGTCCCCAGAGAAAAATATTGAACCGGACAGGCCCCTAGGCCCTAATCAGATCCATTGCTTTGGTTTCCAGTCATCTCTGCTCAGAGGCCTCGTTTCCAATACCAGCATATGGTGGTTTCCTGAGGCACCAATAAGAACAAATCTCGTCTCCCCATGGAAAACTTGCTCATTGGAGCTTTGTCATAACCTCTGGTTAGGAGAATCCTTCAGGGCCCTGGTGCCACTGCCCCATACCAAGGTCTCCATGGCTCAATCCAACATTAAGACCATCCTCAGGAAAGTCCATTTCAACTCAGCCCCCTCTGTTGCTACCCCAAGCCAGCAGATCAAACGTTTCTTGTTGCTAGGAGACAATTGGAATGTGAGGCTGGCTGCCCAGGCATCCATACTTAGAACGCTGTTCTGGAAAAATACCTTATAAGACGTCCTGGAGCCATCCAACAAATCTTAATTGTCCCACAGAAGGAATCCTTGCGGTTTGGAGCATCTCACAACTCCAATAGTGGCAAAACCCCCATGGCCTCATAATCCCCCCTCTTCTTGAAGGGGCCACATGGACAGAAAGTCAACCCTGAGGTAAGTCTGAACCTCGACCTGACTTCACCCGCATGAGATCTCAATTCAGCTCTGCAGAGTGTGCCTGCCATGTCCTTGCCATGAAACCTAAGCCTAGCTTGTGTTCTCAGCTTCCGTCCTCACTCTCCTGGCCCACAAGCCCTCCAGTTTGGGAATTCTGAAGCCACAATGCAGCACTCTGCCTGCCCTCCAGAAAAAAACTTTGCCCTATGATGCTAAAAGAAACACCAAATGATTTTCTAATGCATGCCACTCGATTGTAAAGCAATTATACAGCCCAACCTGTATAATAATGCCCTGTCTGGCACAGCCTGAGACAAGACATCCCAAACGACACCCAGAGAGCTGGCCCCAACCTGGACACATTGGACTCGCTACTGCTGTAGGTCGTCATCTCTTCCCAACCTCGGTTTTCAGTCTTTAGAACCTAGACCTTATCTACAATCACTGCCCAGGGGTGAACGTGATGCAGAAATTAGAATTCCTCCTTCCCCATGGCCAGAAACCTTGTGGTTGGCATGTTGTCCAACGTTCAATTGGGAAAACCTGCATTGTCCGAAAGGCCACGCGAGTGCTTGAGGGCCGCCTAGGGCACAGATATGCATTGTGACCTGCAGCGTGAGTCCCGTATTAAAGTAACGCCTCTCAGTGGCTGGACCAAGATCCTGCATATGGGGCTTGTCATATCCATAGGCCCCCAGGCTTAACCAGAGGGCGAGTATTCCAGTTGTCAGTACCCACTGCTATGCTCTAGAATCCCTCTACTGGGGGGACACATGAAGCAGAAAATAGGACACTTCCCTTCCCACAGAATGACCCCAAACTCTTGGGGGCTGGACAAACTACCAGAGAGGGAGACTTCTACGACCCATGAGGCAACTCCTACATTAAACGGCCATTGTGGACAAAACATCCAGAGACAAAAGCCTGAGCGACTGCCTCCCTCTCACCCTTCTTTCATATCCAGAGGAGCTCCCCTCATGGACTGTAGATCAGGCCTGCCGTAACCTCGGCCCCAAACCTGAGCTGAGTTAGGGTTTTTGGATGTCTGTCTGCACAGCCATGGCCCACACAGCCTCCAGGCTGGGGTCTTTGGAGCCACACCACAGTACTGTGCCTGCTCTCTCCTAAGAAACTGCCCATTCCATTGGCCACAACTCTACAAAATAGTAGAAACCTCAAGGTCCCCAAGGACATCCCACTACCGCAAGCCGCACTGGACAAATAGGGGCATTATGACACAAGCTGAGCAACTACTACCTCCATGCAGACTCACAGACAGATATCCGCAGAGACAGAAGATTGAACCAGACAGGCCCCTAGGCTCTATTATGAACTCTTGCTTTGGTGTCCAGGTATCACTCCTCAGAGGCCTGGGTTCGAAGACCAGCATACAGGGCTTTCCTGAGGCACCAGACAGAAGACCTCTCATCTCCACATGGGAAGCTTCCTTGTTGGGGTTGTGTCAAGCTTTTCGGGTTGGAGAATCCTGCAGAGTCCCTTAGCTACTGCCACATTCCAAGGTCTCCATGGCCACCAACCCACATTATGACTCATCCTCAGGAGAGTCCATTTAAACTCAGCCTTCTGGGTAGCTCACCCAAGAGCCCGCAGATTGAGCGTGCCTTGTCTGAACCAGGCAATGGGAAGGTGAGTTGGCGTTTCTCGGCATCCATGCTTAGGCCCCTGCTCTCGAGTCTTTCTGTATGGGGCATCCTGGAACCATCCAATAGTACTCGACTGTCCTGAAGAAGGAAACTTTGAAGTTTGGAGCAGCTCACAACTCCCAGCGTAGGGAAACCTCCCTGGCCTCATGACGCCCCCACCCCCTTCAGGAAGGGGCCGTCATGGACACAAACTCCAGCTTGAGGCAACATCTGATACTCGCCCTGACCTCACCTGCAGGAGATTCGATTCAGCCTCTGCACAGTGGGCCTGCCATTCTCTTGGCCGCAAAACTCGTGCTAGCTTGTGTTTTCAGACTTCCTTCCTCACAATCCTGGCCATACCCCTCCAGTTTGGCAATTCCGGAGACACAATGCAGCACTCTGCCTGCCCTCCAGAAGAAAAATGTTGCCCTATAGGGCTAACTGGAAACACCAAAGGAGTAACAACCTGCATGCCACTCGACCATACCCCAATTATACAGTCTAGCCTGTGCACTAAAGCCCTGTCTGACACAGCCTGAGGGCAGACCTCCAGTCCAACACCCAGACAGCTGGCCGTACACAGAGCATATCACACCCACAATGGCTTTAGGCCATCATCTCTACCCAACCTCAGTTTTCACCTTCAGAACCTAGACCTTATCTCCACTCACTGCTCAGAGGTGAACGTGATGCAAGAATCAGTACTTCTTCGCCTTGGCAAGAAACCTAGTGGTTGGCATGTTGTCCAATGTTCATTGTAGGAGAAAGCAGCATGGACTATGAGGCCCCACCTATCCCTGAGGGCCACAATGTGCACAAACACACATTGTGACCCTCAGCGTGAGCCCTATGCTCATGTAAAGCCTCTTAGTGACTGGAACAACAGCCCACATATGGGGTTTGCCAAGCTCGTAGTCCCCCAATCTCAACCAGAGTTCGAGATATTTAGTCACCCCTACTCAGGGCTCTACTCTGGAATCCCTCTTTGGTGGGACAACTGAGGTAAAAAAAAAAATACATAAAGGACTCTTCCCATCCACAGAATGGTCCCAACCACTTGGGATCAGGCCAAATCACCAGAGAAAGAATTGTCCATGGCCCTTGAGGACACCCCGACATTCCACGGCCACCATTGACACAAAATCCAGAGACAAAAGCCTGAGCAAGCGCCACATACTCGCCCTTTGTTCATAGCCCGGAAAATTCTCACGGTCTGTAGATCGAGCCTTCATACATACATCTCCAAACCTAAGCTGAGTTTGTGTTTTCAGACTTCTGTCCCCACAGTCCTGGCCCACACAACATCCAAGTTGGGGCCCCTGGAGCCACACCTCAGGACTGTGGCTTCCCTCTCCAGGGGAATTCTGCCATTTCCATTGGCCACAACCCTATAGATTAGGAGTATCCACCAATCTCCCCGAGGCCATCCGAATAGTGTTGGCTGCCCAGGACACACAGGGATGATCTTTCACAAGTTAGGAAACTACCTCCACTCAGACCCAGAGACAGATATCCCCATAGAATAAGATTGAACTGGACAGGCACTTAGGCCCTAATCAGATCCATTGCTTTTGATTCCAGTCATCTCTCCTCAGAGGCCTGGTTTCCAATACCAGCATATGGGAGATTCCTTAGGCACTCATCAAAACAATTCTCTTCTCTACATAGGAAACATACTCTTTAGAGCTCCATCTAAACCTCCGTTATGAACATCCCTCAAGGCCCGAATCAAACACCCCATTCCAATGTCTACATGGACACAAATACACATTATGACCCATCCTCAACTCACCCGTTCAACACACCCGCCTCGGTTGCTACCCTGGATCCAGCAGATCGAACTTGCCCTGGCTCTATGAGACACCTGGAATGGGAGGCAGGCTGCCCAGGCATCCATCCTTAGAACCCTGCTCTGGATAACTTCCTTATGGGATGTCCGGGAGCCATCCAACAGGTCTCACCTGTCCCACAGAAGGAATCATTGCGGTTTGGACCATCTCACAATTCCCATCGTGGGAAAACCTCCATGTCCTCGTGACACCCTCCCCTTCATGAAGGGGCCGACATGTACAGAAACTCCAACCTAAGCCAACGTCTGATCCTAGCTCTGTCTTCAGGTATACAGGATCTCGAATCATCTCTGCAGAGGGTGCCTGCCGTCCCCTCACCCCGAAATCTAAGTCTGGCTTGTGTTCTCAGAATTTTTTCCTCACACTCCTGGCCGACAAGCCTTCCAGTTTGGGAATTCTGGAGCCACTATGTGGCACTGTGTCTTCCCTCCAAAGAAAAACGTTGCCCTCTGGGGCTACCCAGTAACCACAAATGAGTACCATCCTGCACGAAACTCGACTGCACCCCAATAATACAGTCTAGCCTGGGCATTAATTCCCTGTCTGCCACAGCCTGAGCCTGCACCTCCTAACCCACACTCAACAGCTGGCCGAACACTGAGCACATCAGACACACCATGGCCTTAGGTCTTCATCTCTTCCCAACCTCAGTTTTCAGGCTTCAGAACCTAGACCTTAAATCCAATCACAGTCCAGGAGTGAAAGTGTTGCAGAAATTAGAACTCCATCTTCCCCATGGCCAGAAAACTTGTGGTTACCATATTGTGCAACGTTCAGTGTAGGAGAAACCAGCATGGTACATTAGGCCACGCCCTGCCTTGAGGGGCTCCTTGGGCACAAAAACACATTGTGAAACTCAGTGTGAGACCTATCCTCAAGGAAGGCCTCTCAGTGTCTGGACCAAGAGCCCACATATGGGGCTTGCCATGTTCTTAGGTCCCAATGTTACCCAGAGGTCTGGTTGTCCAGTTGCCCCAACCCACGACTCTGCTCTGGAATCCCTCTTTTGGTGGTCCACCTGAGGTAAAAACAAAAACAAAAACAAAAATTCCCAAACTGGAGGGCTTATGGGCCAGGAGAGTGAGGACGGAAGTCTGAGAACACAAGCTAGGCTTAGGTTTCGGGGCAAGGACATGGTAGGCACACTTTGCAGAGCTGAATTGAGATCTCATGCGTCTGAAGTCAGGTCGAGGTTCAGACTTTGGCTCAGGTTTGAGTTTCTGTCCATGTTGGCCCCTTCAGGAAGGGGGGGCATTATGAGGCCGTGGGGGTTTTCGCACTATTGGAGTTGTGAGATGCTCCAAACCGCAAGGATTCCTTCTGTGGGACAATTAAGATTTGTTGGATGGCTCCAGGACGTCTTATAAGGTATTTTTCCAGAACAGCGTTCTAAGTATGGATGCCTGGGCAGCCAGCCTCACATTCCAATTGTCTCCTAGCAACAAGAAACGTTTGATCTGCTGGCTTGGGGTAGCAACAGAGGGGGCTGAGTTGAAATGGACTTTCCTGAGGATGGTCTTAATGTTGGATTGAGCCATGGAGACCTTGGTATGGGGCAGTGGCACCAGGGCCCTGAAGGATTCTCCTAACCAGAGGTTATGACAAAGCTCCAATGAGCAAGTTTTCCATGGGGAGACGAGATTTGTTCTTATTGGTGCCTCAGGAAACCACCATATGCTGGTATTGGAAACGAGGCCTCTGAGGAGAGATGCCTGGAAACCAAAGCAATGGATCTGATTTGGGCCTAGGGTCCTGTCCGGTTCAATATTCTTCTCTGGGGACATCTGTTGTCTGAGTGGAGGTAGTTGCTCAGCTGGTTTGAGATCACCCCTGTTTGTCCTGGGCGGCCTACACTATTGGGATGGCCTCGGTGACTTTGGAGGTTTTTCCTCATTTGCAAGGTTGTGGCCAATGGAATGGGAAGAATTCCCTTGAAAGGGAAGCACAGGCCTGAGGTGTGGCTCCAGGGACCCAAGTGTGGAGCGTGTGTGGTCCAGGGCTATTTGGTCAAAAGTCTGAAAACACAAACTCCACTTAGGTTGGGGGATGTAGGTATGGCCGGCCCGATCTATAGAACGTGAGGAGAACTCTTCGGCATATGAACAAAGGGCGAATGTGAGGTGCTTGCTCATGCTTTTTTTTTTCTGGAAATGTGTCACCGATTGCCATGGAATGACGGGGTGTCCTCATGGGCCATCGATGAGGCTCCCTTTCTGGGGATTTGACCAGATCCCAAGAGTTTGGGGTCATTCTGTCGTAAGGGAGGAGGCCTTTCTGTTTTTTTTTTTGTTTATTTTTATTCATTTATTTATTTATTTTTTTTTACCTCAGGTGGACCACCAAAAGAGGGATTCCAGAGCAGAGTCGTGGGTGGGGGCAACTGGACAACCAGATCTCTGGTTAACATTGGGACCTAAGAACATGGCAAGCCCCATATGTGGGCTCTTGGTCCAGACACTGAGAGGCCTTCCTTGAGGATAGGTCTCGCACTGAGTTTCACAATGCGTTTTTGTGCCCAATGAGCCCCTCAAGTCAGGGCGTCGCCTAATGTACCATGCTGGTTTCTCCTACACTGAACGTTGCACAATATGGCAACCAAAAGTTTTCTGGCCATGGGGAAGAAGGAGTTCTATTTTCTGCAACTCTTTCACTCCTGGACTGTGATTGGATTTAAGGTCTAGGTTCTGAAGCCTGAAAACTGAGGTTGGGAAGAGATGAAGACCTAAGGCCATGGTGTGTCTGATGTGCTCAGTGTTCGGCCAGCTGTTGAGTGTGGGTTGGGAGGTGCAGGCTCAGGCTGTGGCAGACAGGGAATTAATGCCCAGGCTAGACTGTATCATTGGGGTGCAGTCGAGTTTCATGCAGGATGGTACTCATTTGTGGTTACTGGGTAGCCCCAAAGGGCAACGTTTTTCTTCTGGAGGGAAGACACAGTGCCACATAGTGGCTCCAGAATTCCCAAACTGGAAGGCTTGTGGGCCAGGAGTGTGAGGAAAAAATTCTGAGAACACAAGCCAGACTTAGATTTCGGGGTGAGGGGACGGCAGGCACCCTCTGCAGAGATGATTCGAGATCCCGTATACCTGAAGACAGAGCTAGGATCAGAAGTTGGCTTAGGTCGGAGTTTCTGTCCATGACGGCCCCTTCATGAAGGGGAGGGTGTCACGAGGACATGGAGGTTTTCCCACGATGGGAATTGTGATATGCTCCAAACCGCAATGATTCCTTCTGTGGGACAGTCGAGACCTGTTGGATGGCTCCAGGACATCTCATAAGGAAGTTATCCAGAGCAGGGTTCTAAGGATGGATGCCTGGGCAGCCTGCCTCCCATTCCAGGTGTCTCATAGAGCCAAGGCAAGTTCGATCTGCTGGATCTAGGGGAGCAACCGAGGCGGGTGTGTTGAAATGGGTGAGTTGAGGATGGGTCATAATGTGCATTTGTGTCCATGTAGACCTTGGAATGGGATGCTTGATCCGGGGCCTTGAGGGATGTTCATAACCGGAGGTTTTGATGGAGCTCTAAAGAGTATGTTTCCTATGTAGAGAAGAGAATTGTTTTGATGAGTGCCTAAGGAATCTCCCATATGCTGGTATTGGAAACCAGGCCTCTGAGGAGAGATGACTGGAATCAAAAGCAATGGATCTGATTAGGGCCTAAGTGCCTGTCCAGTTCAATCTTATTCTCTGGGGATATCTGTCTCTGGGTCTGAGTGGAGGTAGTTTCCTAACTTGTGAGAGATCATCCCTGTTTGTCCTGGGCAGCCAACACTATTCGGATGGCCTCGGGGAGATTGGAGGCTACTCCTAATCTATAGGGTTGTGGCCAATGGAAATGGCAGAATTCCCCTGGAGAGGGAAGCCACAGTCCTGAGGTGTGGCTTCAGGGGCCCCAATTTGGATGGTGTGTGGGCCAGGACTGTGGGGACAGAAGTCTGAAAACACAAACTCAGCTTAGGTTTGGGGATGTATGTATGAAGGCTCGATCTACAGACCGTGAGAATTTTCCGGGCTATGAACAAAGGGCGAGTATGTGGCGCTTGCTCAGGCTTTTGTCTCTGGATTTTGTGTCAAGGGTGGCCGCGGAATGTCGGGGTGTCCTCAAGGGCCATGGACAATTCTTTCTCTGATGATTTGGCCTGATTCCAAGTGGTTGGGATCATTCTGTGGATCAGAAGAGTCCTTTCTGTATTTTTTTTTTTTTTTTTACCTCAGGTGTCCCACCAAAGAGGGATTCCAGAGTAGAGCCCTGAGTAGGGGTGACTAGACATCTCGAACTCTGGTTGAGATTGGGGGACAAGGGGCCTGGTAAGCCCCATATGTGGGCTGTTGTTCCAGTCACTAAGAGGCTTTACATGAGCATAGGGCTCACGCTGAGGGTCACAATGTGTGTTTGTGCACATTGTGGCCCTCAGGGATAGGTGGGACCTCATAGTCCATGCTGCTTTCTCCTACAATGAACATGGGACAACATGCCAACCACTAGGTTTCTTGCCAAAGCGAAGGAGAAGTTCTGATTCTTGCATCACGTTCACTCCTGAGCAGTGAGTGGAGATAAGGTCTAGGTTCTGAAGGTGAAAACTGAGGTTGGGTAGAGATGATGGCCTAAAGCCATTGTGGGTGTGATATGCTCTGTGTACGGCCAGCTGTCTGGGTGTTGGACTGGAGGTCTGCCCTCAGGCTGTGTCAGACAGCGCTTTAGTGCACAGGCTAGACTGTATAATTGGGGTATGGTCGAGTGGCATGCAGGTTGTTACTCATTTGGCGTTTCTGGTTAGCCCTATAGGGCAACATTTTTCTTCTGGAGGGCAGGCAGAGTGCTGCATTGTGTCTCCAGAATTGCCAAACTGGAGGGGTGTGGCCAGGATTGTGAGGAAGGAAGTCTGAAAACACAAGCTAGCACGAGTTTTGGGACCAAGAGCATGGCAGGCCCACTCTGCAGAGGCTGAATCGAGATCTCCTGCAGGTGAGGTCGGGGCGAGTATCATATGTTGCCTCAAGCTGCAGTTTGTGTCCATGACGGCCCCTTCCTGAAGGGGGTGGGGGCGTCATGAGGCCAGGGAGGTTTCCCTACGCTGGGAGTTGTGAGCTGCTCCAAACTTCAAAGTTTCCTTCTTCAGGACAGTCGAGTACTATTGGATGGTTCCAGGATGCCCCATACAGAAAGACTCGAGAGCAGGGCCGTAAGCATGGATGCCGAGAAACGCCAACTCACCTTCCCATTGCCTGGTCGAGACAAGGCACGCTCAATCTGCGGGCTCTTGGGTGAGCTACCCAGAAGGCTGAGTTTAAATGGACTCTCCTGAGGATGAGTCATAATGTGGGTTGGTGGCCATGGAGACCTTGGAATGTGGCAGTAGCTAAGGGACTCTGCAGGATTCTCCAACCCGAAGGGCTTGACACAACCCCAACAAGGAAGCTTCCCATGTGGAGATGAGAGGTCTATTGTCTGGTGCCTCAGGAAAGCCCCGTATGCTGGTCTTCGAACCCAGGCCTCTGAGGAGTGATACCTGGACACCAAAGCAAGAGTTCATAATAGGGCCTAGGGGCCTGTCTGGTTCAATCTTCTGTCTCTGCGGATATCTGTCTGTGTGTCTGCGTGGAGGTAGTAGTTGCTCAGCATGTGTCATAATGCCCCTATTTGTCCAGTGCGGCTTGCGGTAGTGGGATGTCCTTGGGGACCTTGAGGTTTCTACTATTTTGTAGAGTTGTGGCCAATGGAATGGGCAGTTTCTTAGGAGAGAGCAGGCACAGTACTGTGGTGTGGCTCCAGAGACCCCAGCCTGGAGGCTGTGTGGGCCATGGCTGTGCAGACAGACATCCAAAAACCCTAACTCAGCTCAGGTTTGGGGCCGAGGTTACGGCAGGCCTGATCTACAGGCCATGAGGGGAGCTCTTCTGGATCTGAAAGAAGGGTGAGAGGGAGGCAGTCGCTCAGGCTTTTGTCTCTGCATGTTTTGTCCACAATGGCCGTTTAATGTAGGAGTTGCCTCATGGGTCGTAGAAGTCTCCCTCTCTGGTAGTTTGTCCAGCCCCCTAGAGTTTGGGGTCCTTCTGTGGGAAGGGAAGTGTCCTGTTTTCTGCTTCATGTGTCCCCCCAGTAGAGGGATTCTAGAGCATAGCAGTGGGTACTGACAACTGGAATACTCACACTCTGGTTAAGCCTGGGGGCCTATGGATATGACAAGCCCCATATGCAGGATCTTGGTCCAGCCACTGAAATGCGTTACTTTAATACGGGACTCACGCTGCAGGTCACAATGCATGTCTGTGCCCTAGGCGGCCCTCAAGCACTGGCGTGGCCTTTCGGACAATGCAGGTTTTCCCACATTGAACGTTGGACAACATGCCAACCACAAGGTTTCTGGCCATGGGGAAGGAGGAATTCTAATTTCTGCATCACGTTCACCCCTGGGCAGTGATTGGAGATAAGGTCTAGGTTCTGAAGCCTGAAAACCGAGGTTGGGAAGAGATGACGACCTACAGCCATAGCGGGTCCTATGTGTCCAGGTTGGGGCCAGCTGTCTGGGTGTCGTTTGGGATGTCTTGTCTCAGGCTGTGCCAAGACAGGGCATTAGTATACAGGGTGGGCTGTATAATTGCTTTACTATCGAGTGGCATGCATTAGAAAATCATTTGGGGTTTCTTATTAGCAGCATAGGGCAAAGTTTTTCTTCTGGAGGGCAGGCAGCATGCTGCATTGTGGCTTCAGAATTCCCAAACTGGAGGGCTTATGGGCCAGGAGAGTGAGGACGGAAGTCTGAGAACACAAGCTAGGCTTAGGTTTCGGGGCAAGGACATGGCAGGCACACTTTGCAGAGCTGAATTGAGATCTCATGCGTCTGAAGTCAGGTCGAGGTTCAGACTTTGGCTCAGGTTTGAGTTTCTGTCCATGTTGGCCCCTTCAGGAAGGGGGGGCATTATGAGGCCGTGGGGGTTTTCGCACTATTGGAGTTGTGAGATGCTCCAAACCGCAAGGATTCCTTCTGTGGGACAATTAAGATTTGTTGGATGGCTCCAGGACGTCTTATAAGGTATTTTTCCAGAACAGCGTTCTAAGTATGGATGCCTGGGCAGCCAGCCTCACATTCCAATTGTCTCCTAGCAACAAGAAACGTTTGATCTGCTGGCTTGGGGTAGCAACAGAGGGGGCTGAGTTGAAATGGACTTTCCTGAGGATGGTCTTAATGTTGGATTGAGCCATGGAGACCTTGGTATGGGGCAGTGGCACCAGGGCCCTGAAGGATTCTCCTAACCAGAGGTTATGACAAAGCTCCAATGAGCAAGTTTTCCATGGGGAGACGAGATTTGTTCTTATTGGTGCCTCAGGAAACCACCATATGCTGGTATTGGAAACGAGGCCTCTGAGGAGAGATGCCTGGAAACCAAAGCAATGGATCTGATTTGGGCCTAGGGTCCTGTCCGGTTCAATATTCTTCTCTGGGGACATCTGTTGTCTGAGTGGAGGTAGTTGCTCAGCTGGTTTGAGATCACCCCTGTTTGTCCTGGGCGGCCTACACTATTGGGATGGCCTCGGTGACTTTGGAGGTTTTTCCTCATTTGCAAGGTTGTGGCCAATGGAATGGGAAGAATTCCCTTGAAAGGGAAGCACAGGCCTGAGGTGTGGCTCCAGGGACCCAAGTGTGGAGCGTGTGTGGTCCAGGGCTATTTGGTCAAAAGTCTGAAAACACAAACTCCACTTAGGTTGGGGGATGTAGGTATGGCCGGCCCGATCTATAGAACGTGAGGAAAACTCTTCGGCATATGAACAAAGGGCGAATGTGAGGTGCTTGCTCATGCTTTTTTTTTTCTGGAAATGTGTCACCGATTGCCATGGAATGACGGGGTGTCCTCATGGGCCATCGATGAGGCTCCCTTTCTGGGGATTTGACCAGATCCCAAGAGTTTGGGGTCATTCTGTCGTAAGGGAGGAGGCCTTTCTGTTTTTTTTTTTGTTTATTTTTATTCATTTATTTATTTATTTTTTTTTACCTCAGGTGGACCACCAAAAGAGGGATTCCAGAGCAGAGTCGTGGGTGGGGGCAACTGGACAACCAGATCTCTGGTTAACATTGGGACCTAAGAACATGGCAAGCCCCATATGTGGGCTCTTGGTCCAGACACTGAGAGGCCTTCCTTGAGGATAGGTCTCGCACTGAGTTTCACAATGCGTTTTTGTGCCCAAGGAGCCCCTCAAGTCAGGGCGTGGCCTAATGTACCATGCTGGTTTCTCCTACACTGAACGTTGCACAATATGGCAACCAAAAGTTTTCTGGCCATGGGGAAGAAGGAGTTCTATTTTCTGCAACTCTTTCACTCCTGGACTGTGATTGGATTTAAGGTCTAGGTTCTGAAGCCTGAAAACTGAGGTTGGGAAGAGATGAAGACCTAAGGCCATGGTGTGTCTGATGTGCTCAGTGTTCGGCCAGCTGTTGAGTGTGGGTTGGGAGGTGCAGGCTCAGGCTGTGGCAGACAGGGAATTAATGCCCAGGCTAGACTGTATCATTGGGGTGCAGTCGAGTTTCATGCAGGATGGTACTCATTTGTGGTTACTGGGTAGCCCCAAAGGGCAACGTTTTTCTTCTGGAGGGAAGACACAGTGCCACATAGTGGCTCCAGAATTCCCAAACTGGAAGGCTTGTGGGCCAGGAGTGTGAGGAAAAAATTCTGAGAACACAAGCCAGACTTAGATTTCGGGGTGAGGGGACGGCAGGCACCCTCTGCAGAGATGATTCGAGATCCCGTATACCTGAAGACAGAGCTAGGATCAGAAGTTGGCTTAGGTCGGAGTTTCTGTCCATGACGGCCCCTTCATGAAGGGGAGGGTGTCACGAGGACATGGAGGTTTTCCCACGATGGGAATTGTGATATGCTCCAAACCGCAATGATTCCTTCTGTGGGACAGTCGAAACCTGTTGGATGGCTCCAGGACATCTCATAAGGAAGTTATCCAGAGCAGGGTTCTAAGGATGGATGCCTGGGCAGCCTGCCTCCCATTCCAGGTGTCTCATAGAGCCAAGGCAAGTTCGATCTGCTGGATCTAGGGGAGCAACCGAGGCGGGTGTGTTGAAATGGGTGAGTTGAGGATGGGTCATAATGTGCATTTGTGTCCATGTAGACCTTGGAATGGGATGCTTGATCCGGGGCCTTGAGGGATGTTCATAACCGGAGGTTTTGATGGAGCTCTAAAGAGTATGTTTCCTATGTAGAGAAGAGAATTGTTTTGATGAGTGCCTAAGGAATCTCCCATATGCTGGTATTGGAAACCAGGCCTCTGAGGAGAGATGACTGGAATCAAAAGCAATGGATCTGATTAGGGCCTAAGTGCCTGTCCAGTTCAATCTTATTCTCTGGGGATATCTGTCTCTGGGTCTGAGTGGAGGTAGTTTCCTAACTTGTGAGAGATCATCCCTGTTTGTCCTGGGCAGCCAACACTATTCGGATGGCCTCGGGGAGATTGGAGGCTACTCCTAATCTATAGGGTTGTGGCCAATGGAAATGGCAGAATTCCCCTGGAGAGGGAAGCCACAGTCCTGAGGTGTGGCTTCAGGGGCCCCAATTTGGATGGTGTGTGGGCCAGGACTGTGGGGACAGAAGTCTGAAAACACAAACTCAGCTTAGGTTTGGGGATGTATGTATGAAGGCTCGATCTACAGACCGTGAGAATTTTCCGGGCTATGAACAAAGGGCGAGTATGTGGCGCTTGCTCAGGCTTTTGTCTCTGGATTTTGTGTCAAGGGTGGCCGCGGAATGTCGGGGTGTCCTCAAGGGCCATGGACAATTCTTTCTCTGATGATTTGGCCTGATTCCAAGTGGTTGGGATCATTCTGTGGATCGGAAGAGTCCTTTCTGTATTTTTTTTTTTTTTTACCTCAGGTGTCCCACCAAAGAGGGATTCCAGAGTAGAGCCCTGAGTAGGGGTGACTAGACATCTCGAACTCTGGTTGAGATTGGGGGACAAGGGGCCTGGTAAGCCCCATATGTGGGCTGTTGTTCCAGTCACTAAGAGGCTTTACATGAGCATAGGGCTCACGCTGAGGGTCACAATGTGTGTTTGTGCACATTGTGGCCCTCAGGGATAGGTGGGACCTCATAGTCCATGCTGCTTTCTCCTACAATGAACATGGGACAACATGCCAACCACTAGGTTTCTTGCCAAAGCGAAGGAGAAGTTCTGATTCTTGCATCACGTTCACTCCTGAGCAGTGAGTGGAGATAAGGTCTAGGTTCTGAAGGTGAAAACTGAGGTTGGGTAGAGATGATGGCCTAAAGGCATTGTGGGTGTGATATGCTCTGTGTACGGCCAGCTGTCTGGGTGTTGGACTGGAGGTCTGCCCTCAGGCTGTGTCAGACAGCGCTTTAGTGCACAGGCTAGACTGTATAATTGGGGTATGGTCGAGTGGCATGCAGGTTGTTACTCATTTGGCGTTTCTGGTTAGCCCTATAGGGCAACATTTTTCTTCTGGAGGGCAGGCAGAGTGCTGCATTGTGTCTCCAGAATTGCCAAACTGGAGGGGTGTGGCCAGGATTGTGAGGAAGGAAGTCTGAAAACACAAGCTAGCACGAGTTTTGGGGCCAAGAGCATGGCAGGCCCACTCTGCAGAGGCTGAATCGAGATCTCCTGCAGGTGAGGTCGGGGCGAGTATCATATGTTGCCTCAAGCTGCAGTTTGTGTCCATGACGGCCCCTTCCTGAAGGGGGTGGGGGCGTCATGAGGCCAGGGAGGTTTCCCTACGCTGGGAGTTGTGAGCTGCTCCAAACTTCAAAGTTTCCTTCTTCAGGACAGTCGAGTACTATTGGATGGTTCCAGGATGCCCCATACAGAAAGACTCGAGAGCAGGGCCGTAAGCATGGATGCCGAGAAACGCCAACTCACCTTCCCATTGCCTGGTCGAGACAAGGCACGCTCAATCTGCGGGCTCTTGGGTGAGCTACCCAGAAGGCTGAGTTTAAATGGACTCTCCTGAGGATGAGTCATAATGTGGGTTGGTGGCCATGGAGACCTTGGAATGTGGCAGTAGCTAAGGGACTCTGCAGGATTCTCCAACCCGAAGGGCTTGACACAACCCCAACAAGGAAGCTTCCCATGTGGAGATGAGAGGTCTATTGTCTGGTGCCTCAGGAAAGCCCCGTATGCTGGTCTTCGAACCCAGGCCTCTGAGGAGTGATACCTGGACACCAAAGCAAGAGTTCATAATAGGGCCTAGGGGCCTGTCTGGTTCAATCTTCTGTCTCTGCGGATATCTGTCTGTGTGTCTGCGTGGAGGTAGTAGTTGCTCAGCATGTGTCATAATGCCCCTATTTGTCCAGTGCGGCTTGCGGTAGTGGGATGTCCTTGGGGACCTTGAGGTTTCTACTATTTTGTAGAGTTGTGGCCAATGGAATGGGCAGTTTCTTAGGAGAGAGCAGGCACAGTACTGTGGTGTGGCTCCAGAGACCCCAGCCTGGAGGCTGTGTGGGCCATGGCTGTGCAGACAGACATCCAAAAACCCTAACTCAGCTCAGGTTTGGGGCCGAGGTTACGGCAGGCCTGATCTACAGGCCATGAGGGGAGCTCTTCTGGATCTGAAAGAAGGGTGAGAGGGAGGCAGTCGCTCAGGCTTTTGTCTCTGCATGTTTTGTCCACAATGGCCGTTTAATGTAGGAGTTGCCTCATGGGTCGTAGAAGTCTCCCTCTCTGGTAGTTTGTCCAGCCCCCTAGAGTTTGGGGTCCTTCTGTGGGAAGGGAAGTGTCCTGTTTTCTGCTTCATGTGTCCCCCCAGTAGAGGGATTCTAGAGCATAGCAGTGGGTACTGACAACTGGAATACTCACACTCTGGTTAAGCCTGGGGGCCTATGGATATGACAAGCCCCATATGCAGGATCTTGGTCCAGCCACTGAAATGCGTTACTTTAATACGGGACTCACGCTGCAGGTCACAATGCATGTCTGTGCCCTAGGCGGCCCTCAAGCACTGGCGTGGCCTTTCGGACAATGCAGGTTTTCCCACATTGAACGTTGGACAACATGCCAACCACAAGGTTTCTGGCCATGGGGAAGGAGGAATTCTAATTTCTGCATCACGTTCACCCCTGGGCAGTGATTGGAGATAAGGTCTAGGTTCTGAAGCCTGAAAACCGAGGTTGGGAAGAGATGACGACCTACAGCCATAGCGGGTCCTATGTGTCCAGGTTGGGGCCAGCTGTCTGGGTGTCGTTTGGGATGTCTTGTCTCAGGCTGTGCCAAGACAGGGCATTAGTATACAGGGTGGGCTGTATAATTGCTTTACTATCGAGTGGCATGCATTAGAAAATCATTTGGGGTTTCTTATTAGCAGCATAGGGCAAAGTTTTTCTTCTGGAGGGCAGGCAGCATGCTGCATTGTGGCTTCGGAATTCCCAAACTGGAGGGCTTATGGGCCAGGAGAGTGAGGACGGAAGTCTGAGAACACAAGCTAGGCTTAGGTTTCGGGGCAAGGACATGGCAGGCACACTTTGCAGAGCTGAATTGAGATCTCATGCGTCTGAAGTCAGGTCGAGGTTCAGACTTTGGCTCAGGTTTGAGTTTCTGTCCATGTTGGCCCCTTCAGGAAGGGGGGGCATTATGAGGCCGTGGGGGTTTTCGCACTATTGGAGTTGTGAGATGCTCCAAACCGCAAGGATTCCTTCTGTGGGACAATTAAGATTTGTTGGATGGCTCCAGGACGTCTTATAAGGTATTTTTCCAGAACAGCGTTCTAAGTATGGATGCCTGGGCAGCCAGCCTCACATTCCAATTGTCTCCTAGCAACAAGAAACGTTTGATCTGCTGGCTTGGGGTAGCAACAGAGGGGGCTGAGTTGAAATGGACTTTCCTGAGGATGGTCTTAATGTTGGATTGAGCCATGGAGACCTTGGTATGGGGCAGTGGCACCAGGGCCCTGAAGGATTCTCCTAACCAGAGGTTATGACAAAGCTCCAATGAGCAAGTTTTCCATGGGGAGACGAGATTTGTTCTTATTGGTGCCTCAGGAAACCACCATATGCTGGTATTGGAAACGAGGCCTCTGAGGAGAGATGCCTGGAAACCAAAGCAATGGATCTGATTTGGGCCTAGGGTCCTGTCCGGTTCAATATTCTTCTCTGGGGACATCTGTTGTCTGAGTGGAGGTAGTTGCTCAGCTGGTTTGAGATCACCCCTGTTTGTCCTGGGCGGCCTACACTATTGGGATGGCCTCGGTGACTTTGGAGGTTTTTCCTCATTTGCAAGGTTGTGGCCAATGGAATGGGAAGAATTCCCTTGAAAGGGAAGCACAGGCCTGAGGTGTGGCTCCAGGGACCCAAGTGTGGAGCGTGTGTGGTCCAGGGCTATTTGGTCAAAAGTCTGAAAACACAAACTCCACTTAGGTTGGGGGATGTAGGTATGGCCGGCCCGATCTATAGAACGTGAGGAGAACTCTTCGGCATATGAACAAAGGGCGAATGTGAGGTGCTTGCTCATGCTTTTTTTTTTCTGGAAATGTGTCACCGATTGCCATGGAATGACGGGGTGTCCTCATGGGCCATCGATGAGGCTCCCTTTCTGGGGATTTGACCAGATCCCAAGAGTTTGGGGTCATTCTGTCGTAAGGGAGGAGGCCTTTCTGTTTTTTTTTTTGTTTATTTTTATTCATTTATTTATTTATTTTTTTTTACCTCAGGTGGACCACCAAAAGAGGGATTCCAGAGCAGAGTCGTGGGTGGGGGCAACTGGACAACCAGATCTCTGGTTAACATTGGGACCTAAGAACATGGCAAGCCCCATATGTGGGCTCTTGGTCCAGACACTGAGAGGCCTTCCTTGAGGATAGGTCTCGCACTGAGTTTCACAATGCGTTTTTGTGCCCAAGGAGCCCCTCAAGTCAGGGCGTGGCCTAATGTACCATGCTGGTTTCTCCTACACTGAACGTTGCACAATATGGCAACCAAAAGTTTTCTGGCCATGGGGAAGAAGGAGTTCTATTTTCTGCAACTCTTTCACTCCTGGACTGTGATTGGATTTAAGGTCTAGGTTCTGAAGCCTGAAAACTGAGGTTGGGAAGAGATGAAGACCTAAGGCCATGGTGTGTCTGATGTGCTCAGTGTTCGGCCAGCTGTTGAGTGTGGGTTGGGAGGTGCAGGCTCAGGCTGTGGCAGACAGGGAATTAATGCCCAGGCTAGACTGTATCATTGGGGTGCAGTCGAGTTTCATGCAGGATGGTACTCATTTGTGGTTACTGGGTAGCCCCAAAGGGCAACGTTTTTCTTCTGGAGGGAAGACACAGTGCCACATAGTGGATCCAGAATTCCCAAACTGGAAGGCTTGTGGGCCAGGAGTGTGAGGAAAAAATTCTGAGAACACAAGCCAGACTTAGATTTCGGGGTGAGGGGACGGCAGGCACCCTCTGCAGAGATGATTCGAGATCCCGTATACCTGAAGACAGAGCTAGGATCAGAAGTTGGCTTAGGTCGGAGTTTCTGTCCATGACGGCCCCTTCATGAAGGGGAGGGTGTCACGAGGACATGGAGGTTTTCCCACGATGGGAATTGTGATATGCTCCAAACCGCAATGATTCCTTCTGTGGGACAGTCGAGACCTGTTGGATGGCTCCAGGACATCTCATAAGGAAGTTATCCAGAGCAGGGTTCTAAGGATGGATGCCTGGGCAGCCTGCCTCCCATTCCAGGTGTCTCATAGAGCCAAGGCAAGTTCGATCTGCTGGATCTAGGGGAGCAACCGAGGCGGGTGTGTTGAAATGGGTGAGTTGAGGATGGGTCATAATGTGCATTTGTGTCCATGTAGACCTTGGAATGGGATGCTTGATCCGGGGCCTTGAGGGATGTTCATAACCGGAGGTTTTGATGGAGCTCTAAAGAGTATGTTTCCTATGTAGAGAAGAGAATTGTTTTGATGAGTGCCTAAGGAATCTCCCATATGCTGGTATTGGAAACCAGGCCTCTGAGGAGAGATGACTGGAATCAAAAGCAATGGATCTGATTAGGGCCTAAGTGCCTGTCCAGTTCAATCTTATTCTCTGGGGATATCTGTCTCTGGGTCTGAGTGGAGGTAGTTTCCTAACTTGTGAGAGATCATCCCTGTTTGTCCTGGGCAGCCAACACTATTCGGATGGCCTCGGGGAGATTGGAGGCTACTCCTAATCTATAGGGTTGTGGCCAATGGAAATGGCAGAATTCCCCTGGAGAGGGAAGCCACAGTCCTGAGGTGTGGCTTCAGGGGCCCCAATTTGGATGGTGTGTGGGCCAGGACTGTGGGGACAGAAGTCTGAAAACACAAACTCAGCTTAGGTTTGGGGATGTATGTATGAAGGCTCGATCTACAGACCGTGAGAATTTTCCGGGCTATGAACAAAGGGCGAGTATGTGGCGCTTGCTCAGGCTTTTGTCTCTGGATTTTGTGTCAAGGGTGGCCGCGGAATGTCGGGGTGTCCTCAAGGGCCATGGACAATTCTTTCTCTGATGATTTGGCCTGATTCCAAGTGGTTGGGATCATTCTGTGGATCGGAAGAGTCCTTTCTGTATTTTTTTTTTTTTTTTACCTCAGGTGTCCCACCAAAGAGGGATTCCAGAGTAGAGCCCTGAGTAGGGGTGACTAGACATCTCGAACTCTGGTTGAGATTGGGGGACAAGGGGCCTGGTAAGCCCCATATGTGGGCTGTTGTTCCAGTCACTAAGAGGCTTTACATGAGCATAGGGCTCACGCTGAGGGTCACAATGTGTGTTTGTGCACATTGTGGCCCTCAGGGATAGGTGGGACCTCATAGTCCATGCTGCTTTCTCCTACAATGAACATGGGACAACATGCCAACCACTAGGTTTCTTGCCAAAGCGAAGGAGAAGTTCTGATTCTTGCATCACGTTCACTCCTGAGCAGTGAGTGGAGATAAGGTCTAGGTTCTGAAGGTGAAAACTGAGGTTGGGTAGAGATGATGGCCTAAAGCCATTGTGGGTGTGATATGCTCTGTGTACGGCCAGCTGTCTGGGTGTTGGACTGGAGGTCTGCCCTCAGGCTGTGTCAGACAGCGCTTTAGTGCACAGGCTAGACTGTATAATTGGGGTATGGTCGAGTGGCATGCAGGTTGTTACTCATTTGGCGTTTCTGGTTAGCCCTATAGGGCAACATTTTTCTTCTGGAGGGCAGGCAGAGTGCTGCATTGTGTCTCCAGAATTGCCAAACTGGAGGGGTGTGGCCAGGATTGTGAGGAAGGAAGTCTGAAAACACAAGCTAGCACGAGTTTTGGGGCCAAGAGCATGGCAGGCCCACTCTGCAGAGGCTGAATCGAGATCTCCTGCAGGTGAGGTCGGGGCGAGTATCATATGTTGCCTCAAGCTGCAGTTTGTGTCCATGACGGCCCCTTCCTGAAGGGGGTGGGGGCGTCATGAGGCCAGGGAGGTTTCCCTACGCTGGGAGTTGTGAGCTGCTCCAAACTTCAAAGTTTCCTTCTTCAGGACAGTCGAGTACTATTGGATGGTTCCAGGATGCCCCATACAGAAAGACTCGAGAGCAGGGCCGTAAGCATGGATGCCGAGAAACGCCAACTCACCTTCCCATTGCCTGGTCGAGACAAGGCACGCTCAATCTGCGGGCTCTTGGGTGAGCTACCCAGAAGGCTGAGTTTAAATGGACTCTCCTGAGGATGAGTCATAATGTGGGTTGGTGGCCATGGAGACCTTGGAATGTGGCAGTAGCTAAGGGACTCTGCAGGATTCTCCAACCCGAAGGGCTTGACACAACCCCAACAAGGAAGCTTCCCATGTGGAGATGAGAGGTCTATTGTCTGGTGCCTCAGGAAAGCCCCGTATGCTGGTCTTCGAACCCAGGCCTCTGAGGAGTGATACCTGGACACCAAAGCAAGAGTTCATAATAGGGCCTAGGGGCCTGTCTGGTTCAATCTTCTGTCTCTGCGGATATCTGTCTGTGTGTCTGCGTGGAGGTAGTAGTTGCTCAGCATGTGTCATAATGCCCCTATTTGTCCAGTGCGGCTTGCGGTAGTGGGATGTCCTTGGGGACCTTGAGGTTTCTACTATTTTGTAGAGTTGTGGCCAATGGAATGGGCAGTTTCTTAGGAGAGAGCAGGCACAGTACTGTGGTGTGGCTCCAGAGACCCCAGCCTGGAGGCTGTGTGGGCCATGGCTGTGCAGACAGACATCCAAAAACCCTAACTCAGCTCAGGTTTGGGGCCGAGGTTACGGCAGGCCTGATCTACAGGCCATGAGTGGAGCTCTTCTGGATCTGAAAGAAGGGTGAGAGGGAGGCAGTCGCTCAGGCTTTTGTCTCTGCATGTTTTGTCCACAATGGCCGTTTAATGTAGGAGTTGCCTCATGGGTCGTAGAAGTCTCCCTCTCTGGTAGTTTGTCCAGCCCCCTAGAGTTTGGGGTCCTTCTGTGGGAAGGGAAGTGTCCTGTTTTCTGCTTCATGTGTCCCCCCAGTAGAGGGATTCTAGAGCATAGCAGTGGGTACTGACAACTGGAATACTCACACTCTGGTTAAGCCTGGGGGCCTATGGATATGACAAGCCCCATATGCAGGATCTTGGTCCAGCCACTGAAAGGCGTTACTTTAATACGGGACTCACGCTGCAGGTCACAATGCATGTCTGTGCCCTAGGCGGCCCTCAAGCACTGGCGTGGCCTTTCGGACAATGCAGGTTTTCCCACATTGAACGTTGGACAACATGCCAACCACAAGGTTTCTGGCCATGGGGAAGGAGGAATTCTAATTTCTGCATCACGTTCACCCCTGGGCAGTGATTGGAGATAAGGTCTAGGTTCTGAAGCCTGAAAACCGAGGTTGGGAAGAGATGACGACCTACAGCCATAGCGGGTCCTATGTGTCCAGGTTGGGGCCAGCTGTCTGGGTGTCGTTTGGGATGTCTTGTCTCAGGCTGTGCCAGACAGGGCATTAGTATACAGGGTGGGCTGTATAATTGCTTTACAATCGAGTGGCATGCATTAGAAAATCATTTGGGGTTTCTTATTAGCAGCATAGGGCAAAGTTTTTCTTCTGGAGGGCAGGCAGCATGCTGCATTGTGGCTTCGGAATTCCCAAACTGGAGGGCTTATGGGCCAGGAGAGTGAGGACGGAAGTCTGAGAACACAAGCTAGGCTTAGGTTTCGGGGCAAGGACATGGCAGGCACACTTTGCAGAGCTGAATTGAGATCTCATGCGTCTGAAGTCAGGTCGAGGTTCAGACTTTGGCTCAGGTTTGAGTTTCTGTCCATGTTGGCCCCTTCAGGAAGGGGGGGCATTATGAGGCCGTGGGGGTTTTCGCACTATTGGAGTTGTGAGATGCTCCAAACCGCAAGGATTCCTTCTGTGGGACAATTAAGATTTGTTGGATGGCTCCAGGACGTCTTATAAGGTATTTTTCCAGAACAGCGTTCTAAGTATGGATGCCTGGGCAGCCAGCCTCACATTCCAATTGTCTCCTAGCAACAAGAAACGTTTGATCTGCTGGCTTGGGGTAGCAACAGAGGGGGCTGAGTTGAAATGGACTTTCCTGAGGATGGTCTTAATGTTGGATTGAGCCATGGAGACCTTGGTATGGGGCAGTGGCACCAGGGCCCTGAAGGATTCTCCTAACCAGAGGTTATGACAAAGCTCCAATGAGCAAGTTTTCCATGGGGAGACGAGATTTGTTCTTATTGGTGCCTCAGGAAACCACCATATGCTGGTATTGGAAACGAGGCCTCTGAGGAGAGATGCCTGGAAACCAAAGCAATGGATCTGATTTGGGCCTAGGGTCCTGTCCGGTTCAATATTCTTCTCTGGGGACATCTGTTGTCTGAGTGGAGGTAGTTGCTCAGCTGGTTTGAGATCACCCCTGTTTGTCCTGGGCGGCCTACACTATTGGGATGGCCTCGGTGACTTTGGAGGTTTTTCCTCATTTGCAAGGTTGTGGCCAATGGAATGGGAAGAATTCCCTTGAAAGGGAAGCACAGGCCTGAGGTGTGGCTCCAGGGACCCAAGTGTGGAGCGTGTGTGGTCCAGGGCTATTTGGTCAAAAGTCTGAAAACACAAACTCCACTTAGGTTGGGGGATGTAGGTATGGCCGGCCCGATCTATAGAACGTGAGGAGAACTCTTCGGCATATGAACAAAGGGCGAATGTGAGGTGCTTGCTCATGCTTTTTTTTTTCTGGAAATGTGTCACCGATTGCCATGGAATGACGGGGTGTCCTCATGGGCCATCGATGAGGCTCCCTTTCTGGGGATTTGACCAGATCCCAAGAGTTTGGGGTCATTCTGTCGTAAGAAAGGAGGCCTTTCTGTTTTTTTTTTGTTTATTTTTATTCATTTATTTTTTTTTTTTTTTACCTCAGGTGGACCACCAAAAGAGGGATTCCAGAGCAGAGTCGTGGTTTGGGGCAACTGGACAACCAGATCTCTGGTTAACATTGGGACCTAAGAACATGGCAAGCCCCATATGTGGGCTCTTGGTCCAGACACTGAGAGGCCTTCCTTGAGGATAGGTCTCGCACTGAGTTTCACAATGCGTTTTTGTGCCCAAGGAGCCCCTCAAGTCAGGGCGTGGCCTAATGTACCATGCTGGTTTCTCCTACACTGAACGTTGCACAATATGGCAACCAAAAGTTTTCTGGCCATGGGGAAGAAGGAGTTCTATTTTCTGCAACTCTTTCACTCCTGGACTGTGATTGGATTTAAGGTCTAGGTTCTGAAGCCTGAAAACTGAGGTTGGGAAGAGATGAAGACCTAAGGCCATGGTGTGTCTGATGTGCTCAGTGTTCGGCCAGCTGTTGAGTGTGGGTTGGGAGGTGCAGGCTCAGGCTGTGGCAGACAGGGAATTAATGCCCAGGCTAGACTGTATCATTGGGGTGCAGTCGAGTTTCATGCAGGATGGTACTCATTTGTGGTTACTGGGTAGCCCCAAAGGGCAACGTTTTTCTTCTGGAGGGAAGACACAGTGCCACATAGTGGCTCCAGAATTCCCAAACTGGAAGGCTTGTGGGCCAGGAGTGTGAGGAAAAAATTCTGAGAACACAAGCCAGACTTAGATTTCGGGGTGAGGGGACGGCAGGCACCCTCTGCAGAGATGATTCGAGATCCCGTATACCTGAAGACAGAGCTAGGATCAGAAGTTGGCTTAGGTCGGAGTTTCTGTCCATGACGGCCCCTTCATGAAGGGGAGGGTGTCACGAGGACATGGAGGTTTTCCCACGATGGGAATTGTGATATGCTCCAAACCGCAATGATTCCTTCTGTGGGACAGTCGAGACCTGTTGGATGGCTCCAGGACATCTCATAAGGAAGTTATCCAGAGCAGGGTTCTAAGGATGGATGCCTCGGCAGCCTGCCTCCCATTCCAGGTGTCTCATAGAGCCAAGGCAAGTTCGATCTGCTGGATCTAGGGGAGCAACCGAGGCGGGTGTGTTGAAATGGGTGAGTTGAGGATGGGTCATAATGTGCATTTGTGTCCATGTAGACCTTGGAATGGGATGCTTGATCCGGGGCCTTGAGGGATGTTCATAACCGGAGGTTTTGATGGAGCTCTAAAGAGTATGTTTCCTATGTAGAGAAGAGAATTGTTTTGATGAGTGCCTAAGGAATCTCCCATATGCTGGTATTGGAAACCAGGCCTCTGAGGAGAGATGACTGGAATCAAAAGCAATGGATCTGATTAGGGCCTAAGTGCCTGTCCAGTTCAATCTTATTCTCTGGGGATATCTGTCTCTGGGTCTGAGTGGAGGTAGTTTCCTAACTTGTGAGAGATCATCCCTGTTTGTCCTGGGCAGCCAACACTATTCGGATGGCCTCGGGGAGATTGGAGGATACTCCTAATCTATAGGGTTGTGGCCAATGGAAATGGCAGAATTCCCCTGGAGAGGGAAGCCACAGTCCTGAGGTGTGGCTCCAGGGGCCCCAACTTGGATGGTGTGTGGGCCAGGACTGTGGGGATAGAAGTCTGAAAACACAAACTCATCTTAGGTTTGGGGATGTATGTATGAAGGCTCGATCTACAGACCGTGAGAATTTTCCGGGCTATGAACAAAGGGCGAGTATGTGGCGCTTGCTCAGGCTTTTGTCTCTGGATTTTGTGTCAAGGGTGGCCGCGGAATGTCGGGGTGTCCTCAAGGGCCATGGACAATTCTTTCTCTGATGATTTGGCCTGATCCCAAGTGGTTGGGATCATTCTGTGGATGGGAAGAGTCCTTTCTGTAATTTTTTTTTTTTTTTTACCTCAGGTGTCCCACCAAAGAGGGATTCCAGAGTAGAGCCCTGAGTAGGGGTGACTAGACATCTCGAACTCTGGTTGAGATTGGGGGACTAGGGGCCTGGCAAGCCCCATATGTGGGCTGTTGTTCCAGTCACTAAGAGGCTTTACATGAGCATAGGGCTCACGCTGAGGGTCACAATGTGTGTTTGTGCACATTGTGGCCCTCAGGGATAGGTGGGGCCTCCTAGTCCATGCTGCTTTCTCCTACAATGAACGTTGGACAACATGCCAACCACTAGGTTTCTTGCCAAGGCGAAGGAGAAGTTCTGATTCTTGCATCACGTTCACTCCTGAGAAGTGAGTGGAGATAAGGTCTAGGTTCTGAAGGTGAAAATGCGGTTGGGTAGAGATGATGGCCTAAAGCCATTGTGGGTGTGATATGCTCTGTGTACGGCCAGCTGTCTGGGTGTTGGACTGGAGGTCTGCCCTCAGGCTGTGTCAGACAGGGCTTTAGTGCACAGGCTAGATTGTATAATTGGGGTATGGTCGAGTGGCATGCAGGTTGTTACTCATTTGGCGTTTCTGGTTAGCCCTATAGGGAAACATTTTTCTTCTGGAGGGCAGGCAGAGTGCTGCATTGTGTCTCCAGAATTGCCAAACTGGAGGTGTGTGGCCAGGATTGTGAGGAAGGAAGTCTGAAAACACAAGCTAGCACGAGTTTTGGGGCCAAGAGCATGGCAGGCCCACTCTGCAGAGGCTGAATCGAGATCTCCTGCAGGTGAGGTCAGGGCGAGTATCAGATGTTGCCTCAAGCTGGAGTTTGTGTCCATGACGGCCCCTTCCTGAAGGGGGTGGGGGCGTCATGAGGCCAGGGAGGTTTCCCTACGCTGGGAGTTGTGAGCTGCTCCAAACTTCAAAGTTTCCTTCTTCAGGACAGTCGAGTACTATTGGATGGTTCCAGGATGCCCCATACAGAAAGACTCGAGAGCAGGGCCGTAAGCATGGATGCCGAGAAACGCCAACTCACCTTCCCATTGCCTGGTCGAGACAAGGCACGCTCAATCTGCGGGCTCTTGGGTGAGCTACCCAGAAGGCTGAGTTTAAATGGACTCTCCTGAGGATGAGTCATAATGTGGGTTGGTGGCCATGGAGACCTTGGAATGTGGCAGTAGCTAAGGGACTCTGCAGGATTCTCCAACCCGAAGGGCTTGACACAACCCCAACAAGGAAGCTTCCCATGTGGAGATGAGAGGTCTATTGTCTGGTGCCTCAGGAAAGCCCCGTATGCTGGTCTTCGAACCCAGGCCTCTGAGGAGTGATACCTGGACACCAAAGCAAGAGTTCATAATAGGGCCTAGGGGCCTGTCTGGTTCAATCTTCTGTCTCTGCGGATATCTGTCTTTGTGTCTGCATGGAGGTAGTAGTTGCTCAACTTGTGTCATAATGCCCCTATTTGTCCAGTGCGGCTTGCTGTAGTGGGATGTCCTTGGGGACCTTGAGGTTTCTACTATTTTGTAGAGTTGTGGCCAATGGAATGGGCAGTTTCTTAGGAGAGAGCAGGCACAGTACTGTGGTGTGGCTCCAGAGACCCCAGCCTGGAGGCTGTGTGGGCCATGGTGGTGCAGACAGACATCCAAAAACCCTAACTCAGCTCAGGTTTAGGGCCGAGGTTACGGCAGGCCTGATCTACAGTCCATGAGGGGAGTTCCTCTGGATATGAAAGAAGGGTGAGAGGGAGGCAGTCGCTCAGGCTTTTGTCTCTGGATGTTTGTCCACAATGGCCGTTTAATGTAGGAGTTGCCTCATGGGTCGTAGAAGTCTCCCTCTCTGGTAGTTTGTCCAGCCCCCTAGAGTTTGGGGTCCTTCTGTGGGAAGGGAAGTGTCCTGTTTTCTGCTTCATGTGTCCCCCCAGTAGAGGGATTCTAGAGCATTGCAGTGGGTACTGACAACTGGAATACTCGCCCTCTGGTTAAGCCTGGGGGCCTATGGATATGACAAGCCCCATATGCAGGATCTTGGTCCAGCCACTGAAAGGCGTTACTTTAATACGGGACTCACACTGCAGGTCACAATGCATGTCTGTGCCCTAGGCGGCCCTCAAGAACTGGCGTGGCCTTTCGGACAATGCAGGTTTTCCCACATTGAACGTTGGACAACATGCCAACCACAAGGTTTCTGGCCATGGGGAAGGAGGAATTCTAATTTCTGCATCACGTTCACCCCTGGGCAGTGATTGGAGATAAGGTCTAGGTTCTGAAGCCTGAAAACCGAGGTTGGGAAGAGATGACGACCTACAGCCATAGCGGGTCCTATGTGTCCAGGTTGGGGCCAGCTGTCTGGGTGTCGTTTGGGATGTCTTGTCTCAGGCTGTGCCAGACAGGGCATTAGTGTACAGGGTGGGCTGTATAATTGCTTTACAATCGAGTGGCATGCATTAGAAAATCATTTGGGGTTTCTTATTAGCAGCATAGGGCAAAGTTTTTCTTCTGGAGGGCAGGCAGCATGCTGCATTATGGCTTCGGAATTCCCAAACTGGAGGGCTTATAGGCCAGGAGAGTGAGGACAGAAGTCTGAGAACACAAGCTAGGCTTAGGTTTCGGGGCAAGGACATGGCAGGCACACTCTGCAGAGCTGAATTTAGATCTCATGCGTCTGAAGTCAGGTCGAGGTTCAGACTTTGGCTCAGGTTTGAGTTTCTGTCCATGTTGGCCCTTCAGGAAGTGGGGGCATTATGAGGCCATGGGGGTTTTCCCACTATTGGAGTTGTGAGATGCTCCAAACCGCAAGGATTCCTTCTGTGGGACAATTAAGATTTGTTGGATGGCTCCAGGACGTCTTATAAGGTATTTTTCCAGAACAGGGTTCTAAGTATGGATGCCTGGGCAGCCAGCCTCACATTCCAATTGTGTCCTAGCAACAAGAAACGTTTGATCTGCTGGCTTGGGGTAGCAACAGAGGGGGCTGAGTTGAAATGGACTTTCCTGAGGATGGTCTTAATGTTGGATTGAGTCCATGGAGACCTTGGTATGGGGCAGTGGCACCAGGGCCCTGAAGGATTCTCCTAACCAGAGGTTATGACAAAGCTCCAATGAGCAAGTTTTCCATGGGGAGACGAGATTTGTTCTTATTGGTGCCTCAGGAAACCACCATATGCTGGTATTGGAAACGAGGCCTCTGAGGAGAGATGCCTGGAAACCAAAGCAATGGATCTGATTAGGGCCTAGGGTCCTGTCCGGTTCAATATTCTTCTCTGGGGACATCTGTTGTCTGAGTGGAGGTAGTTGCTCAGCTGGTTTGAGATCACCCCTGTTTGTCCTGGGCGGCCTACACTATTGGGATGGCCTCGGTGACTTTGGAGGTTTTTCCTCATTTGCAAGGTTTTGGCCAATGGAATGGGAAGAATTCCCTTGAAAGGGAAGCACAGTCCTGAAGTGTGGCTCCAGGGACCCAAGTGTGGAGCTTGTGTGGTCCAGGGCTATTTGGTCAAAAGTCTGAAAACACAAACTCCACTTAGGTTGGGGGATGTAGTTATGGCCGGCCCGATCTATAGAACGTGAGGAGAACTCTTCGGCATATGAACAAAGGGCGAATGTGAGGTGCTTGCTCATGCTTTTTTGTTTTTTTCTGTAAATGTGTCACCGATTGCCATGGAATGTCGGGGTGTCCTCATGGGCCATCAATGAGGCTCCCTTTCTGGGGATTTGACCCATTCCCAAGAGTTGTGGGTCATTCTGACGGAAGGGAGGAGGCCTTCTTTTTTTTTTTATTTTTTTTTGTTTTTTGTTTTTTTTTTTTTTTACCTCATGTGGACCACCAAAAGAGGGATTCCAGAGCAGAGTCGTGGGTGGGGGCAACTGGACAACCAGACCTCTGGTTAACATTGGGACCTAAGAACATGGCAAGCCCCATATGTGGGTTCTCGGTCCAGGCACTGAGAGGCCTTCCTTGAGGATAGGTCTCACACTGAGTTTCACAATGTGTTTTTGTGCCCAAGGAGCCCCTCAAGGCAGGGCGTGGCCTAATGTACCATGCTGGTTTCTCCTACACTGAACGTTGCACAATATGGCAACCAAAAGTTTTCTAACCATGGGGGAGAAGGAGTTCTATTTTCTGCAACACTTTCACTCCTGGACTGTGATTAGATTTAAGGTCTAGGTTCTGAAGCCTGAAAACTGAGGTTGGGAAGACATGAAGACCTAAGGCCATGGTGTTTCTGATGTGCTCAGTGTTCAGCCAGCTGTTGAGTGTGGGTTGGGAGGGGCAGGCTCAGGCTGTGGCAGACAGGGAATTAGTGTTCAGGCTACACTGTATCATTGGGGTGCAGTCGAGTTTCGTGCAGGATGGTACTCATTTGTGGTTACTGGGTAGCCCCAAAGAGCAAAGTTTTTCTTCTGGAGGGAAGACACAGTGCCACATAGTGGCTCCAGAATTCCCAAACTGGAAGGCTTGTGGGCCAGAAGTGTGAGGAAAAAATTCTGAGAACACAAGCCAGACTTAGATTTCGGGGTTAGGGGACGGCAGGCACCCTCTGCAGAGATGATTCGAGATCCCGTATACCTGAAGACAGAGCTAGGATCAGAAGTTGGCTTAGGTCGGAGTTTCTGTCCATGACGGCCCCTTCATGAAGGGGAGCGTGTCACGAGGACATGGAGGTTTTCCCACGATGGGAATTGTGAGATGCTCCAAACCGCAATGATTCCTTCTGTGGGACAGTTGAGACCTGTTGGATGGCTCCAGGACATCCCATAAGGAAGTTATCCAGAGCAGGGTTCTAAGGATGGATGCCTGTGCAGCCTGCCTCCCATTCCGGGTGTCTCATAGAGCCAAGGCAAGTTCGATCTGCTGGATCTAGGGGAGCAACCGAGGCGGGTGTGTTGAAATGGGTGGGTTGAGGATAGGTCATAATGTGCATTTGTGTCCATGTAGACCTTGGAATGGGGTGCTTGATCCGGGGCCTTGAGGGATGTTCATAACCGGAGGTTTTGATGGAGCTCTAAAGAGTATGTTTCCTATGTAGAGAAGAGAATTGTTTTGATGAGTGCCTAAGGAATCTCCCATATGCTGGTATTGGAAACCAAGCCTCTGAGGAAAGATGACTGGAATCAAAAGCAATGGATCTGATTAGGGCCTAAGTGCCTGTCCAGTTCAATCTTATTCTCTGGGGATATCTGTCTCTGGGTCTGAGTGGAGGTAGTTTCCTAACTTGTGAGAGATCATCCCTGTTTGTCCTGGGCAGCCAACACTATTCGGATGGCCTCGGGGAGATGGGAGGATACTCCTAATCTATAGGGTTGTGGCCAATGGAAATGGCAGAATTCCCCTGGAGAGGGAAGCCACAGTCCTGAGGTGTGGCTCCAGGGGCCCCAACTTGGATGGTGTGTGGGCCAGGACTGTGGGGACAGAAGTCTGAAAACTCAAACTCAGCTTAGGTTTGGGGATGTATGTATGAAGGCTCGATCTACAGACCGTGAGAATTTTCCGGGCTATGAACAAAGGGCGAGTATGTGGCGCTTGCTCAGGCTTTTGTCTCTGGATTTTGTGTCAACGGTGGCCGCGGAATGTCGCGGTGTCCTCAAAAGCCATGGACAATTCTTTCTCTGATGATTTGGCCTGATCCCAAGTGGTTGGGATCATTCTGTGGATGGGAAGAGTCCTTTCTGTATTTTCTTTTTTTTTTAGCCTCAGGTGTCCCACCAAAGAGGGATTCCCGAGTAGAGCCCTGAGTAGGGGTGACTAGACATCTCGAACTCTGGTTGAGATTGGGGGACTAGGGGCTTGGCAAGCCCCATATGTGGGCTGTTGTTCCAGTCACTAAGAGGCTTTACATGAGGATAGGGCTCACGCTGAGGGTCACAATGTGTGTTTGTGCACATTGTGGCCCTCAGGGATAGGTGGGGCCTCATAGTCCATGCTGCTTTCTCCTACAATGAACATTGGACAACATGCCAACCACTAGGTTTCTTGCCAAGGCGAAAGAGAAGTTCTGATTCTTGCATCACGTTCACTCCTGAGCAGTGAGTGGAGATAAGGTCTAGGTTCTGAAGGTGAAAATGCGGTTGGGTAGAGATGATGGCCTAAAGCCATTGTGGGTGTAATATGGTCTGTGTACGGCCAGCTGTTTGGGTGTTGGACTGGAGGTCTGCCCTCAGGCTGTGTCAGACAGGGCTTTAGTGCACAGGCTAGACTGTATAATTGGGGTATGGTCGAGTGGCATGCAGGTTGTTACTCATTTGGCGTTTCTGGTTAGCCTTATAGGGCAACATTTTTCTTCTGGAGGGCAGGCAGAGTGCTGCATTGTGTCTCCAGAATTGCCTAACTGGAGGGGTGTGTCCAGGATTGTGAGGAAGGAAGTCTGAAAACACAAGCTAGCACGAGTTTTGGGGCCAAGAGCATGGCTGGCCCACTCTGCAGAGGCTGAATCGAGATCTCCTGCAGGTGAGGTCAGGGCGAGTATCAGATGTTGCCTCAAGCTGGAGTTTGTGTCCATGACGGCCCCTTCCTGAAGGGGGTGGGGGCGTCATGAGGCCAGGGAGGTTTCCCTACGCTGGGAGTTGTGAGCTGCTCCAAACTTCAAAGTTTCCTTCATCAGGACAGTCGAGTACTATTGGATGGTTCCAGGATGCCCCATACAGAAAGACTCGAGAGCAGGGCCCTAAGCGTGGATGCCGAGAAACGCCAACTCACCTTCCCATTGCCTGGTCGAGACAAGGCACGCTCAATCTGCGGGATCTTGGGTTAGCTACCCAGAAGGCTGAGTTAAAATGGACTCTCCTGAGGATGAGTCATAATGTGGGTTGGTGGCCATGGAGACCTTGGAATGTGGCAGTAGCTAAGGGACTCTGCAGGATTCTCCAACCCGAAGGGCTTGACACAACTCCAACAAGGAAGCTTCCCATGTGGAGATGAGAGGTCTTCTGTCTGGTGCCTCAGGAAAGCCCCGTATGCTGGTCTTCGAACCCAGGCCTCTGAGGAGTGATACCTGGACACCAAAGCAAGAGTTCATAATAGAGCCTAGGGGCCTTTCTGGTTCAATCTTCTGTCTGCGGATATCTGTCTGTGTGTCTGCATGGAGGTAGTAGTTGCTCAGCTTGTGTCATAATGCCCCTATTTGTCCAGTGCCCCTTGCGGTAGTGGGATGTCCTTGGGGACCTTGAGGTTTCTACTATTTTGTAGAGTTGTGGCCAATGGAATGGGCAGTTTCTTAGGAGAGAGCAGGCACAGTACTGTGGTGTGGCTCCAGAGTCCCCAGCCTGGAGGCTGTGTGGGCCATGGCTGTGCAGACAGACATCCAAAAACCCTAACTCAGCTCAGGTTAGGGGCCGAGGTTACGGCAGGCCTGATCTACAGTCCACGAGGGGAGCTCTTCTGGATCTGAAAGAAGGGTGAGAGGGAGGCAGTCGCTCAGGCTTTTGTCTCTGGATGTTTTGTCCACAATGGCCGTTTAATGTAGGAGTTGCTTCATGGGTCGTAGAAGTCTCCCTCTCTGGTAGTTTGTCCAGCCCCCAAGAGTTTGGGGTCATTCTGTGGGAAGGGAAGTGTCCTGTTTTCTGCTTCATGTGTCCCCCCAGTAGAGGGATTCTAGAGCATAGCAGTGGGTACTGACAACTGGAATACTCGCCCTCTGGTTAAGCCTGGGGGCCTACGGATATGACAAGCCCCATATGCAGGATCTTGGTCCAGCCACTGAAAGGCGTTACTTTCATACGGGACTCACACTGCAGGTCACAATGCATGTCTTTGCCCTAGGCGGCCCTCAAGCACTGGTGTGGCCTTTCGGACAATGCAGGTTTTCCCACATTGAACGTTGGACAACATGCCAACCACAAGGTTTCTGGCCATGGGGAAGGAGGAACTCTAATATTTGCATCACGTTCACCCCTGGGCAGTGATTGGAGATAAGGTTTAGGTTCTGAAGCCTGAAAACCGAGGTTGGGAAGAGATGACGACCTACAGCAATAGCGGGTCCTATGTGTCCAGGTTGGGGCCAGCTGTCTGGGTTTTGTTTGGGATGTCATGTCTCAGGCTGTGCCAGACAGGGCATTAGTATACAGGGTAGACTCTATAATTGCTTTACCATCGAGTGACATGCATTAGAAAATCATTTGGGGTTTCTTATTAGCAGCATAGGGCAAAGTTTTTCTTCTGGAGGGCAGGCAGCATGCTGCATTGTGGCTTCGGAATTCCCAAACTGGAGGGCTTGTGGGCCAGGAGAGTGAGGACGTGGCTGAGAACACAAGCTAGGCTTAGGTTTCGGGGCAAGGACATGGCAGGCACACTCTGCAGAGCTGAATTGAGATCTCATGCATCTGAAGTCAGTCGAGGATCAGACTTTGCTCAGGTTTGAGATTCTGTCCATGATGGCCCCTTCAAGAAGAGGGGGGATTATGAGGCCATGGGCGTTTTGCCACTATTGGAGTTGTGGGATGCTCCAAACCGCAAGGATTCCTTCTGTGGGACAATTAAGATTTGTTGGATGGCTCCAGGACGTCTTATAAGGTATTTTTCCAGAACAGGGTTCTACGTATGGATGGCTGGGCAGCCAGCCTCACATTCCAATTGTCTCCTAGCAACAAGAAACGTTTAATCTGCTGGCTTGGGGTAGCAACAGAGGGGGCTGAGTTGAAATGGACTTTCCTGAGGATGGTCTTAAAGTTGGATTGAGTCCATGGAGACCTTGGTATGGGGCAGTGGCACCAGGGCCCTGAAGGATTCTCCTAACCAGAGGTTATGACAAAGCTCTAATGAGCAAGTTTTCCATGGGTAGACGAGATTTGTTCTTATTGGTGCCTCAGGAAACCACCATATGCTGGTATTGGAAACGAGGCCTCTGAGGAGAGATGCCTGGAAACCAAAGCAATGGATCTGATTAGGGCCTAGGGGCCTGTCCGGTTCAATATTCTTCTCTGGGGACATCTGTTGTCTGAGTGGAGGTAGTTGCTCAGCTGGTTTGAGATCACCCCTGTTTGTCCTGGGCGGCCTACACTATTGGGATGGCCTCGGTGACTTTGGAGGTTTTTCCACATTTGCAAGGTTGTGGCCAATGGAATGGGAAGAATTCCCTTGAAAGGGAAGCAGAGTCCTGAGGTGTGGCTCCAGGGACCCAAGTGTGGAGCGTGTGTGGTCCAGGGCTATTTCGACAAAAGTCTGAAAACACAAACTCCACTTAGGTTGGTGGATGTAGGTATGGCCGGCCCGATCTATAGACCCTGAGGAGAACTCTTCGGGATATGAACAAAGGGCGAATGTGAGGTGCTTGCTCATGCTTTTTTTTTTTTTTTTCTGGAAATGTGTCACCGATTGCAATGGAATGTCGGGGTGTCCTCATGGGCCATCGATGAGGCTCCCTTTCTGGGGATTGACCCGATCCCAAGGGTTTGGGGTCATTGTGTCGGAAGGGAGTAGGCCTTTGTGTTTTTTTTTTTTTTTTTTTACCTCAGGTGGACCACCAAAAGAGGGATTCCAGAGCAGAGTCCTGGGGAGGGGCGACTGGACAACCAGACCTCTGGTTAACATTGGGACCTAAGAACATGGCAAGCCCCATATTTGGGCTCTTGGTCCAGACACTGAGAGGCCTTCCTTGAGGATAGGTCTCACACTGAGTTTCACAATGTGTTTTTGTGCCCAAGGAGTCCCTCAAGGCAGGGCGTGGCCTAATGTACCATGCTGGTTTCTCCTACAGGGAACGTTGCACAATATGGCAACCACAAGTTTTCTGGCCATGGGGAAGATGGAGTTCTAATTTCTGCAACACTTTCACTCCTGGACTGTGATTGGATTTAAGGTCTAGGTTCTGAAGCCTGAAAACTGAGGTTGGGAAGAGATGAAGACCTAAGGCCATGGTGTGTCTGATGTGCTCAGTGTTCGGCTAGCTGTTGAGTGTGGGTTAGGAGGTGCAGGCTCAGGCTGTGGCAGACAGGGAATTAGTGCCCAGGCTAGACTGTATCATTGGGGTGCAGGCGAGTTTCGTGCAGGATGGTACTCATTTGTGGTTACTGGGTAGCCCCAGAGGTCAACGTTTTTCTTCTGTAGGGAAGACACAGTGTCAAATAGTGGCTCCAGAATTCCCAAACTGGAAGGCTTGTGGGCCAGGAGTGTGAGGAAAAAATTCTGAGAACACAAGCCAGACTTAGATTTCGGGGTGAGGGGACGGCAGGCACCCTCTGCAGAGATGATTCGAGATCCCGTATACCTGAAGACAGAGCTAGGATCAGACGTTGGCTTAGGTCGGAGTTTCTGTCCATGACGGCCCCTTCATGAAGGGGAGCGTGTCACGAGGACATGGAGGTTTTCCCACGATGGGAATTGTGAGATGCTCCAAACCGCAATGATTCCTTCTGTGGGACAGTCGAGACCTGTTGGATGGCTCCAGGACATCCCATAAGGAAGTTATCCAGAGCAGGGTTCTAAGGATGGATGCCTCGGCAGCCTGCCTCCCATTCCAGGTGTCTCATAGAGCCAAGGCAAGTTCGATCTGCTGGATCTAGGGGAGCAACTGAATCGGGTGTGTTGAAATGGGTGAGTTGAGGATGGGTCATAATGTGCATTTGTGTCCATGGAGACCTTGGAATGGGGTCTTGATCCGGGGCCTTGAGGGATGTTCATAACCGGAGGTTTTGATGGAGCTCTAAAGAGTATGTTTCCTATGTAGAGAAGAGAATTGTTTTGATGAGTGCCTAAGGAATCTCCCATATGCTGGTATTGGAAACCAGGCCTCTGAGGAGAGATGACTGGAAACAAAAGCAATCGAGATGATTAGGGCCTAGGTGCCTGTCCGGTTCAATCACTTTCCTGAGGATACGTGTATAAGGATCTGAGGGGATGTAGTTGCTCAGCTTGTGTCAGATCGCCCCTGTTTGTCCTGGGCAGCCTATAATATTGGGATGGCCTCAGGACTTTGGAGTTTCTCCTAATCTATAGGGTTGTGGCCAATGGAATGGGCAGAAATCCCCTGGAGAGGGCAGGCAAAGTTCTGAGTTTGGCTCTAGGGCCCCAACCTTGAGGGTGTGTGGGCCAGGCCTGTGGGGACAAAAATCTGAAAACACAAACTCTGCTTAGGATTGGGGACATAGTTATGGCATGCCCAATCTACAGACCGTGACAACACTTCAGGATATGAAAAAGTTTGAGTTTGAGTTGCTTGCTCAGATTTTGTCTCTGGATTGGTGACAACAATGTGGGTGGAATGCTGGCGTGGCCTCATGGGTTGTGGACGGCTTTCCTTCTCTGAGGATTTGACCCAATCCCAAGAGTTTGGGTACGTTCTGTGGGATGGGAGGAGTCCTTTCTGTTTTTTATTTTATTTTATTTTATTTTTTGTACCTCATGTGTCCCAATAAAAGAGGGATTCCAGAGCAGAGTCCTCGGGAGGGACAACTGGACAACCTCACCTCTGTTTTAGTTTGGGGGCCTAGGGGCATGGCAAATCCAATATGTGGGCTCTTGATTCAGACACTGAGAGGCCTTCCTTGAGGACAGGGCTCATGCTGAGGGTCACAATGCCTATTTGTGCCAACAAGGCCCTCAAGCATGGGAAGGGCCTCATGGGCCATGTTGGATTCTCCGACACTGAACGTTGGAGAATATGCCAACCACAAGGTTTCTGGCCATGGCGAAGGAAGAGTTGTGACTTCTGCATCACGTTCACCGCTGGACAGTGATTGGAGTTTAGGTCTAGGTTCTGAAACCCGAAAACCGAGGTTGGGAAGAGATGAAGACCTAAGGACCTGTTGGGTCCAATGAGCTCAGTGTGTGGCCAGCTGTTGAGCGTAGGTCTGGAGGTGTGGGCTCATGCTGTGTCAGACAAGGCATTAGACAGGGTAGACTGTATATTTGGGGTGCAGTCGAGTGGCGTTCAATTGATCCTCATTCGGGTTTCTAGGTAGTTCCATTAGGCAACGTTTTTCTCTGGGAGGGCTAGCAGAGTGCTGCATTGTGGCCCCAGGATTGCCAAACTGTAGGGCTTTTGGGCCAGGGGTGTGAGGACTGTAGTCTGAGAACACAAGCTAGGCTTAGTTTTTGGGGTGAGGGCACAGAAGGCACACTCTGCAGAGCTGAATCATGATCTCATGCACCTGAAGTCAGGGCGAATATCAGACGTTTGCTCAGGTTGGAGTTTCTGTCCATGATGGCCACTTTATAAAGTGGAGCGTCTCAAGAGGCCATGTAGATTTTCCCACAATGGGAGTTGTGAGATGATCCAGACTGCAAATTTTCCTTCTGTGGGACACTTGAGACCTGTTGGATGGCTCTAGGATGTCCCATATGGAATGACTCCAGAGTAGGGTTCTAAGGATTGATGCCTATGCAGCCCACCTCCCATTCTAGTTGTCTCCTAGCAACAAGGCAGGTTTGATCTGCAGGCCCTGGGGGAGAAACCAAGGGGGTTGAGTTGACATGGACGCTCCCGAGGATAGATCATAATGTGGGTTTAAGTCCATGGAGACCTTGGAATTGGGCGCTTGATCCGGGGCCCTGAAAGATTCTCCTAAACAGAGGTTTTTATAGAGCTCCAAAGAGTACATTTCCTATGTGGAGACGAGATTTTTCTGATGAGTGCCACAGTAATTCCCCTATGCTGGTATTGGAAACCAGGCCTCTGAGGAGAGATGCCTGGAAACAAAAGCATTGGATCTGATTAGGGCCTAAGTGCCTGTCCAGTTCAATATTATTCTATGGGGATATCTGTCTCTGGGTCTGAGTGGAGGTAGTTTCCTAACTTGTGAAAGATCATACCTGTTTGTCCTGGGCAGCCAACACTATTCTGATGGCCTCGGGGAGTTTGGAGGTTTCTCCTAATCTATAGGGTTGTGGCCAATGGAAATGGCAGAATTCCCCTGGAGAGGGAAGCCACAGTCCTGAGGTGTGGCTCCAGGGGCCCCAGCTTGGATGGTGTGTGGGCCAGGACTGTGGGGACAGAAGTCTGAAAACACAAACTCAGCTTAGGTTTGGGGATGTATGTATGAAGGCTCGATCTACAGACCATGAGAATTTTCCGGGCTATGAACAAAGGGCGAGTATGTGGCGCTTGCTCAGGCTTTTGTCTCTGGATTTTGTGTCAACGGTGGCTGTGGAATGTCGGGGTGTCCTCAAGGGCCATGGACAATTCTTTCTCTGGTGATTTGGCCTGATCCCAAGGGGTTGGGATCATTCTGTGGATGGGAAAAGTCCTTTCTGTATTTTTTTTTTTCCTCAGGTTTCCCACCAAAGAGGGATTCCAGAGCAGAGCCCTGAGTCGGGTGACTTGACATCTCAAAATCTGGTTGAGATTGGGTGACTAGGGGCTTGGCAAGCCCCATATGTGGGCTGTTGTTCCAGTCACTAGAGGCTTCACATGAGGATAGGGCTCACGCTGAGGGTCACAATGTGTGTTTGTGCACATTGTGGCCCTCAGGGATAGGTGGGGCCTCATAGTCCATGCTGCTTTCTCCTACAATGAACGTTGGACAACATGCCAACCACAAGGTTTCTTGCCATGGCGAAGGAGAAGTTCTGATTTTTGCATCACGTTCTCTCCTGAGCAGTGAGTGGAGATAAGGTCTAGGTTCTGAAGGTGAAAACTGAGGTTGGGTAGAGATGATGGCCTAAAGCCATTGTGGGTATGATATGCTCAGTGTACGGCCACCTGTCCTGGTGTTGGACTGGAGGTCTGCCCTCAGGCTGTGTCAGACAGGGCTTTAGTGCACAGGCTAGACTGTATAATTGGGGTATGGTCGAGTGGCATGCAGGTTGTTACTCATTTGGCGTTTCTGGTTAGCCCTATAGGGCAACATTTTTCTTCTGGAGGCCAGGCAGAGTGCTGCATTGTGTTTCCAGAATTTCCAAACTGGAGGGGTGTGGCCAGGATTCTGAGGACGGAAGTCTGATAACACAAGTTTGGCTTAGGTTTCGGGGAGAGGGCCCAGCAGGCACACTCTCAAGTGCTGAATCGAGATCTCATGCTTCTGAATTCAGGGCGAGGATCAGACTTTGGCTTAGGATGGAGTTTCTGTCCATGATGGCCCATTTATGAAGGTGTGGGGCATCATGAGGAAATGGAGGTTTTCTCACAGTGTTATTGTGTGATGCTTCAAACCACAAGGATACATTCTGCGAGACAGTCAAGACAGGTTGGTTGGATTCAAGACGTCCCATAAAGAAGTTCTCCAGAGCAGGGTTCTAAGGATGGATGCCTGGGCAGCCCGCCTCCCATTCTAACTGTCTCCTAGTGACAAGGAAGGTTTGATCTGCTGCCTCTAGGTGAGCAGCCGAGGGGGCTGATTTGAAATGGACTCTCCTGAGAATGGATCATAATGTAAGTTTGTGTCCTTGGGGACCTTGGGATTGGGCCATGGCGCCAGCGCCCTGAAGGATCCTCCTAACCTGAGGTATTGACACAGCTCCAAAGAGCAAGTTTCCCATGTGGAGATGAGATCTGTTCTGATTGTTTCCTTAGGAAACCCCCATATTCTGATATTGGAAACCAGGCCTCTGAGGAGAGATACCTAGAAACCAAAGCAATGCATCAGAAGTTGGCTCAGGTTGGAGTTTCTGTCCATGATGGCCCCTTTATAAAGGGGAGCATCTCATGAGGCCATGTAGGTTTTCCCACGATAGGAGTTGTGAAATGCTCCAATCTGCAAGGATTCCTTCTGTGGGACAGTCAAGACCTGTTGGAAGGCTCCAGGACATCCCATATGGAACGGCGCCAGAGCAGGATTCCAAGGATGGATGCCTAGAGAGTCTGCTTTGCATTCCAGTTGTCTCCTAGCGACAAGGCAGGTTTGATATTCTGCCTCTGGGGGAGTAATCGACGGGGCTGAGTTGAAATGTACTCTCCTGCCGAATGGTCATAATGCGGGTATGTGTCCATGGAGACCTTGGAATAGGGCGGTTGCTCCGGCTACCTGAAGGTTTCTCCTAACTGGAGGCTTTTACAGAGCTCCAAAGGATAAGTTTCCCATGTGAAGACAAGATTTGTTCTAATTGGTATCTCTGGAATCCCCCATATGCTGGTATTGGAAAACAGGCCTCTGAGGAGAGATGCTTAGAAAAAAAAGCAATGGAACCAATTACATTCTAGGGGCCAGGCCAGTTTAATCTTCTTCTCTTGGGTTATCTGTCTACGGGTGAGTTGACGTCGTTGCTCAGCTTGTGAGAGATCGCCCCTCTTTGTCCTGGGTGGCCTACACTATTGGAATTGCCTCTGGGACTTTGGAGGTTTCTCCTTATCTGTAGGGTTGTGGCCAATGGAATGGGAAGAATTTCCTTGGAGAGGGCAGGAACAGTCCTGAGGTGTGGCTCCAGGGGCCTCAGTGTGGAGGGTGTGTGGGACAGGGATGTCAGGATAGAAGTCTGAAAACACAAACTCGGCTTAGGTTTGGGGACGTAGGTATGGTGGCAAATCTACAGACTATGAGGAGAATTTTTTGGGCTATGACCTAAGGGTGAGTGTGAACGCTTGCTGAAGCTTATGTCTCTGGATTTTGTGTCAATAGTGGCCGTGGAATGTCGGGCTGGCCTCATGGGCCATGGACGAGTCTTTCTCTCTGGACCCCAATCACTTGGGATGGCCCAATCCCAAGTGATTGGGGTCATTCTGTGAGTGGGAGGAGTCCTTTCTGTGTTTATTTACCTCAAATGTCCCACCAAAGAGGGATTCCAGAGCAGAGCCCTGAGTAGGGGTGACTAGATGTCTCTACCTCTGGTTAAGATTGGGTGACTTGGGGCATGGCAGGCCCCATATGTGGGCTCATGGTCCAGCCACTGAGAGGCTTTACTTGAGGACAGGGCTCAAACTGAGGGTCCCAATGTGTGTTTGAGCCCACCGCAGCTCTTAAGCATAGGCAGGGCCTCAGGGACCCTACACTACCCTCAGGGGCCCTACTACTACCCCTGTAGGCCCTACAGGGGTCCTCCACTGAACGTTGGACAAGATGCCAACCACAAGATTCTGGCGAGAGGGAAGGAGGAGTTCTGATTTCTGCATCACGTTCACCCATGGGAAGTGAGTAGAGATAAGGTCTAGGATTCTGTAGCCTGAAAACCGAAGTTGGAAAGAGATGGCGACCTAAGGCCATGGCGGTTCAGATGTTCTCAGTGTATTGCAAGCTGTCTGGGTGTCGGTTGGGAATTCAGGCCTCAGGTTATGTCAGACAGGGCATTAGTGCACAGGCTAGACTATATAATTGGCGTACAGTTGAGTGACGTGCAGGTTTATCCTCATTTGAGGTTTCTGGGTAGACCCATAGGGCAATATTTTTCTTCTAGAGGGCAGGCAGAGTGCAGCACTGTGTCATCGGAAATCCCAAAATAGAGGGCGTGTGGTCCAGGAGAGTGAGGACGGAAGTCGGAGAACACTAGCTACGCTTAGGTTTTGGGGTGAGGGCACAGCAGGTACACTCTGAAGAGCTGAATCAAGATCTCGTGCATCTGAAGTCAAGGCGAAGATCAGCTGTTGGCTCAGGTTGGAGTTTCTTTCCATGATCTGCCTTCATGAAGATTGGGGGCATCATGTGACCTTGGAAGCTTTCCATGATATGAGTTGTTAGGTGGTCCATGCACAAGGACTCCTGTGGGACAGTCGAGACCTGTTGGATGGCTCAAGGATGTCCCATAAGGAATGACGCAAGAGCAGGGTTGTAAGGATGGATGCCTGAAGAGCCCAACTCGCATTTCAATTGTCTCCTAGCGACAAGGCAGGTTCAATCTGCTGGCTCTGGGGTAGCAACCGAGGGGGTTTAGTTGAAATGGACTCTCCTGAGGATGGGTCATAATTTGGGATTGTGTCCATGGAGATATTCAAATGGGGCAGTGGCTCCAGTGACCTGAAGTTTTCTCCTAACTGGAGGTTATGACACAGCTCCATAGAGCAAGATTCCCATGTGGAGACGAGATTTTTTCTGATAGGTATCTCTGGAAACCCCCTTATGCTGGTATTGGAATCCAGGCCACTGAGGAGAGATGACTGAAAACAAAAGCAATGGATCCAATTAGGGCCTAGGTGCCTGTCTTGTTCAATATTCTTTTCTATGGATATCTGTCTAAGGTTCTGATTGGAGGTAGTGGCTCAGCTTGTGCCAGAGGGTCCCTGTATGTCCAGGACGTCCTACACTATTGGGATGGCCTCAGAGATTTTGGATGATTCTCCTAATCTGTCAGGTTGTGCCAAATGAATGAGCAGAATTCCCTTGGAGAGGGCAGGCACAGTCCTGAGGTGTGGCTCCATGGGGCCCAGCCTTTAGGGTGTGTGGGTGAGGACAATGGAGACAGAAGTCTGAAAACACAAACTCGGCTTAGGTTTGGGGACATAGGTATGGCAGGCCCGATCTACAGACCTTGAGAATTTTGGGGGCTCTGAACAAAGGGCAAGTGTGTGGCGCTTTTTCAGGTTTTTGTCTCCAGATTTTGTGTCAATGGTGGCCGTGGAATGTCAGGCTGGCCTCATCGACCATGGACGAGTATTTCTCTCTGTGGATTTGTTCAAATTCCAAGTGTTTGGGGTCATTCTTTGGATGGTAGGAGTCCTTACTTTTTTTTTTTTCTTTATCTTGGTTTTTTTTTTTTTTTTTTTACCTTATGTGTACCACCAAAGAGGGATTCCAGAAAAGAGCTCTGAATAAGGTTGACTAGACTTCTCAAGCTCTGGCTAGGATTGGGGGAGTAGGGGCATGGCAAGTCCCATATGCAGGCTCTTGGTCCAGCCCCGGAGAGGCTTACTTGAGGCCAGGGTTCATGCTTAGGGTCCTAATGTGTGTTTATGCCCATCGCGGCCCTCAAGCATGTCTGAGGCCTCATGGGCCATGCTGGGTTCTCATATAATGAACGTTGGACAACATGCCAACCACAAGGTTTCTGGTCATGGGGAAGGTGAAGTTCTGATTTCTGCATCACGTACATCACTTAGTTGTGAGTGGAGATAATGTCTAGGTTCTGAAGCCTGAAGACCAAGGTTGGGAAGAGATGATGACCTAAGGCCATGGCATGTTCGATGTGTTCAGTGTGAGGCCAGGTGTCTGGGTGTCGGTCCCGAGGTCTGGGGTCAGGCTGTGTCAGACAGGGCATTAGTGCCCAGGCTAGACTGTATAATTGGGGTACAGTCTAGAGAATTGCAGGTTGATCCTCATTTGATGTTTCTGGGTAGACCCCTAGGGCAAAGTCTCTTTTCTGGAGGGCAGGCAGAGTGCTGCATTTTGTCTCCAGAATTCCCAAAGTGGAAGGCTTGTGGGCCAGGAGTGTGAGGACAGAAGTCTGAGAACGTGAGCTGGCTTAGGTTTTGGGGCAAGGGCAAGGCAGGAACACTCTGCAGAGCTGAATTGAGATCTCATGCATCTGAAGTCAGGGCGAATCAGACGGGAGTTTCTGTCCATGATGTCCTCTACCTGAAGGTGGAGGCATCACGAGGCCATGGAGGTTTTCCCACGGTGCGAGTGTGTGATGCTGCAAACTACAAGGATTCCTTCTGCAGGACAGTTGAGACCTGTTGAATGGATCAAGGACACCCCATTAGGAATTTCTCCAGAGCAGAGTTCTAACAACGGATACCTGGGCAACAAACTCGCATTCCAATTGTCTCCTAGTGACAAAGCAGGTTTGATCTGCTGGCACTGGGTGAGCAACCGCCAGGTTTCAGTTGAAATGGACTCTCCTGAGGATGGGTCATAATGTGGGATTGTGTCCATTGAGACATTGGAATGGGGCGGTGGCTCCAGTGACGTGAAATTTTCTCCTAACTGGAGATTTAGACACAGTTCCATATAGCATGATTCCCATGTGGCATGCGATTTGTTCTGATTGGTAGCTCCAGATACCCTCATGTGCTGGTATTGGAATCCAGGCCTCTGAGGAGAGATACGTGAAAACAAAAGCAATGGATCCGTTTAGGGCCTAGGTGCCTGTCCTGTTCAATCTTCTTTTCTATGGATATCTATCTACAGGTCTGATTGGAGGTAGTGGCTCAGCTTGTGGCAGATGGTCCCTGTTTGTCCCGGACATCCTACAATATTGGGGTGGCCTCGGGGACTTCGGATGTTTCTCCTAATCTGTCAGGTTGTGCCAAAGGAATGAGCAGAATTCCCATGGAGAGGGCAGGCACAGTCCTGAGGTGTGGCTCCATGGGGCCAAGCCTTGAGGGTGTGTGGGCCAGGACAATGGAGACAGAAGTCTGAAAACAGAAACTTGGCTTAGGTTTGGGGACATAGGTATGGCAGGCCCGATCTACAGACCATGAGAATTTTTCAGGCTTTGAACAAAGGGCCAGTGTGTGGCGCTTTTTCAGGCTTTTGTCTCCGGATTTTGTGTCAATGGTGGCCGTGGAATGTCAGGATGGCCTAATCAGCCATGGACGAGTATTTCTCTCTGTGAATTTGGCCCAATTCCAAGTGTTTGCGGTCATTCTTTGGACGGTAGAAGTCCTTTCTCTATTTTTTTTTTAACCTCATGTGTCCCACCAAGGAGGGATTCTAGAGAAGAGATCTGAGTAGGGGTGACTAGACTTCTCAAGCACTGGTTAAGGTTTGGGGAGTAGGGGCATGGTAATCTCCATATGTGGGCTCTTGGTCCATCCCCGGAGAGGCTTTACATGAGGCCAGGGTTCATGCTTAGGGTCCTAATGTGTGTTTGTGCCCATTGCAGCCCTCAAGCATGTCTGAGGCCTCATGGGCCATGCTGGTTTCTCCTACACTGCACGTTGGACAACATGCCAACCACAGGGTTTCTGGTCATGGGGAAGGAGGAGTTCTGATTTCTGCATCACGTACACGGCATGGCAGTGAGTAGAGATAAGGTCTAGATTCTGAAGCCTGAAAACCGAGGTTGGTAAGAGATGACGACCTAAGGCCATGGTGGGTCCGATGCACTTAGTGTGCAGTAGATGTCTGTGTCCATCATGAGGTCTGGGCTCAGGCTGTGTCAGGCAGGGCATTAGTCCCCAGGCTAGACTGTATAATTGGGGTACAGTCGAGTGATGTGAAGGTTGGTCCTCATTTGGGGTTTCTGGTTGGCCCCATAGGGCAAAGATTTTCTTCTGCAGGGCAGGCAGAGTGCTGCATTCTGGCTCCAGAATTGCCAACTTCAGGGCTTGTGGGCCAGGTGTTTTAGGACAGAAGTCTGAGAACACAAGTTCAGCTTTGAATTCGCAGCGGTGACATGGCAGGCACACTCTACAGACCTGAAATGAGATCTCGTGCATCTGAAGTCAGGGCGAGGATCAGATGTTGGCTTAGGTTGGAGTTTCTGTACATGATGTCCCCTTCATGAAGGTGGGGGGGGCATCAGGAAACCATGGAAGATTTCCAACTTTGTGAGTGTGTGATGCTCCAAACCACAAGGATTCCGTCAGCGGGACAGTTACGACCTTTTGGATGGATCAAGGACGTCCCATAAGAAATGCTCCAAAGCACAGTTCTAATGATGGATGCCTGGGCAGTCCAACTTGCATTCCAGTTGTGTCCTAGTGAAAAGGAGGATTCGATCTGCTGTCACTGGGGGAACAACCGAGGGGGCTGAATTGAAATGCACTCTCATGAGGATCAGTCATGATGTGGATTTGTGTCCATGGATCCCTTGGAATGGGGCAGTGGCTCTGTTTCCCTGAAGAATTCTCCTAACCTGAGGTTTTGATGCAGCTCCAAAGAGCAAGTTTCCCATGTAGAGACGAGATTTGTTCTGAAACCCCCACAACCTGGTATTGGAAACCAAGCATCTGGGGAACAATGACTGGAATCCAAAGCAATGGATCTGATTACGGTCTAGGGGCCTGTCCTTTTCAATATTCTCCTCTGAGTGTCTCTGTCTAAGATTCAGAATGGAGGTCACTGCTCCGCTTGTGTCAGATCACCCATGTTTGTTGGGGGAGGCCAACACTATTGGGCTGGTCTTGGGAATTAGAGGTTTCTCCTAATCTGTAAGGTTGTGGCAAATGAAACGGGCAGAGTTTCCTTGGAGAGCACTGGCACAGTCCTTAGGTGTGACACCACCTTTCTGGGTGTCATCGAGGATGTCCAGGCTCAGGCTGTGTCAGACAGGGCATTAGTGCCAAGCTTAGACTGTATAATTGGAGTAAAGTTGATGGCATGCAGATTGATCCTCATTTGGCGTTTCTGGGTAGCCCCAGGGGCAACGTTTTTCTTCTGGAGGGAAGGAAGAGTGCTGCATTGTGGCGACGGAATTCTCACACTGGAGGGCTTGTGGGCCAGAATTGTGAGGAGGGAAGTGTGAGAACACAAGCTAGGCTTAGGTTTTGGGTCAAGATCATGGCAGGCACACACTGTAGAGCTAAATCTAAATCTCATGCATCTGAAGTCAGGGCGAGGATGAGACGTAGGCTCAGGTTGAAGTTTCTGTTCAGGATGGCCCCTTCATGATGGTGGGGGGCATCAATAGAGCCAGCAGATCTAAACTGTCTTGTTGCTAGGAGACAATTGGAATGCGAGGCGGGCTTCCCAGGCATCCATCCGCGAATGGTGCTCTGGAGTCATTCCATATGGGATGTCCTGGAGCTGTCCAACAGGTCTCAATTGTCCCGCAGAAGGAATCCTTGAAGGGGGCATCCCAAAACTCCCAACGTGGGAAAACCTCAATGGCCTCGAGATTCCGCTCCCTTCATGAAGCGGCCGTCATGCACAGAAACTCCAAACTGAGCCAACGTCTGATCCTCGCCCTGACTTCAGATGCATGAGATATTGGTTCAGATCTGCAGGGTGTACCTGCCGTGCCCTCGCCCTGAAACCCAAGTCTAGCTTGTCTTCTCAGACTTCCGTCCTCACACTCCTGGCCCCGAAGCCCTCAAGTTTGGCAATTCCGGACCCACAATGCAGCACCCTGCATGCCCTCTAGAAAAAAAATTATTGCCTCATGAGCTGCCCAGGCACCTTAAATGAGGATAAACCTACACAGCACTCGACTTTACCCAAATTATATAGTCTAACCTGGGCACAAATGCACTGTTGAACACAACCTGAGCCCGGACCTCCTGACCAACACCCAGAAAGCTGACCGCACACTGAGCACATAAAACCCGCCATGGCCTTAGGTCATGATCTCTTCCCTACCTCAGTTTTCAGGCTTCAGAACCGAGACCTTATCTCCAATCACTGCCCAGGGGTGAGTGTGATGCAGAAATCAGAACTCCTCCTTACCCATGGCAATAACCCTTGTGGTTGGCACGTTGTCCAACATTCAGTGTAGGAGAAACCAGCATTCACCCTGAGGAACCGCCCATTCTTGAGTGCGACGAGGGCATACACACGCATTGTGACCCTCAGGATGAGTCCTGTCCTCTAGTAAGTCCTCTCCTTGGCTGGACCATTACATTTCATAATGGGCTTGACAAGTCCGTAGGCCCCAATTTTTAACCAGATTTCTGATTGTCCAGTCGCCCCTCCCCAGGGCTCTACTCAGGAATCCCTCATTTGGTGGGACACCTGAGGTTAAAAAAGAAAACAACAACAACAACAACAACAACAACAACAAAACTGACTTCTTCCAGCCCACAGAATGACCCCAAACTCTTTGGACGGGGCGAAACCAACAGAGAGTAAGACTCGTCCATTTCCCATGAAGTCACCCAGAAATTCCACGACCATGAGTGACACGATATCCAGAGACAAAAACTTGAGCAGGAGCCTCACACTCGCCCTTCTTTCAAATCCCGAAGAGTTCTCCTCATGGTCTGTAGATCAGCCCTGCCATACCTATGACCCGAAACATAAGCCGAGTTTGTGTTTTCAGACAACTGTCCAAACAGCCCTGGCCTACACAACCTACAGGCTAGGCCCCTGGAGCCAAACCTGAGGACTGTACTTGCCCTCTCCAAGGGAATTGTGTGTGCCCATTCCAATGGCCACAACCCTTCTAATAGGATAAACCTCCAAAGTCCCTGATCCATCTCAATAGTGGTGGCTTCCCAGGAAAAACAGGGGCAATCTGAGCCCTACAGAGCACCTACCTGCACTCAGACCCAGAGACAGATGTCCGCAGTGGTAAAAAGGAAAGAACAGGCCCCTAGGCACTAATCAGATCCATTGCTTTCGTTTCCAGGATTCTCTCCTCAGAGGCCTGGATTTCAAAAGCAGCATATAGCTGTTTCTTGACTCACCCATCAGAACACATCTCATCTACACATGGGAAACTTGCACGTTGGAGCTGTGTCAAAGCCTCTGTTTAGGAGAACCCTTAAGGGCCCAAGTGCCACCGCTTCATTCCAAGGTCTCCATAGACACAAAAGCACATTAGGACCCATCCCCAGGAGTGTCCATTTCAACTCAGCGTCCTCAGTTGCTCCCCACAGATCCAGGAGATCTAACCTGTCTTGTTGCTAGCAGACAATTGGAATGCGAGGTTGGCTACCCAGCCATCCATCCTTAGAACCCTGCTCAGAATCATTGGCCTGGAGCCAAACAACAGGTCTCAATTGTCCTGCCGAAGACTCTCTGCAGTTTGGAGCTTCTCACAATTCCCATCGTGGGAAAACCCCCATGGCCTCGTGATGCCCCCCCATTCATGAAGGGGCCATCAGGGACAGAAACTCCAACCTGAGCGATCGTCTGATCCTCGCCCTGACTTCAGATGCACGAGATCTCGATTCAGGTCTGTAGATTGTGCCTGCCATGGCCTCACCCAGAAACCTAAGCCTAGCTTGTGTTCTCAGACTTTTGTCGTCAGACTACTGGCCCACAAGCCCTCCAGTTTGGCAATCCAGAACTACAATGCCGCACTCTGCCTGCCCGCCAGAAGAAAAACATTGTCCTCTGGGGCTATCCAGTAACCCCAAATGAGGATCAACCTGCACCGACCTTGGCTGTACCCCAAATACATAGGCTGACCAGGGCACTAATGCCCTTTCTGACACAGCCTGAGCCTGGACACCCTGGCCCCTCCCACACAGCTGGCCGCACACTGAGCACATCCAGCCGCCATGGCCTTAGGACGTCATCTCTTCCCAACCTCGGTTTTCAGGTTTCAGAACCTAGACCTTATCTCCAATCACTGCCCGGGGTTGAAGGTGATGCTGAAATCAGAACTCCTTCCCCATGGCAAGATACCTTGTGTTTGGCATGTTGTCCAACATCTTTGTCGTTGAAACCAGTGTGGCCCATGAGGCCCCGCCCATGCTCGCGGGCCACATTGGTCACAAACACACATTGTGACCCTCAGGCTGAGACCAGTCCTCAAGTAAGGCCACTCAGTGGCTGGATGAAGAGACAGCGTATTGGGCTTGCCATGCCCCTAGGCCCCAATTTTTAACCATAGTTCGGGTTGTCCCTTCAGTCTTCCCCACGGCTTGGCTTTGGAATTCCTCTTTTGGTGGGACACCTGAGGTAACAAAACTGAAATGAGTCCTCCCATCCCACAGATTGACGAAAAGCAATTGCGAATCGGGCCAAATCCTCAGAGAGGAAGATTCGTCCACGTTCCATGAGGCCTCCCCGACATTCCACGGCCATCGCTGATACAAAATCCAGAGACAAAAGCCTGAGCAAGCGCCTCAGACTCGCACTTTCTTCATATCCTGAAGAGTTCTTCTCATGGTTTGTAGATTGGGCCTGCCATACCTACGTCCCCAAACCTAAGCTGAGTTTGTGTTTTCAGACTTCTGTCCTCAAAGTCTTGGGCCACACACCCTCCAGGCTGGGCCCCTGGAGCCACACATTAGGACTGTGCCTACCAATCCATGGGAATTCTGCCCATTCCATGGTCCAAAATCGTACAAATTAGGAGAAACCTCCAAAGTCCCTGAGGCCATCCCAATAGTGAAGGTCGCCCGGAACAAACAAGGGCTGTCTGACACCAGCTGATAATCGACCTCCACTCATACCATAGATGGATGTCCCAAGAGAAGAAGATTGAACCAGACAGGACCCTAGGCCATAATAGGATCCATTGCTTTGGGTTACAGGCATGTGTCCTCAAAATCCTGATTCCAATACGAGCATAGGGGTTTTCCTGAGGCACCCATCAGGACTCATCTCGTCTCCACAAAAAAAACCTGTGCATGGGAGCCATGTCCAAAGCTTAGGAGAGTACTTGAGGGTCCCGGTGCCACCGCCCCATTCCAAGGCCCTCATGGACACAACAACACATTAGGACCCATCCTCAGGAAAGTCCATTTCATCTCAGCCACCCCGGTTGCTCCGGCAGAGCCATCAGATCTAAACTGTCTTGTTGCTAGGAGACAATTGGAATGTGAGGCGGGCTTCCCAGGCATCCATCCGCGAACGGTGCTCTGGAGTCATTCCATATGGGATGTCCTGGAGCTGTCCAACAGGTCTCAATTGTCCCGCAGTAGGAATCCTTGTAGGGGGCATCCCACAACTCCCAACGTGGGAAAACCTCAATGGCCTCGAGATTCCGCTCCCTTCATGAAGCGGCCGTCATGCACAGAAACTCCAAACTGAGCCAACGTCTGATCCTCGCCCTGACTTCAGATGCATGAGATATTGGTTCAGATCTGCAGGGTGTACCTGCCGTGCCCTCGCCCTGAAACCCAAGTCTGGCTTGTCTTCTCAGACTTCCGTCCTCACACTCCTGGCCCCGAAGCCTTCAAGTTTGGCAATTCCGGACCCACAATGCAGCACCCTGCCTGCCCTATAGAAAAAAAATTATTGCCTCATGAGCTGCCCAGGCACCTTAAATGAGGATAAACCTACACCGCACTCGACTTTACCCAAATTATATAGTCTAACCTGGGCACTAATGCACTGTCGAACACAACCTGAGCCCGGACCTCCTGACCAACACCCAGAAAGCTGACCGCACACTGAGCACATAAAACCCGCCATGGCCTTAGGTCATGATCTCTTCCCTACCTCAGTTTTCAGGCTTCAGAACCGAGATCTTATCTCCAATCACTGCCCAGGGGTGAGTGTGATGGAGAAATCAGAACTCCTCCTTACCCATGGCAAGAACCCTTGTTGTTGGCACGTTGTCCAACGTTCAGTGTAGGAGAAACCAGCATTCACCCTGAGGCCCCGCCCATTCTTGAGTGCGACGAGGGCATACACACGCATTGTGACCCTCAGCATGAGTCCTGTCCTCTAGTAAGTCCTCTCATAGGCTGGACCATTAGATGTCATAATGGGCTTGAGAGGTCCCTAGGCCACAATTTTTAACCAGATTTCTGATTGTCCAGTCGCCCCTCCCCAGGGCTCTACTCTGGAATCCCTCATTTGGTGGGACACCTGAGGTTAAAAAAGAAAACAACAACAACAACAACAACAAAAAAGGACTTTTTCCAGCCCACAGAATGACCCCAAACTCTTTGGACGGGGCCAAACCACCAGAGAGTAAGACTCGTCCATTTCCCATGAAGTCACCCAGAAATTCCACGACCATGAGTGGCACGATATCCAGAGACAAAAACTTGAGCAGGAGCCTCACACTCTCCCTTCTTTCAAATCCCGAAGAGTTCTCTTCATGGTCTGTAGATCAGTCCTGACATACCTATGACCCGAAACATAAGACGAGTTTGTGTTTTCAGACAACTGTCCAAACAGCCCTGGCCTACACAACCTACTGGCTCAGGCCCCTGGAGCCAAACCTGAGGACTGTACTTGCCCTCTCCAAGGGAATTGTGTGTGCCCATTCCAATGGCCACAACCCTTCTAATAGGATAAACCTCCAAAGTCCCTGATCCATCTCAATAGTGGTGGCTTCCCAGGAAAAACAGGGGCAATCTGAGCCCTACAGAGCACCTACCTGCACTCAGACCCATAGACAGATGTCCCCAGAGGTAAAAAGGAAAGAACAGGCCCCTAGGCACTAATCAGATCCATTGCTTTCGTTTCCAGGAATCTCTCCTCAGAGGCCTGGATTTCAAAAGCAGCATATAGCTGTTTCTTGACTCACCCTTCAGAAAACTTCTCATCTACACATGGGAAACTTACACGTTGGAGCTGTGTCAAAGCCTCTGTTTAGTAGAACTCTTTAGGGCCCAAGTGCCACCCCTTCATTCCAAGGTCTCCTTAGACAAAAGGGCACATTAGGACCCATCCCCAGGGGTGTCCATTTCAATGCAGCGTCCTCGGTTGCTCCCCACAGATCCAGGAGATCTAACCTGTCTTGTTGCTAGGAGACAATAGGAATGCGAGGTGGGCTACCCAGCCATCCTTCCTTAGAACCCTGCTCAGAATCATTGGCCTGGAGCCAAACAACATGTCTCAATTGTCCTGCAGAAGACTCTCTGCAGTTTGGAGCTTCTCACAACTCCCATCGTGGGAAAACCCCCATGGCCCCGTGAAGCCCCCCCATTCATGAAGGGGCCATCAGGGACAGAAACTCCAACCTGAGCGATCGTCTGATCCTCGCCCTGAAATCAGATGCACTAGATCTCGATTCAGGTCTGTAGATTGTGCCTTCCATGGCCTCACCCAGAAACCTAAGCCTAGCTTGTGTTCTCTGACTTTTGTCGTCAGACTACTGGCCCACAAGCCGTCCAGTTTGGCAATCCAGAACTACAATGCCGCACTCTGCCTGCCCGCCAGAAGAAAAACATTGTCCTCTGGGGCTATCCAGTAACCCCAAATGAGGATCAACCTGCACCGACCTTGGCTGTACCCCAAATACATAGGCTGACCAGGGCACTAATGCCCTTTCTGACACAGCCTGAGCCTGGACCCCCTGGCCCCTCCCAGACAGCTGGCTGCACACTGAGCACATCGAGCCGCCATGGCCTTAGGTCGTCATCTCTTCCCAAACTCGGTTTTCAGGTTTCAGAACCTAGACCTTATCTCCAATCACTGCCCGGGGTTGAAGGTGATGCTGAAATCAGAACTCCTTCCCCATGGCAAGAAACCTTGTGGTTGGCATGTTGTCCAACGTTCAGTGTAATTGAAATCCAGGTTGGCCCATGAGGCCCCGCCCATGCTCGCGGGCCACATTGGTCACAAACACACATTGTGACGCTCAGGCTGAGACCAGTCCTCAAATAAGGCCACTCAGTGGCTGGATGAAGAAATAGCATATTGGGCTTGCCATCCCCTAGGCCCCAATTTTTAACCATAGTTCGGGTTGTCCCTTCAGTCTTCCCCATGGCTTGGCTTTGGAATTCCTCTTTTGGGGGACACCTGAGGTAACAAAACTGAAATGAGTCCTCCCATCCCACAGATTGACGAAATGCAATTGGGAATCGGGCCACATCCTCAGAGAGGAAGATTCGTCCATGGCCCATGAGGCCTCCCCGACATTCCACGGCCATCGCTGATACAAAATCCAGAGACAAAAGCCTGAGCAAGCGCCTCAGAATCGCACTTTCTTCATATCCTGAAGAGTTCTTCTCATGGTTTCTCTATCGGGCCTGCCATACCTACGTCCCCAAACCTAAGCTGAGTTTGTGTTTTCAGACTTATGTCCTCAAAGTCTTGGGCCACACACCCTCCAGGCTGGGCCCCTGGAGCCACACATTAGGACTGTGCCTACCAATCCATGGGAATTCTACCCATTCCATGGTCCAAAATCGTACAAATTAGGAGAAACCTCCAAAGTCCCTGAGGCCATCCCAATAGTGTAGGTCGCCCGGAACAAACAAGGGCTGTCTGACACCAGCTAATAATCGACCTCCACTCATACCATAGATGGATGTCCCCAGAGAAGAAGATTGAACCAGACAGGACCCTAGGCCATAATAGGATCCATTGCTTTGGGTTACAGGCATGTGTCCTCAAAAGCCTGATCCCAATACGAGCATAGGGGTTTTCCTGAGGCACCCATAGGACTCATCTCGTCTCCACAAGGAAACCTGTGCATGGGAGATATGTGCAAAGCTTAGGAGAGTACTTTAGGGTCCCGGTGCCACCGCCCCATTCCAAGGCCCTCATGGACACAAAAACACATTAGGACCCATCCTCAGGAAAGTCCATTTCAACTCAGCCACCCCGGTTGCTCCCGCAGAGCCATCAGATCTAAACTGTCTTGTTGCTAGGAGACAATTGGAATGCGAGGCGGGCTTCCCAGGCATCCATCCGCGAACGTTGCTCTGGAGTCATTCCATATGGGATGTCCTAGAGCTGTCCAACAGGTCTCAATTGTCCCGCAGAAGGAATCCTTGAAGGGGGCATCCCTCAACTCCCAACGTGGGAAAACCTCAAAGGCCTCGAGATTCCGCTCCCTTCATGAAGCGGCCGTCATGCACAGAAACTCCAACCTGAGCCAACGTCTGATCCTCGCCCTGACTTCAGATGCATGAGATATTGGTTCAGATCTGCAGGGGGTACCTGCCATGCCCTCGCCCTGAAACCCACGTCTGGCTTGTCTTTTCAGACTTCCGTCCTCACACTCCTGGCCCCTAAGCCCTCAAGTTTGGCAATTCCGGACCCACAATGCAGCACTCTGCCTGCCCTCTAGAAAAAAAATTATTGCCTCATGAGCTGCCCAGGCACCTTAAATGAGGGTAAACCTACACAGCACTCGACTTTACCCAAATTATATACTCTAACCTGGGCACTAATGCACTGTCGAACACAACCTGAGCCCGGACCTCCTGACCAACACCCAGAAAGCTGACCGCACACTGAGCACATAAAACCCGCCATGGCTTTAGGTCATCATCTCTTCCCTACCTCAGTTTTCAGCTTCAGAACCGAGACCTTATCTCCAACACTGCCCAGGGGTGAGTGTGATGGAGAAATCAGAACTCCTCCATACCCATGGCAAGAACCCTTGTGGTTGGCACCTTGTCCAACGTTCATTGTAGGAGAAACCAGCATTCACCCTGAGGCCCCGCCCATTCTTGAGTGTTACGAGGGCATACACACGCATTGAGACCCTCAGCATGAGTCCTTTCCTCTAGTAAGTCCTCTCAGTGGCTGGACGATTAGATGTCATAATGGGCTTGACATGTCCCTAGTCCCCAATTTTTAACCAGATTTCTGATTGTCCAGTCGCCCCTCACCAGGGCTCTACTCTGGAATCCCTCATTTGGTGGGACACCTGAGGTTAAAAAAGAAAACAACAACAACAACAACAACAACAACAAAAACGGACTTCTTCCAGCCCACAGAATGACCCCAAACTCTTTGGACGGGGCCAAACCACCAGAGAGTAAGACTCATCCATTTCCCATGAAGTCACCCAGAAATTCCACGACCATTAGTGACACGATATCCAGAGACAAAAACTAGATCAGGAGCCTCACACTCGCCCTTCTTTCAAATCCGGAAGAGTTCTCCTCATGGTCTGTAGATCAGTCCTGCCATACCTATGACGCGAAACATAAGCCGAGTTTGTGTTTTCAGACAATTGTCCAAACAGCCCTGGCCTACACAACCTACAGGCTCAGGCCCCTGGAGCCAAACCTGAGGACTGTACTTGCCCTCTCGAAGGGAATTGTGTGTGCCCATTCCAATGGCCACAACCCTTCTAATAGGATAAACCTCCAAAGTCCCTGATCCATCTCAATAGTGGTGGCTTCCCAGGAAAAACAGGGGCAATCTGAGCCCAACAGAGCACCTACCTGCACTCAGACCCATAGACAGATGTCCCCAGAGGTAAAAAGGAAAGAACAGGAACCTAGGCACTAATCAGGTCCATTGCTTTGGTTTCCAGGCATCTCTCCTCAGAGGCCTGGATTTCAAAAGCAGCATATAGCTGTTTCTTGACTCACCCATCAGAAAACATCTCATCTACACATGGGAAACTTGCACGTTGGAGCTGTGTCAAAGCTTCAGTGTAGGAGAAACCTTAAGGGCCCCAGTGCCACCGCTTCATTCCAAGGTCTCCATAGACACAAAAGCACGTTAGGACCCATCCCCAGGGGTGTCCAATTCAACTCATCGTCCTCAGTTGCTCACCACAGATCCAGGAGATCTAACCTGTCTTGTTGCTAGGAGACAATTGGAATGCGAGGTGGGCTACTCAGCCATCAATCCTTAGAACCCTGCTCAGAATCATTGGCCTGGAGCCAAACAACAGGTCTCAATTGTCCTGCAGAAGACTCTCTGCAGTTTGGAGCTTCTCACAACTACCATCGTGGGAAAACACCCATGGCCTCGTGATGCCCCCCCCCCACATTCATGAAGGGGCCATCAGGGACAGAAACTCCAACCTGAGCGATTGTCTAATCCTTGCCCCGACTTCAGATGCACGAGATCTCGATTCAGGTCTGTAGATTGTGCCTGCCATATCCTCACCCAGAAACCTAAGCCTAGCTTGTGTTCTTAGACATTTGTCGTCAGACTACTGGCCCACAAGCCCTCCAGTTTCGCAATCCAGAACTACAATGCAGCACTCTGCCGGCCCTCCAGAAGAAAAACATTGTCCTCTGGGGCTACCCAGTGACCCCAAATGAGGATCAACCTGCACCGACCTTGGCTGTACCCCAAATACATAGGCTGACCAGGGCACTAATGCCCTTTATGACACTGCCTGAGCCTGGACCCCCTGGCCCCTCCCAGACAGCTGGCCACACACTGAGCACATCTAGCTGCCATGGCCTTAGGTCGTCATCTCTTCCCAACATCAGTTTTCATGGTCAGAAACTAGACCTTATCTCCAAACACTGCATAGGGTTGAAGGTGATGCAGAAATCAGAACTCCTTCCCCATGGCAAGAAACCTTGTGGTTGGCATGTTGTCCAACGTTCAGTGTAGTTGAAACCAGTGTGGCCCATGAGTCCCGGCCCATGCTCGCAGGCCACATGGTCACAAACACACATTGTGACCCTCGGCTGAGCCCAGTCTTCAAGTAAGGCCACTCAGTGGCTGGATGAAGAGATAGCATATTGGGCTTGCCATGCCCCTAGGCCCCAATTTTTAAACATAGTTCACGATGTCCCTTCAGTCTTACCCACGGCTTGGCTTTGGAATTCCTCTTTTGGTTGGACACCTGAGGTAACAAAACTGAAATGAGTCCACCCATCCCACAGATTGACGAAAAGCAATTGGGAATCGGGCCAAATCCCCAGAGAAGAAGATTCGTACATGGCCCATGAGGCCTCCCCGACATTCCACGGCCATCGCTGATACAAAATGCAGATACAAAAGCCTGAGCAAGCGCCTCAGACTCGCACTTTATTCATATCCTGAAGAGTTCTGCTCATGGTTTGTCGATCAGGCCTGCCATACCTACGTCCCCAAACCTAAGCTGAGTTTGTGTTTTCAGGCATCTGTCCTCAAAGTCTTGGGCCACACACCCTCCAGGCTGGGCACCTGGCGCCACACATTAGGACTGTGCCTACCAATCCATGGGAATTCTGCCCATTCCATGGTTCAAAATCGTACAAATTAGGAGAAACCTCCAAAGTCCCTGAGGCCATCCCAATAGTGTAGGTCGCCCGGAACAAACAAGGGCTGTCTGACACCAGCTGATAATCGACCTCCACTCAGACCATAGATGGATGTCCCCAGAGAAGAAGATTGAACAAGACAGGACCCTAGGCCATAATAGGATCCATTGCTTTGGGTTACAGGCATGTGTCCTCAAAAGCCTGATTCCAATACGAGCATAGGGGTTTTCCTGAGGCACCCATCAGAACTCATCTCGTCTCCACAAGGAAACCTCTGCATGGGAGCCATGTCCAAAGCTTAGGAGAGTACTTCAGAGTCCCGGTGCCACCGCCCCATTCCAAGGCCCTCATGGACACAAAAACACATTAGGACCCATCCTCAGGAAAGTCCATTTCAACTCAACCACCCCGGTTGCTCCCGCAGAGCCATCAGATCTATACTGTCTTGTTGCTAGGAGACAATTGGAATGCGAGGCGGGCTTCCCAGGCATCCATCCGCGAACGGTGCTCTGGAGTCATTCCATATGGGATGTCCTGGAGCTGTCCAACAGGTCCCAATTGTCCCACAGAAGGAATCCTTGAAGGGGGCATCTAACAACTCCCAACGTGGGAAAACCTCAATGGCCTCGAGATTCCGCTCCCTTTATGAAGCGGCCGTCATGCTCAGAAACTCCAACCTGAGCCAACGTCTGATACTCGCCCTGACTTCAGATGCATGAGATATTGCTTCAGATCTGCAGGGGGTACCTGCCGTGCCCTCGCCCTGAAACCCAAGTCTAGCTTGTCTTCTCAGACTTCCGTCCTCACACTCCTGGCCCCTAAGCCCTCAAGTTTGGCAATTCCGGACCCACAATGCAGCACTCTGCCTGCCCTCTAGAAAAAAAATTATTGCCTCATGAGCTGCCCAGGCACCTTAAATGAGGGTAAACCTACACAGCACTCGACTTTACCCAAATTATATAGTCTAACCTGGGCACTAATGCACTGTCGAACACAACCTGAGCCCGGACCTCCTGACCAACACCCAGAAAGCTGACCGCACACTGAGCACATAAAACCCGCCATGGCTTTAGGTCATCATCTCTTCCCTACCTCAGTTTTCAGCTTCAGAACCGAGACCTTATCTCCAACACTGCCCAGGGGTGAGTGTGATGGAGAAATCAGAACTCCTCCTTACCCATGGCAAGAACCCTTGTGGTTGGCACGTTGTCCAACGTTCAGTGTAGGAGAAACCAGCATTCACCCTGAGGCCCCGCCCATTTTTGAGTGTTACGAGGGCATACACACGCATTGAGACCCTCATCATGAGTCCTGTCCTCTAGTAAGTCCTCTCAGTGGATGGACCATTAGATGTCATAATGGGCTTGAAATGTCCCTAAGCCCCAATTTTTTACCAGATTTCTGATTGTCCAGTAGCCCCTCCTCAGGGCTCTAATCTGGAATCCCTCATTTGGTGGGACACCTGAGGTTAAAAAAAAAAACAACAACAACAACAAAAAAAAAAAAAAAACGGACTTCTTCCAGCCCACAGAATGACCCCAAACTCTTTGGACGGGGCCAAACCACCAGGGAGTAAGACTCGTCCATTTCCCATGAAGTCACCCAGAAATTCCACGACCATGAGTGACACGATATCCAGAGCCAAAAACTTGAGCAGGAGCCTCCCAGTTGCCCTTCTTTCAAATCCTGAAGAGTTCTCCTCATGGTCTGTAGATCAGTCCTGCCATACCTGTGACCTGAAACATAAGCCGAGTTTGTGTTTTCAGACAACTGTCCAAACAGCCCTGGCCTACACAACCTACAGGCTCAGGCCCCTGGAGCCAAACCTGAGGACTGTACTTGCCCTCTCCAAGGGAATTGTGTGTGCCCATTCCAATGGCCACAACCCTTCAAATAGGATAAATCTCCAAAGTCCCTGATCCATCTCAATAGTGGTGGCTTCCCAGGAAAAACAGGGGCAATCTGAGCCCAACTGAGCACCTACCTGCACTCAGACCCATAGACAGATGTCCCCAGAGGTAAAAAGGAAAGAACAGGCCCCTAGGCACTAATCAGATCCATTGCTTGGTTTCCAGGCATCTCTCCTCAGAGGCCTGGATTTCAAAAGCAGCATATAGCTGTTTCTTGACTCACCCATCAGAAAACACCTCATCTACACATGGGAAACTTGCACGTTGGAGCTGTGTCAAAGCTTCAGTTTAGGAGTTACCTTAAGGTCCCCAGTGCCACCGCTTCATTCTAAGGTCTCCATAGACACAAAAGCACGTTAGGACCCATCCCCAGGTGTGTCCAATTCAACTCAGCGTCCTCGGTTGCTCCCCACAGATCCAGGAGATCTAACCTGTCTTGTTGCTAGGAGACAATTGGAATGCGAGGTGTGCTACCCAGCCATCCATCCTTAGAACCCTGCTCAGAATCATTGGCCTGGAGCCAAACAACAGGTCTCAATTGTCCTGCAGAAGACTCTCTGCAGTTTGGAGCTTCTCACAACTACCATCGTGGGAAAACACCCATGGCCTCGTGATGACCAACCCCATTCATGAAGGGGCCATCAGGGACAGAAACTCCAACCTGAGCGATCGTCTAATCCTTGCCCTGAATTCAGATGCACGAGATCTCGATTCAGGTCTGTAGATTGTGCCTGCCATATCCTCACCCAGAAACCTAAGCCTAGCTTGTGTTCTTAGACATTTGTCGTCAGACTACTGGCCCACAAGTCCTCCAGTTTCGCAATCCAGAACTACAATGCAGCACTCTGCCGGACCTCCAGAAGAAAAACATTGTCCTCTGGGGCTACCCAGTAACCCCAAATGAGGATCAACCTGCACCGAACTTGGCTGTACCCCAAATACATAGGCTGACCAGGGCACTAATGCCCTTTCTGACACAGCCTGAGCCTGGACCCCCTGGCCCCTCCCAGACAGTTGGCCGCACACTGAGCACATCTAGCCGCCATGGACTTAGGTCGTCATCTCTTCCCAAACTCGGTTTTCAGGTTTCAGAACCTAGACCTTATCTCCAAACACTGCCCAGGGTTGAAGGTGATACAGAAATCAGAACTCCTTCCCCATGGCAAGAAACCTTGTGGTTGGCATGTTGTCCAACGTTCAGTGTAGTTGAAACCAGTGTGGCCCATGAGGCCCCGCCCATCTCACGGGCCACATTGGTCACAAACACACATTGTGACCCTCAGGCTGAGCCCAGTCCTCAAGTAAAGCCACTCAGTGGCTGGATGAAGAGATAGCATATTGGGCTTGCCATGACCCTTGGCCCCAATTTTTATCCATAGTTCGGGTTGTCCCTTCAGTCTTCCCCACGGCTTGGCTTTGGAATTCCTCTTTTGGTGGGACACCTGAGGTAACAAAACTGAAATGAGTCCTCCCATCCCACAGATTGACGAAAAGCAATTGGGAATCGGGCCAAATCCTCAGAGAGGAAGATTCGTCCATGGCCCATGAGGCCTCCCCGACATTCCACGGCCATCGCTGATACAAAATCCAGAGACAAAAGCCTGAGCAAGCGCCTCAGACTCGCACTTTCTTCATATCCTGAAGAGTTCTGCTCATGGTTTGTCGATCAGGCCTGCCATACCTACGTCCCCAAACCTAAGCTGAGTTTGTGTTTTCAGACATCTGTCCTCAAAGTCTTGGGCCACACACCCTCCAGGCTGGGCACCTGGCGCCACACATTAGGACTGTGCCTACCAATCCATGGGAATTCTGCCCATTCCATGGTTCAAAATCGTACAAATTAGGAGAAACCTCCAAAGTCCCTGAGGCCATCCCAATAGTGTAGGTCGCCCGGAACAAACAAGGGCTGTCTGACACCAGCTGATAATCGACCTCCACTCAGACCATAGATGGATGTCCCCAGAGAAGAAGATTGAACAAGACAGGACCCTAGGCCATAATAGGATCCATTGCTTTGGGTTACAGGCATGTGTCCTCAAAAGCCTGATTCCAATACGAGCATAGGGGTTTTCCTGAGGCACCCATCAGAACTCATCTCGTCTCCACAAGGAAACCTCTGCATGGGAGCCATGTCCAAAGCTTAGGAGAGTACTTCAGAGTCCCGGTGCCACCGCCCCATTCCAAGGCCCTCATGGACACAAAAACACATTAGGACCCATCCTCAGGAAAGTCCATTTCAACTCAACCACCCCGGTTGCTCCCGCAGAGCCATCAGATCTATACTGTCTTGTTGCTAGGAGACAATTGGAATGCGAGGCGGGCTTCCCAGGCATCCATCCGCGAACAGTGCTCTGGAGTCATTCCATATGGGATGTCCTGGAGCTGTCCAACAGGTCCCAATTGTCCCACAGAAGGTATCCTTGAAGGGGGCATCTAACAACTCCCAACGTGGGAAAACCTCAATGGCCTCGAGATTCCGCTCCCTTTATGAAGCGGCCGTCATGCTCAGAAACTCCAACCTGAGCCAACGTCTGATACTCGCCCTGACTTCAGATGCATGAGATATTGCTTCAGATCTGCAGGGGGTACCTGCCGTGCCCTCGCCCTGAAACCCAAGTCTAGCTTGTCTTCTCAGACTTCCGTCCTCACACTCCTGGCCCCGAAGCCCTCAAGTTTGGCAATTCCGGACCCACAATGCAGCACCCTGCCTGCCCTCTAGAAAAAAAATTATTGCCTCATGAGCTGCCCAGGCACCTGAAATGAGGGTAAACCTACACAGCACTCGACTTTACCCAAATTATATAGTCTAACCTGGGCACTAATGCACTGTCGAACACAACCTGAGCCCGGACCTCCTGACCAACACCCAGAAAGCTGACCGCACACTGAGCACATAAAACCCGCCATGGCCTTAGGACATCATCTCTTCCCTACCTCAGATTTCAGGCTTCAGAACCGAGACCTTATCTCCAATCACTGCCCAGGGGTGAGTGTGATGGAGAAATCAGAACTCCTCCTTAACCATGGCAAGAACCCTTGTGGTTGGCACGTTGTCCAACGTTCAGTGTAGGAGAAACCAGCATTCATCCTGAGGCCCCGCCCATTCTTGAGTTTTACGAGGGCATATACACGCATTGTGTCCCTCAGCATGAGTCCTGTCCTCTAGTAAGTCTTCTCAGTGGCTGGACCATTAGATGTCATAATGGGCTTGACATGTCCCTAGGTTCCAATTTTTAACCAGATTTCTGATTGTCCAGTCGCACCTCCCCAGGGCTCTACTCTGAAATCCCTCATTTGGTGGGACACCTGTGGTTAAAAAAAAACACAACAAAAAAAAAAAAAACAAAAAAAACAAAAAAAAAAACGGACTTCTTCCAGCCCACAGAATGACCCCAAACTCTTTGGACGGGGCCTAACCACCAGAGAGTATGACTCGTCCATTCCCCATGAAGTCACCCAGAAATTCCACGACCATGAGTGACACGATATCCAGAGACAAAAACTTGCGCAGGAGCCTCACAGTCGCCCTTCTTTCAAATCCCGAAGAGTTCCCATCATGGTCTGTAGATCAGTCCTGTCATACCTATGACCCGAAACATAAGCCGAGTTTGTGTTTTCAGACAACTGTCCAAACAGCCCTGGCCTACACAACCTACAGGCTCAGGCCCCTGGAGCCAAACCTGAGGACTGTACTAGCCCTATCCAAGGGAATTGTGTGTGCCCATTCCAATGGCCACAACCCTTCTAATAGGATAAACCTCCAAAGTCCCTGATCCATCTCAATAGTGGTGGCTTCCCAGGAAAAACAGCGGCAATCTGAGCCCTACTGAGCACCTACCTGCACTCCGACCCATAGACAGATGTACCCAGAGGTAAAAAGGAAAGAACAGGCCCCTAGGCACTAATCAGATCCATTTCTTTGGTTTCCAGGCATCTCTCCTCAGAGGCCTGGATTTCAAAAGCAGCATATAGCTGTTTCTTGACTCACCCATCAGAAAACATCTCATCTACACATGGGAAACTTGCACGTTGGAGCTGTGTCAAAGCCTCTGTTTAGGAGAACCCTTTAGGGCCCCAGTGCCACCGCTTCATTCCAAGGTCTCCATAGACACAAAAGCACGTTAGGACCCATCCCCAGGGGTGTCCATTTCAACTCAGCGTCCTCGGGTGCTCCCCACAGATCCAGGATATCTAACCTGTCTTGTTGCTAGGTGACAATTGGAATGCGAGGTGTGCTACCCAGCCATCCATCCTTAGAACCCTGCTCAGAATCATTGGCCTGGAGCCAAACAACAGGTCTCAATTGTCCTGCAGAGGACTGTCTGCTGTTTGGAGCTTCTCACAACTATCATCGTGGAAAAACCCCCATGGCCTCTTGATGCCCCCCCCATTCATGAAGGGGCCATCAGGGACAGAAACTCCAACCTGAGCGATCATCTGATCCTCGCCCTGACTTCAGATGCACGAGATCTCGATTCAGGTCTGTAGATTGTGCCTGCCATGGCCTCACCCAGAAACCTAAGCCTAGCTTGTGTTCTCAGACTTTTGTGTCAGACTACTGGCCCACAAGCCCTCCAGTTTGGCAATCCAGAACTACAATGCAGCACTCTGCCGGCCCTCCAGAAGAAAAATATTGTCCTCTGGGGTTACCCAGTAATCCCAAATGAGGATCAACCTGCACCGAACTTGGCTGTACCCCAAATACATAGGCTGACCAGGGCACTAATGCCCTTTCTGACACAGCCTGAGCCTGGACCCCCTGGCCCCTCCCAGACAGCTGGCCGCACACTGAGCACATCGCGCTGCCATGGCCTTAGGTCGTCATCTCTTCCCAACAACAGTTTTCAGGTTTCAGAACCTCGACCTTATCTCCAATCACTGCCCAGGGTTGAAGGTGATGCAGAAATCAGAACTCCTTCCCCATGGCAAGAAACCTTGTGGTTGGCATGCTGTCCAACGTTCAGTGTAGTTGAAACCAGTGTGGCCCATGAGTCCCGGCCCATGCTCGCAGGCCACATTGGACACAAACACACATTGTGACCCTCAGGCTGAGCCCAGTCCTCAAGTAATGCCACTCAGTGGCTGGATGAAGAGATAGCATATTGGGCTTGCCATGCCCCTAGGCCCCAATTTTTAACCATAGTTCAGGTTGTCCCTTCAGTCTTCCCCACGGCTTGGCTTTGGAATTCCTCTTTTGGTTGGACAACTGAGGTAACAAAACTGAAATGAGTCCTCCCATCCCACAGATTGACGAAAAGCAATTGGGAATCGGGCCAAATCCTCAGAGAGGAAGATTCGTCTATGGCCCATGAGGCCTCCCCGACATTCCACGTCCATCACTGATACAAAATCCAGAGACAAAAGCCTGAGCAAGCGCCTAAGACTCACACTTTCTTCATATCATGAAGAGTTCTGCTCATGGTTTGTCGACCGGGCCTGCCATACCTACGTCCCCAAACCTAAGCTGAGTTTGTGTTTTCAGACTTCTGTCCTCAAAGTCTTGGGCCACACACCCTCCAGGCTGGGCCCCTGGAGCCACACATTAGGACTGTGCCTACCAATCCATGGGAATTCTGCCCATTCCATGGTCCAAAATCGTACAAATTAGGAGAAACCTCCAAAGTCCCTGAGGCCATCCCAATAGTGTAGGTCGCCCGGAACAAACAAGGGCTGTCTGACACCAGCTGATAATCGACCTCCACTCATACCATAGATGGATGTCCCCAGAGAAGAAGATTGAACCAGACAGGACCCTAGGCCATAATAGGATCCATTGCTTTGGGTTACAGGCATGTGTCCTCAAAAGCCTGATTCCAATACGAGCATAGGGGTTTTCCTGAGGCACCCATCAGAACTCATCTCGTCTCCACAAGGAAACCTGTGCATGGGAGCCATGTCCAAAGCTTAGGAGAGTACTTCAGGTTCCCGGTGCCACCGCCCCATTCCAAGGCCCTCATGGACACAAAAACACATTAGGACCCATCCTCAGAAAAGTCCATTTCAACTCAGCCACCACGGTTGCTCCCGCAGAGCCATCAGATCTAAACTGTCTTGTTGCTAGGAGACAATTGGAATGCGAGGCGGGCTTCCCAGGCATCCATCCGCGAACGGTGCTCTGGAGTCATTCCATATGGGATGTCCTGGAGCTGTCCAACAGGTCTCAATTGTCCCGCAGAAGGAACCCTTGAAGGGGCACCCCACAACTCACAACGTGGGAAAAACTCAGTGGCCTCGAGATTCCGCTCCCTTCATGAAGCGGCCGTCATGCACATACACTCCAACCTGAGCCAACGTCTGATCCTCGCCCTGACTTCAGATGCATGAGATATTGGTTCAGATCTGCAGGGGGTACCTGCCGTGCCCTCGCCCTGAAACCCAAAGTTAGCTTGTCTTCTCAGACTTCCGTCCTCACACTTCTGGCCCCGAAGCCCTCAAGTTTGGCAATTCCGGACCCACAATGCAGCACCCTGCCTGCCCTCAAGAAATAAAATTATTGCCTCATGAGCTGCCCAGGCACCTGAAATGAGGGTAAACCTACACAGCACTCGACTTTACCCAAATTATATAGTCTAACCTGGGCACTAATGCACTGCCGAACACAACCTGAGCCCGGACCTCCTAAACAACACCCAGAAAGCTGACCGCACACTGAACACATAAAACCCGCCATGGCCTTAGGTCATCATCTCTTCCCTACCTCAGTTTTCAGGCTTCAGAACCGAGACCTTATCTCCAATCACTGCCCAGGAATGAGTGTGATGCAGAAATCAGAACTCCTCCTTACCCATGGCAAGAACCCTTGTGGTTGGCACGTTGTCCAAAGTTCAGTGTAGGAGAAACCAGCATTCACCCTGAGGCCCCGCCCATTCTTGAGTGCTACAAGGGCATACACACGCATTGTGACCCTCAGCATGAGTCCTGTCCTCTAGTAAGTTTTCTCAGTGGCTGGATCATTAGATGTCATAATGGGCTTTACATGTCCCTAGGCCCCAATTTTTAACCCGATTTCTGATTGTCCAGTCGCCCCTCCCCAGGGTTCTACTCTGGAATCCATCATTTGGTGGGACACCTGAGGTTAAACAAGAAAAAAAAAAAAAAAAAAAAAAAAACGGACTTCTTCCAGCCCACAGAATGACCCCAAACTCTTTGGACGGGACCAAACCACCAGAGAGTAAGACTCGTCCATTTCCCATGAAGTCACCCAGAAATTCCACGACCATAAGTGACACGATATCCAGAGACAAAAACTTGAGCAGGAGCCTCACACTCGCCCTTCTTTCAAATCCCGAAGAGTTCTCCTCATGGTCTGTAGATCAGTCCAGCCATACCTATGACCCGAAACATAAGCCGAGTTTGTGTTTTCAGACAACTGTCCAAACAGCCCTGGCCTACACAACCTACAGGCTCAGGCCCCTGGAGCCAAACCTGAGGACTGTACTTGCCCTCTCCAAGGGAATTGTGTGTGCCCATTCCAATGGCCACAACCCTTCTAATAGGATAAACCTCCAAATTCCCTGATCCATCTCAATAGTGGTGGCTTCCCAGGAAAAACAGGGGCAATCTGAGCCCAACTGAGCACCTACCTGCACTCAGACCCATAGACAGATGTCCCAGAGGTAAAAAGGAAAGAACAGGCCCCTAGGCACTAATCACATGCACTGCATTGGTTTCTAGGCATCTCTCCTCAGAGGCCTGGATTTCAAAACCAGCATATAGCTGTTTCTTAACTCACCCAACAGAAAACTTCTCATCTACACATAGGAAACTTGCAGGTTGGAGCTGCGTCAAAGCCTCTGTTTAGTAGAACTCTTTAGGGCCCACGTGCCACCGCTTCATTCCAAGGTCTCTTTAGACACAAAAGCCCATTAGGACCCATCCCCAGGGGTGTCCATTTCAATGCAGCGTCCTCGGTTGCTCCCAACAGATCCAGGAGATCTAACCTGTCTGGTTGCTAGGAGACAATTGGAATGCGAGGTGGGCTACCCAGCCATCCATCCTTAGAACCCTGCTCAGAATCATTGGCCTGGAGCCAAACAACAGGTCTCAATTGTCCTGCAGAAGACTCTCTGCAGTTTGGAGCTTCTCACAACTCCCATCGTGGGAAAACACCCATGGCCTCGTGATGCCCCCCCATTCATGAAGGGGCCATCAGGGACAGAAACTCCAACCTGAGCGATCGTCTGATCCTCGCCCTGACTTCAGATGCACGAGATCTCGATTCAGGTCTGTAGATTGTGCCTGCCATATCCTCACCCAGAAACCTAAGCCTAGCTTGTGTTCTTAGACATTTGTCGTCAGACTACAGGCCCACAAGCCCTCCAGTTTGGCAATCCAGAACTACAATGCAGCACTCTGCCAGACCTCCAGAAGAAAAACATTGTTTTCTTGGGCTACCCAGTAACCCCAAATGAGGATCAACCTGCACCGACCTTGGCTGTACCCCAAATACATAGGCTGACCAGGGCACTAATGCCCTTTCTGACACAGCCTGAGCCTGGACCCCCTGGCCCCTCCCAGGCAGCTGGCCGCACACTGAGCACATCTAGCTGCCATGGACTTAGGTCGTCATCTCTCCCAAACTCGGTTTTCAGGTTTCAGAACCTAGACCTTATCTCCAAACACTGCATAGGGTTGAAGGTGATACAGAAATAAGAACTCCTTCCCCATGGCAAGAAACCTTGTGGTTGGCAGGTTGTCCAACGTTCAGTGTAGTTGAAACCAGTGTGGCCTATGAGGCCCCGCCCATGCTCACGGGCCACATTGGTCACAAACACACATTGTGACCCTCAGGCTGAGGCCAGTCCTCAAGTAAAGCCACTCAGTGGCTGGATGAAGAGATAGCATATTGGGCTTGCCATGCCCCTTTGCCCCAATTTTTATCCATAGTTCGGGTTGTCCCTTCAGTCTTCCCCACGGCTTGGCTTTGGAATTCCTCTTTTGGTTGGACACCTGAGGTAACAAAACTGAAATGAGTCCTCCCATCCCACAGATTGACGAAAAGCAATTGGGAATCGGGCCAAATCCTCAGAGAGGAAGATTCGTCCATGGCCCATGAGGCCTCCCCGACATTCCACGGCCATCGCTGATACAAAATCCAGAGACAAAAGCCTGAGCAAGTGCCTCAGACTCGTTCTTTCTTCATATCCGGAAGAGTTCTTCTCATGGTTTGTCGATCGGGCCTGCCATACCTACGTCCCCAAACCTAAGCTGAGTTTGTGTTTTCAGACTTCTGTCTTCCAAGTCTTGGGCCACACACCCTCCAGGCTGGGCCCCTGGAGCCACACATTAGGACTGTGCCTACCAATCCATGGGAATTCTGCCCATTCCATGGTCCAAAATCGTACAAATTAGGAGAAACCTCCAAAGTCCCTGAGGCCATCCCAATAGTGTAGGTAGCCCGGAACAAACAAGGGCTGTCTTACACCAGCTGATATTCGACCTCCACTCATACCATAGATGGATGTCCCCAGAGAAGAAGATTGAACCAGACAGGACCCTAGGCCATAATAGGATCCATTGCTTTGGGTTACAGGCATGTGTCCTCAAAAGCCTGATTCCAATACGAGCATAGGGGTTTTCCTGAGGCACCCATCAGAACTCATCTCGTCTCCACAAGGAAACCTGTGCATGGGAGCCATGTCCAAAGCTTAGGAGAGTACTTCAGGGTCCCGGTGCCACCGCCCCATTCCAAGGCCCTCATGGACACAAAAACACATTAGGACCCATCCTCAGGAAAGTCCATTTCAACTCAGCCACCCCGGTTGCTCCGGCAGAGCCATCAGATCTAAACTGTCTTGTTTCTAGGAGACAATTGGAATGCGAGGCGGGCTTCCCAGGCATCCAGCCACGAACGGTGCTCTGGAGTCATTCCATATGGGATGTCCTGGAACTGTCCAACAGGTCTCAATTGTCCCGCAAAAGGAATCCTTGAAGGGGTCATCCGACAACTCCCAACGTGGGAAAACCTCAATGGCCTCGAGATTCCGTTCCCTTCATGAAGCAGACGTCATGCTAGAAAATCCAACCTGAGCCAACGTCTGATCCTCGCCCTGACTTCAGATGCATGAGATATTGGTTTAGATCTTCATGGGGTACCTGCCGTGCCCTCACCCTGAAACCCAAGTCTAGCTTGTCTTCTCAGACTTCCGTCCTCACACTCCTGGCCCCAAAGCCCTCAAGTTTGGCAAGTCCGGACCCACAATGCAGCACTCTGCCTGCCCTCTAGAAAAAAAATTATTGCCTCATGAGCTGCCCAGGCACCTGAAATGAGGGTAAACCTACACAGCACTCGACTTTACCCAAATTATATAGTCTAACCTGGGCACTAATGCACTGTCGAACACAACCTGAGCCCGGACCTCCTGACCAACACCCAGAAAGCTGACCGCACACTGAGCCCATAAAACCCGCCATAGCCTTAGGTCATCATCTCTTCCCTACCTCAGTTTTCAGGCTTCAGAACCGAGACCTTATCTCCAATCACTGCCCAGTGGTGAGTGTGATGCAGAAATCAGAACTCCTCCTTACCCATGGCAAGAACCCTTGTGGTTGGCACGTTGTCCAAAGTTCAGTGTAGGAGAAACCAGCATTCATCCTGAGGCCCCGCCCATTCTTGAGTTTTATGAGGGCATATACACGCATTGTGTCACTCAGCATGAGTCCTGTCCTCTAGTAAGTCTTCTCAGTGGCTGGACCATTAGATGTCATAATGGGCTTGACATGTCCCTAGGTTCCAATTTTTAACCAGATTTCTGATTGTCCAGTCGCCCCTCCCCAGGGCTCTACTCTGGAATCCATCATTTGGTGGGACACATGAGGTTAAACAAGAAAAAAACAACAACAACAACAAAAAAAAAAAACGGACTTCTTCCAGTCCACAGAATGTCCCCAACCTCTTTGGACGGGGCCAAAAAACCAGAGAGTAAGACTCGTCCATTTCCCATGAAGTCACCCAGAAATTCTACGACCATGAGTGACACGATATCCAGAGACAAAAACTTAAGCAGGAGCCTCACACTCGCCCTTCTTTCAAATCCCGAAGAGTTCTCCTCATGGTCTGTAGATCAGTCCTGCCATACCTATGACCCGAAACATAAGCCGAGTTTGTGTTTTCAGACAACTGTCCAAACAGCCCTGGCCTACACAACCTACAGGCTCAGGCCCCTGGAGCCAAACCTGAGGACTGTACTAGCCCTCTCCAAGGGAATTGTGTGTGCCCATTCCAATGGCCACAACCATTCTAATAGGATAAACATCCAAAGTCCCTGATCCATCTCAATAGTGGTGGCTTCCCAGGAAAAACAGGGGCAGTCTGAGCCCAACTGAGCACCTACCTGCACTCATTCCCATAGACAGATGTCCCCAGAGGTAAAAAGGAAAGATCAGGCCCCTAGGCACTAATCAGATCCATTGCTTTGGTTTCCAGGCATCTCTCCTCAGAGGCCTGGATTTCAAAAGCAGCATATAGCTGTTTCTTTACTCACCCATCAGAAAACATCTCATCTACACATGGGAAACTTTCACGTTGGAGCTGTGTCAAAGCCTCTGTTTAGGAGAACCCTTTAGGGCCCCAGTGCCACCGCTTCATTCCAAGGTCTCCATAGACACAAAAGCACGTTAGGACCCATCCCCAGGGGTGTCCATTTCAACTCAGCGTCCTCGGTTGCTCCCCACAGATCCAGGATATCTAACCTGTCTTGTTGCTAAAAGACAATTGGAATGCGAGGTGGGCTACCCAGCCATCCATCCTTAGAACCCTGCTCAGAATCATTGGCCTGGAGCCAAACAACAGGTCTCAATTGTCCTGCAGAGGACTGTCTGCTGTTTGGAGCTTCTCACAACTATCATCGTGGAAAAACCCCCATGGCCTCTTGATGCCCCCCCCCATTCATGAAGGGGCCATCAGGGACAGAAACTCCAACCTGAGCAATCATCTGATCCTCGCCCTGACTTCAGATGCACGAGATCTCGATTCAGGTCTGTAGATTGTGCCTGCCATGGCCTCACCCAGAAACCTAAGCCTAGCTTGTGTTCTCAGACTTTTGTCGTCAGACTACTGGCCCACAAGCCCTCCAGTTTGGCAATCCAGAACTACAATGCAGCACTCTGCCGGCCCTCCAGAAGAAAAATATTGTCCTCTGGGGTTACCCAGTAATCCCAAATGAGGATCAACCTGCACCGAACTTGGCTGTACCCCAAATACATAGGCTGACCAGGGCACTAATGCCCTTTCTGACACAGCCTGACCCTGGACCCCCTGGCCCCTCCCAGACAGCTGGCCACACACTGAGCACATCGCGCTGCCATGGCCTTAGGTCGTCATCTCTTCCCAAAAACAGTTTTCAGGTTTCAGAACCTCGACCTTATCTCCAATCACTGCCCAGGGTTGAAGGTGATGCAGAAATCAGAACTCCTTCCCCATGGCAAGAAACCTTGTGGTTGGCATGTTGTCCAACGTTCAGTGTAGTTGAAACCAGTGTGGCCCATGAGTCCCGGCCCATGCTCGCAGGCCACATTGGACACAAACACACATTGTGACCCTCAGGCTGAGCCCAGTCCTCAAGTAAGGCCACTCAGTGGCTGGATGAAGAGATAGCATATTGGGCTTGCCATGCCCGTAGGCCCCAATTTTTAACCATAGTTAGAGTTGTCCCTTCAGTCTTCCCCACGGCTTGGCTTTGGAATTCCTCTTTTGGTTGGACAACTGAGGTAACAAAACTGAAATGAGTCCTCCCATCCCACAGATTGACGAAAAGCAATTGGGAATCGGGCCAAATCCTCAGAGAGGAAGATTCGTCTATGGCCCATGAGGCCTCCCCGACATTCCACGTCCATCACTGATACAAAATCCAGAGACAAAAGCCTGAGCAAGCGCCTAAGACTCACACTTTCTTCATATCCTGAAGAGTTCTGCTCATGGTTTGTCGACCAGGCCTGCAATAACTACGTCCCCAAACCTAAGCTGAGTTTGTGTTTTCAGACTTCTGTCCTCAAAGTCTTGGGCCACACACCCTCCAGGCTGGGCCCCTGGAGCCACACATTAGGACTGTGCCTACCAATCCATGGGAATTCTGCCCATTCCATGGTCCAAAATCGTACAAATTAGGAGAAACCTCCAAAGTCCCTGAGGCCATCCCAATAGTGTAGGTCGCCCGGAACAAACAAAGGCTGTCTGACACCAGCTGATAATCGACCTCCACTCATACCATAGATGGATGTCCCCAGAGAAGAAGATTGAACCAGACAGGACCCTAGGCCATAATAGGATCCATTGCTTTGGGTTACAGGCATGTGTCCTCAAAAGCCTGATTCCAATACGAGCATAGGGGTTTTCCTGAGGCACCCATCAGAACTCATCTCGTCTCCACAAGGAAACCTGTGCATGGGAGCCATGTCCAAAGCTTAGGAGAGTACTTCAGGTTCCCGGTGCCACCGCCCCATTCCAAGGCCCTCATGGACACAAAAACACATTAGGACCCATCCTCAGAAAAGGCCATTTCAACTCAGCCACCACGGTTGCTCCCGCAGAGCCATCAGATCTAAACTGTCTTGTTGCTAGGAGACAATTGGAATGCGAGGCGGGCTTCCCAGGCATCCATCCGCGAACGGTGCTCTGGAGTCATTCCATATGGGATGTCCTGGAGCTGTCCAACAGGTCTCAATTGTCCCGCAGAAGGAACCCTTGAAGGGGCACCCCACAACTCCCAACGTGGGAAAAACTCAGTGGCCTCGAGATTCCGCTCCCTTCATGAAGCGGCCGTCATGCACATACACTCCAACCTGAGCCAACGTCTGATCCTCGCCCTGACTTCAGATGCATGAGATATTGGTTCAGATCTGCAGGGGGTACCTGCCGTGCCCTCGCCCTGAAACCCAAAGTTAGCTTGTCTTCTCAGACTTCCGTCCTCACACTTCTGGCCCCGAAGACCTCAAGTTTGGCAATTCCGGACCCACAATGCAGCACCCTGCCTGCCCTCAAGAAATAAAATTATTGCCTCATGAGCTGCCCAGGCACCTTAAATGAGGGTAAACCTACAGAGCACTCGACTTTACCCAAATTATATAGTCTAACCTGGGCACTAATGCACTGCCGAACACAACCTGAGCCCGGACCTCCTAAACAACACCCAGAAAACTGACCGCACACTGAACACATAAAACCCGCCATGGCCTTAGGTCATCATCTCTTCCCTACCTCAGTTTTCAGGCTTCAGAACCGAGACCTTATCTCCAATCACTGCCCAGGAATGAGTGTGATGCAGAAATCAGAACTCCTCCTTACCCATGGCAAGAACCCTTGTGGTTGGCACGTTGTCCAAAGTTCAGTGTAGGAGAAACCAGCATTCACCCTGAGGCCCCGCCCATTCTTGAGTGCTACAAGGGCATACACACGCATTGTGACCCTCAGCATGAGTCCTGTCCTCTAGTAAGTTTTCTCAGTGGCTGGATCATTAGATGTCATAATGGGCTTTACATGTCCCTAGGCCCCAATTTTTAACCCGATTTCTGATTGTCCAGTCGCCCCTCCCCAGGGTTCTACTCTGGAATCCATCATTTGGTGGGACACCTGAGGTTAAACAAGAAAAAAACAAAAAAACAAAACAAAAAAAAAAAAAAAACGGACTTCTTCCAGCCCACAGAATGACCCCAAACTCTTTGGACGGGACCAAACCACCAGAGAGTAAGACTCGTCCATTTCCCATGAAGTCACCCAGAAATTCCACGACCATAAGTGACACGATATCCAGAGACAAAAACTTGAGCAGGAGCCTCACACTCGCCCTTCTTTCAAATCCCGAAGAGTTCTCCTCATGGTCTGTAGATCAGTCCAGCCATACCTATGACCTGAAACATAAGCCGAGTTTGTGTTTTCAGACAACTGTCCAAACAGCCCTGGCCTACACAACCTACAGGCTCAGGCCCCTGGAGCCAAACCTGAGGACTGTACTTGCCCTCTCCAAGGGAATTGTGTGTGCCCATTCCAATGGCCACAACCCTTCTAATAGGATAAACCTCCAAAGTCCCTGATCCATCTCAATAGTGGTGGCTTCCCAGGAAAAACAGGGGCAATCTGAGTCCAACTGAGCACCTACCTGCACTCAGACCCATAGACAGATGTCCCAGAGGTAAAAAGGAAAGAACAGGCCCCTAGGCACTAATCACATGCACTGCATTGGTTTCTAGGCATCTCTCCTCAGAGGCCTGGATTTCAAAACCAGCATATAGCTGTTTCTTAACTCACCCAACAGAAAACTTCTCATCTACACATAGGAAACTTGCAGGTTGGAGCTGCGTCAAAGCCTCTGTTTAGTAGAACTCTTTAGGGCCCACGTGCCACCGCTTCATTCCAAGGTCTCTTTAGACACAAAAGCCCATTAGGACCCATCCCCAGGGGTGTCCATTTCAATGCAGCGTCCTCGGTTGCTCCCCACAGATCCAGGAGATCTAACCTGTCTGGTTGCTAGGAGACAATTGGAATGCGAGGTGGGCTACCCAGCCATCCATCCTTAGAACCCTGCTCAGAATCATTGGCCTGGAGCCAAACAACAGGTCTCAATTGTCCTGCAGAAGACTCTCTGAAGTTTGGAGCTTCTCACTACTCCCATCGTGGGAAAACCCCCATGGCCTCGTGATGCCCCCCCATTCATGAAGGGGCCATCAGGGGCAGAAACTCCAACCTGAGAGATCATCTAATCCTTGCCCTGACTTCAGATGCACGAGATCTCGATTCAGGTCTGTAGATTGTGCCTGCCATATCCTCACCCAGAAACCTAAGCCTAGCTTGTGTTCTTAGACATTTGTCGTCAGACTACAGGCCCACAAGCCCTCCAGTTTGGCAATCCAGAACTACAATGCAGCACTCTGCCAGACCTCCAGAAGAAAAACATTGTTTTCTGGGGCTACCCAGTAACCCCAAATGAGGATCAACCTGCACCGACCTTGGCTGTACCCCAAATACATAGGCTGACCAGGGCATTAATGCCCTTTCTGACACAGCCTGAGCCTGGACCCCCTGGCCCCTCCCAGGCAGCTGGCCGCACACTGAGCACATCTAGCCGCCATGGACTTAGGTCGTCATCTCTCCCAAACTCGGTTTTCAGGTTTCAGAACCTAGACCTTATCTCCAAACACTGCCCAGGGTTGAAGGTGATACAGAAATAAGAACTCCTTCCCCATGGCAAGAAACCTTGTGGTTGGCAGGTTGTCCAACTTTCAGTGTAGTTGAAACCAGTGTGGCCTATGAGGCCCCGCCCATGATCGCGGGCCACATTGGTCACAAACACACATTGTGACCCTCAGGCTGAGCCCAGTCCTCAAGTAAGGCCAATCAGTGGCTGGATGAAGAGATAGCATATTGGGCTTGCCATGCCCCTTTGCCCCAATTTTTATCCATAGTTCGGGTTGTCCCTTCAGTCTTCCCCACGGCTTGGCTTTGGAATTCCTCTTTTGGTGGGACACCTGAGGTAACAAAACTGAAATGAGTCCTCCCATCCCACAGATTGACGAAAAGAAATTGGGAATCGGGCCAAATCCTCAGAGAGGAAGATTCGTCCATGGCCCATGAGGCCTCCCCGACATTCCACGGCCATCGCTGATACAAAATCCAGAGACAAAAGCCTGAGCAAGTGCCTCAGACTCGTTCTTTCTTCATATCCGGAAGAGTTCTTCTCATGGTTTGTAGATCGGGCCTGCCATACCTACGTCCCCAAACCTAAGCTGAGTTTGTTTTCAGACTTCTGTCTTCCAAGTCTTGGGCCACACACCCTCCAGGCTGGGCCCTTGGAGCCACACATTAGGACTGTGCCTACCAATCCATGGGAATTCTGCCCATTCCATGGTCCAAAATCGTACAAATTAGGAGAAACCTCCAAAGTCCCTGAGGCCATCCCAATAGTGTAGGTAGCCCGGAACAAACAAGGGCTGTCTTACACCAGCTGATATTCGACCTCCACTCATACCATAGATGGATGTCCCCAGAGAAGAAGATTGAACCAGACAGGACCCTAGGCCATAATAGGATCCATTGCTTTGGGTTACAGGCATGTGTCCTCAAAAGCCTGATTCCAATACGAGCATAGGGGTTTTCCTGAGGCACCCATCAGAACTCATCTCGTCTCCACAAGGAAACCTGTGCATGGGAGCCATGTCCAAAGCTTAGGAGAGTACTTCAGGGTCCCGGTGCCACCGCCCCATTCCAAGGCCCTCATGGACACAAAAACACATTAGGACCCATCCTCAGGAAAGTCCATTTCAACTCAGCCACCCCGGTTGCTCCGGCAGAGCCATCAGATCTAAACTGTCTTGTTTCTAGGAGACAATTGGAATGCGAGGCGGGCTTCCCAGGCATCCATCCGCGAACGGTGCTCTGGAGTCATTCCATATGGGATGTCCTGGAACTGTCCAACAGGTCTCAATTGTCCCGCAGAAGGAATCCTTGAAGGGGTCATCCCACAACTCCCAACGTGGGAAAACCTCAATGGCCTCGAGATTCCGTTCCCTTCATGAAGCAGACGTCATGCTAGAAAATCCAACGTGAGCCAACGTCTGATCCTCGCCCTGACTTCAGATGCATGAGATATTGGTTTAGATCTTCATGGGGTACCTGCCGTGCCCTCACCCTGAAACCCAAGTCTAGCTTGTCTTCTCAGACTTCCGTCCTCACACTCCTGGCCCCAAAGCCCTCAAGTTTGGCAAGTCCGGACCCACAATGCAGCACCCAGCCTGCCCTCTAGAAAAAAAATTATTGCCTCATGAGCTGCCCAGGCACCTGAAATGAGGGTAAACCTACACAGCACTCGACTTTACCCAAATTATATAGTCTAACCTGGGCACTAATGCACTGTCGAACACAACCTGAACCCGGACCTCCTGACCAACATCCAGAAAGCTGACCGCACACTGAGCCCATAAAACCCGCCATAGCCTTAGGTCATCATCTCTTCCCTACCTCAGTTTTCAGGCTTCAGAACCGAGACCTTATCTCCAATCACTGCCCAGTGGTGAGTGTGATGCAGAAATCAGAACTCCTCCTTACCAATGGCAAGAACCCTTGTGGTTGGCACGTTGTCCAACGTTCAGTGTAGGAGAAACCAGTATTCATCCTGAGGCCCCGCCCATTCTTGAGTTTTATGAGGGCATATACACGCATTGTGTCACTCAGCATGAGTCCTGTCCTCTAGTAAGTCTTCTCATTGGTTGGACCATTAGATGTCATAATGGGCTTGACATGTCCCTAGGTTCCAATTTTTAACCAGATTTCTGATTGTCCAGTCGCCCCTCCCCAGGGCTCTACTCTGGAATCCATCATTTGGTGGGACACATGAGGTTAAACAAGAAAAAAACAACAACAACAACAAAAAAAAAAACGGACTTCTTCCAGTCCACAGAATGACCCCAACCTCTTTGGACGGGGCCAAAAAACCAGAGAGTAAGACTCGTCCATTTCCCATGAAGTCACCCAGAAATTCTACGACCATGAGTGACACGATATCCAGAGACAAAAACTTAAGCAGGAGCCTCACACTCGCCCTTCTTTCAAATCCCGAAGAGTTCTCCTCATGGTCTGTAGATCAGTCCTGCCATACCTATGACCCGAAACATAAGCCGAGTTTGTGTTTTCAGACAACTGTCCAAACAGCCGTGGCCTACACAACCTACAGGCTCAGGCCCCTGGAGCCAAACCTGAGGACTGTACTAGCCCTCTCCAAGGGAATTGTGTGTGCCCATTCCAATGGCCACAACCATTCTAATAGGATAAACATCCAAAGTCCCTGATCCATCTCAATAGTGGTGGCTTCCCAGGAAAAACAGGGGCAGTCTGAGCCCAACTGAGCACCTACCTGCACTCATTCCCATAGACAGATGTCCCCAGAGGTAAAAAGGAAAGAACAGGCCCCTAGGCACTAATCAGATCCATTGCTTTGGTTTCCAGGCATCTCTCCTCAGAGGCCTGGATTTCAAAAGCAGCATATAGCTGTTTCTTGACTCACCCATCAGAAAACATCTCATCTACACATGGGAAACTTTCACGTTGGAGCTGTGTCAAAGCCTCTGTTTAGGAGAACCCTTTAGGGCCCCAGTGCCACCGCTTCATTCCAAGGTCTCCATAGACACAAAAGCACGTTAGGACCCATCCCCAGGGGTGTCCATTTCAACTCAGCGTCCTCGGTTGCTCCCCACAGATCCAGGATATCTAACCTGTCTTGTTGCTAAAAGACAATTGGAATGCGAGGTGGGCTACCCAGCCATCCATCCTTAGAACCCTGCTCAGAATCATTGGCCTGGAGCCAAACAACAGGTCTCAATTGTCCTGCAGAGGACTGTCTGCTGTTTGGAGCTTCTCACAACTATCATCGTGGAAAAACCCCCATGGCCTCTTGATGCCCCCCCCCATTCATGAAGGGGCCATCAGGGACAGAAACTCCAACCTGAGCAATCATCTGATCCTCGCCCTGACTTCAGATGCACGAGATCTCGATTCAGGTCTGTAGATTGTGCCTGCCATGGCCTCACCCAGAAACCTAAGCCTAGCTTGTGTTCTCAGACTTTTGTCGTCAGACTACTGGCCCACAAGCCCTCCAGTTTGGCAATCCAGAACTACAATGCAGCACTCTGCCGGCCCTCCAGAAGAAAAATATTGTCCTCTGGGGTTACCCAGTAATCCCAAATGAGGATCAACCTGCACCGAACTTGGCTGTACCCCAAATACATAGGCTGACCAGGGCACTAATGCCCTTTCTGACACAGCCTGACCCTGGACCCCCTGGCCCCTCCCAGACAGCTGGCCACACACTGAGCACATCGCGCTGCCATGGCCTTAGGTCGTCATCTCTTCCCAAAAACAGTTTTCAGGTTTCAGAACCTCGACCTTATCTCCAATCACTGCCCAGGGTTGAAGGTGATGCAGAAATCAGAACTCCTTCCCCATGGCAAGAAACCTTGTGGTTGGCATGTTGTCCAACGTTCAGTGTAGTTGAAACCAGTGTGGCCCATGAGTCCCGGCCCATGCTCGCAGGCCACATTGGACACAAACACACATTGTGACCCTCAGGCTGAGCCCAGTCCTCAAGTAAGGCCACTCAGTGGCTGGATGAAGAGATAGCATATTGGGCTTGCCATGCCCGTAGGCCCCAATTTTTAACCATAGTTAGAGTTGTCCCTTCAGTCTTCCCCACGGCTTGGCTTTGGAATTCCTCTTTTGGTTGGACAACTGAGGTAACAAAACTGAAATGAGTCCTCCCATCCCACAGATTGACGAAAAGCAATTGGGAATCGGGCCAAATCCTCAGAGAGGAAGATTCGTCTATGGCCCATGAGGCCTCCCCGACATTCCACGTCCATCACTGATACAAAATCCAGAGACAAAAGCCTGAGCAAGCGCCTAAGACTCACACTTTCTTCATATCCTGAAGAGTTCTGCTCATGGTTTGTCGACCAGGCCTGCAATAACTACGTCCCCAAACCTAAGCTGAGTTTGTGTTTTCAGACTTCTGTCCTCAAAGTCTTGGGCCACACACCCTCCAGGCTGGGCCCCTGGAGCCACACATTAGGACTGTGCCTACCAATCCATGGGAATTCTGCCCATTCCATGGTCCAAAATCGTACAAATTAGGAGAAACCTCCAAAGTCCCTGAGGCCATCCCAATAGTGTAGGTCGCCCGGAACAAACAAAGGCTGTCTGACACCAGCTGATAATCGACCTCCACTCATACCATAGATGGATGTCCCCAGAGAAGAAGATTGAACCAGACAGGACCCTAGGCCATAATAGGATCCATTGCTTTGGGTTACAGGCATGTGTCCTCAAAAGCCTGATTCCAATACGAGCATAGGGGTTTTCCTGAGGCACCCATCAGAACTCATCTCGTCTCCACAAGGAAACCTGTGCATGGGAGCCATGTCCAAAGCTTAGGAGAGTACTTCAGGTTCCCGGTGCCACCGCCCCATTCCAAGGCCCTCATGGACACAAAAACACATTAGGACCCATCCTCAGAAAAGGCCATTTCAACTCAGCCACCACGGTTGCTCCCGCAGAGCCATCAGATCTAAACTGTCTTGTTGCTAGGAGACAATTGGAATGCGAGGCGGGCTTCCCAGGCATCCATCCGCGAACGGTGCTCTGGAGTCATTCCATATGGGATGTCCTGGAGCTGTCCAACAGGTCTCAATTGTCCCGCAGAAGGAACCCTTGAAGGGGCACCCCACAACTCCCAACGTGGGAAAAACTCAGTGGCCTCGAGATTCCGCTCCCTTCATGAAGCGGCCGTCATGCACATACACTCCAACCTGAGCCAAAGTCTGATCCTCGCCCTGACTTCAGATGCATGAGATATTGGTTCAGATCTGCAGGGGGTACCTGCCGTGCCCTCGCCCTGAAACCCAAAGTTAGCTTGTCTTCTCAGACTTCCGTCCTCACACTTCTGGCCCCGAAGACCTCAAGTTTGGCAATTCCGGACCCACAATGCAGCACCCTGCCTGCCCTCAAGAAATAAAATTATTGCCTCATGAGCTGCCCAGGCACCTTAAATGAGGGTAAACCTACAGAGCACTCGACTTTACCCAAATTATATAGTCTAACCTGGGCACTAATGCACTGCCGAACACAACCTGAGCCCGGACCTCCTAAACAACACCCAGAAAGCTGACCGCACACTGAACACATAAAACCCGCCATGGCCTTAGGTCATCATCTCTTCCCTACCTCAGTTTTCAGGCTTCAGAACCGAGACCTTATCTCCAATCACTGCCCAGGAATGAGTGTGATGCAGAAATCAGAACTCCTCCTTACCCATGGCAAGAACCCTTGTGGTTGGCACGTTGTCCAAAGTTCAGTGTAGGAGAAACCAGCATTCACCCTGAGGCCCCGCCCATTCTTGAGTGCTACAAGGGCATACACACGCATTGTGACCCTCAGCATGAGTCCTGTCCTCTAGTAAGTTTTCTCAGTGGCTGGATCATTAGATGTCATAATGGGCTTTACATGTCCCTAGGCCCCAATTTTTAACCCGATTTCTGATTGTCCAGTCGCCCCTCCCCAGGGTTCTACTCTGGAATCCATCATTTGGTGGGACACCTGAGGTTAAACAAGAAAAAAACAAAAAAACAAAACAAAAAAAAAAAAAAACGGACTTCTTCCAGCCCACAGAATGACCCCAAACTCTTTGGACGGGACCAAACCACCAGAGAGTAAGACTCGTCCATTTCCCATGAAGTCACCCAGAAATTCCACGACCATAAGTGACACGATATCCAGAGACAAAAACTTGAGCAGGAGCCTCACACTCGCCCTTCTTTCAAATCCCGAAGAGTTCTCCTCATGGTCTGTAGATCAGTCCAGCCATACCTATGACCTGAAACATAAGCCGAGTTTGTGTTTTCAGACAACTGTCCAAACAGCCCTGGCCTACACAACCTACAGGCTCAGGCCCCTGGAGCCAAACCTGAGGACTGTACTTGCCCTCTCCAAGGGAATTGTGTGTGCCCATTCCAATGGCCACAACCCTTCTAATAGGATAAACCTCCAAAGTCCCTGATCCATCTCAATAGTGGTGGCTTCCCAGGAAAAACAGGGGCAATCTGAGTCCAACTGAGCACCTACCTGCACTCAGACCCATAGACAGATGTCCCAGAGGTAAAAAGGAAAGAACAGGCCCCTAGGCACTAATCACATGCACTGCATTGGTTTCTAGGCATCTCTCCTCAGAGGCCTGGATTTCAAAACCAGCATATAGCTGTTTCTTAACTCACCCAACAGAAAACTTCTCATCTACACATAGGAAACTTGCAGGTTGGAGCTGCGTCAAAGCCTCTGTTTAGTAGAACTCTTTAGGGCCCACGTGCCACCGCTTCATTCCAAGGTCTCTTTAGACACAAAAGCCCATTAGGACCCATCCCCAGGGGTGTCCATTTCAATGCAGCGTCCTCGGTTGCTCCCCACAGATCCAGGAGATCTAACCTGTCTGGTTGCTAGGAGACAATTGGAATGCGAGGTGGGCTACCCAGCCATCCATCCTTAGAACCCTGCTCAGAATCATTGGCCTGGAGCCAAACAACAGGTCTCAATTGTCCTGCAGAAGACTCTCTGAAGTTTGGAGCTTCTCACTACTCCCATCGTGGGAAAACCCCCATGGCCTCGTGATGCCCCCCCATTCATGAAGGGGCCATCAGGGGCAGAAACTCCAACCTGAGAGATCATCTAATCCTTGCCCTGACTTCAGATGCACGAGATCTCGATTCAGGTCTGTAGATTGTGCCTGCCATATCCTCACCCAGAAACCTAAGCCTAGCTTGTGTTCTTAGACATTTGTCGTCAGACTACAGGCCCACAAGCCCTCCAGTTTGGCAATCCAGAACTACAATGCAGCACTCTGCCAGACCTCCAGAAGAAAAACATTGTTTTCTGGGGCTACCCAGTAACCCCAAATGAGGATCAACCTGCACCGACCTTGGCTGTACCCCAAATACATAGGCTGACCAGGGCATTAATGCCCTTTCTGACACAGCCTGAGCCTGGACCCCCTGGCCCCTCCCAGGCAGCTGGCCGCACACTGAGCACATCTAGCCGCCATGGACTTAGGTCGTCATCTCTCCCAAACTCGGTTTTCAGGTTTCAGAACCTAGACCTTATCTCCAAACACTGCCCAGGGTTGAAGGTGATACAGAAATAAGAACTCCTTCCCCATGGCAAGAAACCTTGTGGTTGGCAGGTTGTCCAACTTTCAGTGTAGTTGAAACCAGTGTGGCCTATGAGGCCCCGCCCATGATCGCGGGCCACATTGGTCACAAACACACATTGTGACCCTCAGGCTGAGCCCAGTCCTCAAGTAAGGCCAATCAGTGGCTGGATGAAGAGATAGCATATTGGGCTTGCCATGCCCCTTTGCCCCAATTTTTATCCATAGTTCGGGTTGTCCCTTCAGTCTTCCCCACGGCTTGGCTTTGGAATTCCTCTTTTGGTGGGACACCTGAGGTAACAAAACTGAAATGAGTCCTCCCATCCCACAGATTGACGAAAAGAAATTGGGAATCGGGCCAAATCCTCAGAGAGGAAGATTCGTCCATGGCCCATGAGGCCTCCCCGACATTCCACGGCCATCGCTGATACAAAATCCAGAGACAAAAGCCTGAGCAAGTGCCTCAGACTCGTTCTTTCTTCATATCCGGAAGAGTTCTTCTCATGGTTTGTAGATCGGGCCTGCCATACCTACGTCCCCAAACCTAAGCTGAGTTTGTTTTCAGACTTCTGTCTTCCAAGTCTTGGGCCACACACCCTCCAGGCTGGGCCCTTGGAGCCACACATTAGGACTGTGCCTACCAATCCATGGGAATTCTGCCCATTCCATGGTCCAAAATCGTACAAATTAGGAGAAACCTCCAAAGTCCCTGAGGCCATCCCAATAGTGTAGGTAGCCCGGAACAAACAAGGGCTGTCTTACACCAGCTGATATTCGACCTCCACTCATACCATAGATGGATGTCCCCAGAGAAGAAGATTGAACCAGACAGGACCCTAGGCCATAATAGGATCCATTGCTTTGGGTTACAGGCATGTGTCCTCAAAAGCCTGATTCCAATACGAGCATAGGGGTTTTCCTGAGGCACCCATCAGAACTCATCTCGTCTCCACAAGGAAACCTGTGCATGGGAGCCATGTCCAAAGCTTAGGAGAGTACTTCAGGGTCCCGGTGCCACCGCCCCATTCCAAGGCCCTCATGGACACAAAAACACATTAGGACCCATCCTCAGGAAAGTCCATTTCAACTCAGCCACCCCGGTTGCTCCGGCAGAGCCATCAGATCTAAACTGTCTTGTTTCTAGGAGACAATTGGAATGCGAGGCGGGCTTCCCAGGCATCCATCCGCGAACGGTGCTCTGGAGTCATTCCATATGGGATGTCCTGGAACTGTCCAACAGGTCTCAATTGTCCCGCAGAAGGAATCCTTGAAGGGGTCATCCCACAACTCCCAACGTGGGAAAACCTCAATGGCCTCGAGATTCCGTTCCCTTCATGAAGCAGACGTCATGCTAGAAAATCCAACGTGAGCCAACGTCTGATCCTCGCCCTGACTTCAGATGCATGAGATATTGGTTTAGATCTTCATGGGGTACCTGCCGTGCCCTCACCCTGAAACCCAAGTCTAGCTTGTCTTCTCAGACTTCCGTCCTCACACTCCTGGCCCCAAAGCCCTCAAGTTTGGCAAGTCCGGACCCACAATGCAGCACCCAGCCTGCCCTCTAGAAAAAAAATTATTGCCTCATGAGCTGCCCAGGCACCTGAAATGAGGGTAAACCTACACAGCACTCGACTTTACCCAAATTATATAGTCTAACCTGGGCACTAATGCACTGTCGAACACAACCTGAACCCGGACCTCCTGACCAACATCCAGAAAGCTGACCGCACACTGAGCCCATAAAACCCGCCATAGCCTTAGGTCATCATCTCTTCCCTACCTCAGTTTTCAGGCTTCAGAACCGAGACCTTATCTCCAATCACTGCCCAGTGGTGAGTGTGATGCAGAAATCAGAACTCCTCCTTACCAATGGCAAGAACCCTTGTGGTTGGCACGTTGTCCAACGTTCAGTGTAGGAGAAACCAGTATTCATCCTGAGGCCCCGCCCATTCTTGAGTTTTATGAGGGCATATACACGCATTGTGTCACTCAGCATGAGTCCTGTCCTCTAGTAAGTCTTCTCATTGGTTGGACCATTAGATGTCATAATGGGCTTGACATGTCCCTAGGTTCCAATTTTTAACCAGATTTCTGATTGTCCAGTCGCCCCTCCCCAGGGCTCTACTCTGGAATCCATCATTTGGTGGGACACATGAGGTTAAACAAGAAAAAAACAACAACAACAACAAAAAAAAAAACGGACTTCTTCCAGTCCACAGAATGACCCCAACCTCTTTGGACGGGGCCAAAAAACCAGAGAGTAAGACTCGTCCATTTCCCATGAAGTCACCCAGAAATTCTACGACCATGAGTGACACGATATCCAGAGACAAAAACTTAAGCAGGAGCCTCACACTCGCCCTTCTTTCAAATCCCGAAGAGTTCTCCTCATGGTCTGTAGATCAGTCCTGCCATACCTATGACCCGAAACATAAGCCGAGTTTGTGTTTTCAGACAACTGTCCAAACAGCCGTGGCCTACACAACCTACAGGCTCAGGCCCCTGGAGCCAAACCTGAGGACTGTACTAGCCCTCTCCAAGGGAATTGTGTGTGCCCATTCCAATGGCCACAACCATTCTAATAGGATAAACATCCAAAGTCCCTGATCCATCTCAATAGTGGTGGCTTCCCAGGAAAAACAGGGGCAGTCTGAGCCCAACTGAGCACCTACCTGCACTCATTCCCATAGACAGATGTCCCCAGAGGTAAAAAGGAAAGAACAGGCCCCTAGGCACTAATCAGATCCATTGCTTTGGTTTCCAGGCATCTCTCCTCAGAGGCCTGGATTTCAAAAGCAGCATATAGCTGTTTCTTGACTCACCCATCAGAAAACATCTCATCTACACATGGGAAACTTTCACGTTGGAGCTGTGTCAAAGCCTCTGTTTAGGAGAACCCTTTAGGGCCCCAGTGCCACCGCTTCATTCCAAGGTCTCCATAGACACAAAAGCACGTTAGGACCCATCCCCAGGGGTGTCCATTTCAACTCAGCGTCCTCGGTTGCTCCCCACAGATCCAGGATATCTAACCTGTCTTGTTGCTAAAAGACAATTGGAATGCGAGGTGGGCTACCCAGCCATCCATCCTTAGAACCCTGCTCAGAATCATTGGCCTGGAGCCAAACAACAGGTCTCAATTGTCATGGAGAGGACTGTCTGCTGTTTGGAGCTTCTCACAACTCCCATCGTGGGAAAACCCCCATGGCCTCTTGATGCCCCCCCCCATTCATGAAGGGGCCATCAGGGACAGAAACTCCAACCTGAGCGATCGTCTGATCCTCTCCCTGACTTCAGATGCACGAGATCTCGATTCAGGTCTGTAGATTGTGCCTGCCATGGCCTTACCCAGAAACCTAAGCCTAGCTTGTGTTCTCAGACTTTTGTCGTCAGACTACTGGCCCACAAGCCCTCCAATTTGGCAATCCAGAACTACAATGCAGCACTCTGCCGGCCCTCCAGAAGAAAAATATTGTCCTCTGGGGTTACCCAGTAATCCCAAATGAGGATCAACCTGCACCGAACTTGGCTGTACCCCAAATACCTAGGCTGACCAGGGAACTAATGCCCTTTCTGACCCAGCCTGAGCCTGGACCCCCTGGCCCCTCCCAGACAGCTGGACGCACACTGAGCACATCGAGCCGCCATGGCCTTATGTCGTCATCTCTTCCCAACCTAGGTTTTCAGGTTTCAGAACCTAGGCCATATCTCCAATCACTGCGCAGGTTGAAGGTGATGCAGAAACCAGAACTCCTTCCCCATGGCAAGAAATCTTGTGTTTGGCATGTTGTCCAACGTTCAGTGTCGTTGAAAGCAGTGTGGCCCATGAGGCCCCGCCCATGCTCGCGGGCCACATTGGTCACAAACACACATTGTGACTTTCAGGCTGAGATCAGTCCTCAAGTAGGCCACTCAGTGGCTGGATGAAGATATAGCATATTGGGCTTGCCATGCCCCTAGGCCCCAATTTTTTACCATAGTTCGGGTTGTCCCTTCAGTCTTCCCCACGGCTTTGCTTTGGAATTCCTCTTTTGGTGGGACACCTGAGGTAACAAAACTGAAATGAGTCCTCCCATCCCACAGATTGATGAAAAGCAATTGGGAATCGGGCCAAATCCTCAGAGACGAAGATTCGTCCATGGCCCATGAGGCCTCCCCGACATTCCACGGCCATCGCTGATACAAAATCCAGATACAAAAGCCTGAGCAAGCGCCTCTCACTCGCACTTTCTTCATATCCTGAAGAGTTCTGCTCATGGTTTGTAGATCGGGCCTGCCATACCTACGTCCCCAAACCTAAGATGAGTTTGTGTTTTCAGACTTCTGTCTTCAAAGTCCTGGGCCACACACCCTCCAGGCTGGCACCCAGGAACCACACATTAGGACTGTGCCTACCAATCCATGGGAATTCTGCCCATTCCATGGTCCAAAATCGTACAAATTAGGAGAAACCTCCAAAGTCCCTGAGGCCATCCCAATAGTGTAGGTCGCCCGGAACAAACAAGGGCTGTCTGACACTAGCTGATAATCGACCTCCACTCATACCATAGATGGATGTCCCCAGAGAAGAAGATTGAACCAGACAGGACCCTAGGCCATAATAGGATCCATTGCTTTGGGTTACAGGCATGTGTCCTCAAAAGCCTGATTCCAATACGAGCATAGGGGTTTTCCTGAGGCACCCATCAGAACTCATCTCGTCTCCACAAGATACCTGTGCATGGGAGCCATGTCCAAAGATTAGGAGAGTACTTCAGGGTCCCAGTGCCACCGCCCCATTCCAAGGCCCTCATGGACACAAAAACACATTAGGACCCATTCTCAGGAAAGTCCATTTCAACTCAGCCACCCCGGTTGCTCCCGCAGAGCCATCAGATCTAAACTATCTTGTTGCTAGGAGAGAATTTGAATGCGAGGCGGACTTCCCAGGCATCCATCCGCGAACGGTGCTCTGGAGTCATTCTATATGGGATGTCCTGGAGCTGTCCAACAGGTCTCAATTGTCCCGCAGAAGGAACCCTTGAAGGGGGCATCCCACAACTCCCAACGTGGGAAAACCTCAATGGCCTCGAGATTCCGCTCCCTTCATGAAGCGGCCGTCATGCACAGAAACTCCAACCTGAGCCAACGTCTGATCCTCGCCCTGACTTCAGATGCATGAGATATTGGTTTAGATCTGCAGGGGGTACCGGCCGTGCCCTCGCCCTGAAACCCAAGTCTAGCTTGTCTTCTCAGACTTCCGTCCTCACATTCCTGGCCCCGAAGCCCTCAAGTTTGGCAATTCCGGACCCACAATGCAGCACTCTGCCTGCCCTCTAGAAAAAAAATTATTGCCTCATAGCTGGCCAGGCACCTTAAATGAGGGTAAACCTACACAGCACTCGACTTTACCCAAATTATAAAGTCTAACCTGGGCACTCATGCACTGTCGAACACAACCTGAGCCCGGACCTCCTGACCAACACCCAGAAAGCTGACCGCACACTGAGCACATAAAACCCGCCATGGCCTTAGGTCATCATCTCTTCCCTACCTCAGTTTTCAGGCTTCAGAACCGAGACCTTATCTCCAATCACTGCCCAGGGGTGAGTTGATGCAGAAATCAAAACTCCTCCTTACCCATGGCAAGAACCCTTGTGGTTGGCACGTTGTCCAACGTTCAGTGTAGGAGAAACCAGCATTCACCCTGAGGCCCCGCCCATTCTTGAGTGTGACGAGGGCATACACACGCATTGTGACCCTCAGAATGAGTCCTGTCCTCTAGTAAGTCCTCTCCTTGGCTGGACCATTAGATGTCATAATGGGCTTGACATGTCCCTAGGCCCCAATTTTTAACCAGATTTCTGATTGTCCATTCGACCCTCCCCAGGGTTCTACTCTGGAATCCTCATTTGGTGGGACACTTGAGGTTAAAAAAGAAAACAACAACAACAACAACAACAAAAAAAAAACGGACTTCTTCCAGCCCACAGAATGACCCCAAACTCTTTGGACGGGGCCAAACCACCAGAGAGTAAGACTCGTCCATTTCCCATGAAGTCACCCAGAAATTCCACGACCATGAGTGACACGATATCCAGAGACAAAAACTGGAGCAGGAGCCTCACAGTCGCCCTTATTTCAAATCCCGAAGAGTTCTCCTCATGGTCTGTAGTTCAGTCCTGCCATACCTATGACCCGAAACATAAGCCGAGTTTGTGTTTTCAGACAACTGTCCAAACAGCCCTGGCCTACACAACCTACAGGCTCAGGCCCCTGGAGCCAAACCTGAGGACTGTACTTGCCCTCTCCAAGGGAATGGTGTGTGCCCATTCCAATGGCCAAAACCCTTCTCATAGAATAAACCTCCAAAGACCCTGATCCATCTCAATATTGGTGGCTTCCCAGGAAAAACAGGGGCAATCTGAGCCCAACTGAGCACCTACCTGCACTCAGACCCATAGACAGATGTCTTCAGTGGTAAAAAGGAAAGAACAGGCCCCTAGGCACTAATCAGATCCATTGCTTTGGTTTCCAGGCATCTCTCCTCAGAGGCCTGGATTTCAAAAGCAGCATATAGCTGTTTCTTGACTCACCCATCAGAAAACATCTCATCTACACATGGGAAACTTTCACGTTGGAGCTGTGTCAAAGCCTCTGTTTAGGAGAACCCTTTAGGGCCCCAGTGCCACCGCTTCATTCCAAGGACTCCATAGACACAAAAGCACATTAGGACCCATCCCCAGGGGTGTCCATTTCAACTCAGCGTCCTCGGTTGCTCCCCACAGATCCAGGAGATCTAACCTGTCTTGTTGCTAGGAGACAATTGGAATGCGAGGTGGGCTACCAAGCCATCCATCCTTAGAACCCTGCTCAGAATCATTGGCCTGGAGCCAAACAACAGGTCTCAATTGTCCTGCAGAAGACTCTCTGCAGTTTGGAGCTTCTCACAACTCCCATCGTGGGAAAACCCCCATGGCCTCGTGATGCCTCCCCATCATGAAGGGGCCATCAGGGACAGAAACTCCAACCTGGGCGATCGTCTGATCCTCGCCCTGACTTCAGATGCACGAGATCTCGATTCAGGTCTGTAGATTGTGCCTGCCATGGCCTCACCCAGAAACCTAAGCCTAGCTTGTGTTCTCAGACTTTTGTCGTCAGACTACTGGCCCACAAGCCCTCCAGTTTGGCAATCCAGAACTACAATGCAGAACTCTGCCTGCCCTCCAGAATAAATACATTGTCCACTGGGGCACCCAGTAACCCCAAATGAGGATAACCTGCACCGACCTTGGCTGTACCCCAAATACATAGGCTGACCAGGGCACTAATGCCCTTTCTGACACAGCCTGAGCCTGGACACCCTGGCCCCTCCCAGACAGCTGGCCGCACACTGTGCACATCGATCCGCCATGGCCTTAGGTCGTCATCACTTCCAAACCTCGGTTTTCAGGTTTCAGAACCTAGACCTTATCTCCAATCACTGCCCAGGTTGAAGGTGATGCAGAAATCAGAACTCCTTCCCAATGGCAAGAAACCTTGTGGTTGGCATGTTGTCCAACGTTCAGTGTCGTTGAAACCAGTGTGGCCCATGAGGCACCGCACATGCTCGTGGGCCACATTGGTTACAAACACACATTGTGACCCTCAGGCTGAGCCCAGTCCTCAAGTAAGCCCAATCAGTTGCTGGATGAAGAGATAGCATATTGGGCTTGCCATGCCCCTAGGCCCCAATTATTAGCCATAGTTCGGGTTGACCCTTCAGTCTTCCCCACTGCTTGGCTTTGGAATTCCTCTTTTGGTGGTACACCTGAGGTAACAAACCTGAAATGAGTCCTCCCATCCCACAGATTGACGAAAAGCAATTGGGAATCGGGCCAAATCCTCAGAGAGGAAGATTCGTCCATGGCCCATGAGGCCTCCCGACATTCCCCGGCCATCGCTGATACAAAATCCAGAGAAAAAAGCCTGAGCAAGCGCCTCAGACTCGCACTTTCTTCATATCCTGAAGAGTTCTTCTCATGGTTTGTAGATCGGACCTGCCATACCTACGTCCCCAAACCTAAGCTGAGTTTGTGTTTTCAGACTTCTGTCCTCAAAGTCTTGGGCCACACACCCTCCAGGCTGGGCCCCTGGAGCCACACATTAGGACTGTGCCTACCAATCCATGGGAATTCTGCCCATTCCATGGTCCAAAATCGTACAAATTAGGAGAAACCTCCAAATTCCCTGAGGCCATCCCAATAGTGTAGGTCGCCCGTATCAAACAAGGGCTGTCTGACACCAGCTGATAATCGTCCTCCACTCATACCATAGATGGATGTCCCCAGAGAAGAAGATTGAAC